>NC_133822.1:46798173-47101203 GCF_047830755.1 Zonotrichia albicollis
ACACAGAAGAAATAAAACATGAGTCAGTTGAAATATTAATTTAAATAATTTTCTGCACAGACCTAGATCTTTCATGATGATGAAATAGTCAAATGTTCTATTTGTCTGAGAACTTGCAATATTTGCTGAATAATTTGAACAATTAACTTTACCATGAGGTATTACAAATTGTTTCAACCATCCACTGGTCTCTTTGGCTGGTAACTTAAGTCATCTGGTATTGATTACTGCTATTGGAAGTTTAAATGGCAACAAATCTAAGCAGACCCAAGCTGCACCTTGTATAATGTTCACAACAATGAAACAGCATTACTAGAGGTGGGAAGCCTTCAGCACAGCCTCACAAATACCTGGCAATTTTCTGAATATTTACAACCATCAAACAATAGCAGCAGCAGCAGCCAAGCACAAAGAGGTTTGGGGTTTTTCTTAATAAGCACATCCCATTATTTAGCACACCCTGGCACACATTTCACACAGTGCCACCAGTCATCCCTGTGGAGTTCACCGTGCCATCAAATGTCATCACTGCTTGTGACATTGCTCCTTTCAAGGAAATACTGACTGCACCTTTACGTGGGAAGAGGTCTGTGCAGATGCCATCTGTCTACAAATGAAGCCACAGGCTAAAAGGTAACTTTGATTCTTTTAAAAGAAGACTTAAATGGGAGAGATAATCACCATCCCTGTGGGCTTCATTTGACCTTCATCTAGTGTTTTTCCATGGATGTAAAACTGAGCAAGCCCAAATGTGGCCACACACCATAAATTATGAAAGCATGCTCAGAAAAGATACAGTGCAGAGGAGAACGATGTGAACAAATCTGGATGACATTTAACATAGAAGTTAATAGTCATATTGTTCTTGGGTTTTACTGAAAATTACCAGGCAGCCTCTGGAAAATATGTGCTGTTGGGAATATGTTCAGAGTTTTTATCAAAGCTTCTTTGCAATTAGTGGCAAATTATTGTTCATTCCTCTGGAATTCCTTGGAAAAAGATCACCCTGAATTCAGCCTTTTACTTTTCATAGCTTTGCAATCTGCAGCTCTATAGGAAATGTGTTTTCATAATGGATGTAATAGCAACTATTTGTGCAGCAAGCAGCAGTGATAAAGTGTTAGTGCAATTCAATAGCATTTCACTGTCAAGGGACTTGCCAGCCTTAGTCTCTGCAGCCCCCAGCGAGGGAAGTGTGTGATCAGGTTATCTCAGTAACCACAGTGACAGGAGTGGATAGTCTCTCCGTCCCAAGGCTGGTGGGTCACAGCAGCTCGCTCTGGTGTCACAGAGGCAGGTTCAGCTGGGTGTAGGTGCTGCTCAAATATGCTTCTCTTTTCTTATTCGAGTACTTCACAGCCCTGTGAGTTAATTAATAACATTTCTGGCCAGAATGAAGGCACATAGAAGGGAGTTTCTTGCCTAAAGCCAGGGTGCAGGAGCTGATCCTGTTGCCCATTGTCCTTGCAGAGGTTCCACTGCTAACCTGACAGCTTCTGGGCTGCTTCTCCACTACCTCAGAAAGGGGAAATATTTCACTGTCCAAGTCCCATTTGTCCCACATGATTATCCTGAGTTCTGTGCGGGTCTGATGCAGCCTGGCCAAGCTGCAGAGGGGGAAGGTCCTTGCTGGAGATGTGGCACAGCCCAGCTGCCGCTCTGCTCAACCTTTACTCCTTCCTTCCCACCACCGTTGCTACCCAGGGTAGCAGGCAAAGGGGTGCAGGAAGGAAAGCAGAGACACCTGGCCAAGCTTTTTTCCCTAAGGGAAAGTTTCCATCCCTGTGTCATCCATGGGTTGTGCCACTCCATTCTTTCTAAGCGGACTCTGCAAAGTCACTTCAGTGCAAGAGAAAATCAGAATTATATGTTCCTCCATTGAGGATCTGCACAAAATCTTGAGGTAGCAACATCTACCTCATCTACAAGCATGGCAGTGATGACCCACAAGGGTACACTTATAGAAAAGTAGATTATTATTAGCTACACCACTGAGAAAAAGCTGAAATTAAAAGTACTAAAAATATCTGGGTTTTTTTTCCTTTTTTTTCAAAGACATGAGGTATGAGGCAAAGAAAATTAACCATAAGGGAAATAGTTGGAGTGGTGTCATGACTTTCATGGTTATTCCTAGCAGCATAATTGCCAACAGTATGAACAATGGGAGAGCATTGTTAATTTAAACTGCAAAATATTTTCCAGCAATTTATGTGGCAAAAAAAGCAGCCAGAGTGAAGGCATGCAAAGATTTTAAAGTCAAAGATGCAACTAACAGTTCTGCTAGAAACATACTGTTTCTTTTTTTCAAATAACAAAAAATGTTACTAATTTCATTAATTAGGAACCTTCAGAAATAAAAAATGCAGCATGAAAATCTTGATTAGCAATCATTGCTACCCAAAGTTAATGACTGCTAATGATTAATTAACAATTGCTCAAATGAGTTCCTGCAGCAGTAGGATAAAATTATATAGGAAATTACTGTGCCATGGTACACTAGACAAATGATTCCCCTAGTGTGTATTTATAGAAGTAAATTGCACAAAGCAAGCAGCAGAACAATTATCAAAACTAATCAGTCCTGGAACTTAGGATGTTGTTTATCTTTTATCTGGGGCTATGAAGCAGTCAGATAATAACCATGAAAACCATATCACCTGTGTCAAGGCTCAGCATCTGGTGATGGATGCTCACCCAGAGCACCAGCATTACAACAACACATGCTTTTCATACCCCCTTGTAACCTTCTGGTTCTGAAGGAAAGTAAAAAAATTTGTGGAGACTGTTTTCTTCAAGAATCAGGGTTGGGAATTGCAATGATGGCTCTCTCTTTAAGGGCTTTATCCAGCAGAGAAATGCAGTCAGGCAACTTTATATACAGCTGTGTGACCATTGGTTTCAAGGAACACTGCAGTTGTATTTGCACTCATCTCACTGCAGGACCAGTTCTTGGTCACTGACTTTACTGAGCTGTGCTTGCAACAAAGTGAGGCTGGAAACTGCTTTCTATTAAACTGAAAAGAAGAACAGGGAGGGGTAAAGACGAAAAATAATGAAATCATCAGAAAATTATTTGAGGCAGTAAAAACCCATTGGTAAGCTAATGAAAAGGAGAGACAAACCTACAAAATGTGTCACATGGTTGTATTTTGTTTAATAAGAGAAATTATTTTTAAGTGAATGGATGATTCACATGGAAAAATATGTCCTAAGTATTCATCATCTGTGGGAGAGTACTGTTACAACATGCATAGTGCGGTTTCAGAGAGAACAGTTTGGCTTTGTAGTAAAGATGTGGGTTTCAGTGGTAAGAAATGGCTATGTTACTTTAAAAACCCGTCAGAGTTCCAGAAATTAAACTTTTGCTAATGGAAAAATGTACCGGAATTATTCCCAAGCTGTTATTACAACTTAGTCTTGTCATGCAGAGAAATCTGCAGTTAGTTATCCATGCTACTGGATTATTAGATAGTCATTGAAAAATACAGTCCCATCCATTTTATAACATTACAGCAACACAGCTATGGTTAATCATCTTCCCTTTCACAATATAGGAGAGTTGTAACACTGCAATGGGGAAAAACCTCCACATCCTAAAACTTTCATTTCTCCTTCTGGGCTATTAACTCCTTACCTACATCTGCTGTTGTGCTTAGTTCTCCTTACTCCCTGCATTCATTTGTTCAGCATGGAAATCTACTGGCAAATAAGCTTCTGAGTCAGTTTTCCTAAAGCAGAAGATTGTTTCATGGATGCAAAGGGAGGCCCAAGTTCATTGCCTCATCCAAAACCAGTTCTGTCAATGATAGCCTTTGATGGGACCCCTTGGACCAGTGTTTACTCACCACAGGGTGTTTGTACACAGCACATGGGGAATATACGTGTGGTCCAGGGCAGAAATCAACTTATTCACGTGGTGCAAACCCCAGTGCCTTCAGCTGAGCCAACTCATGCTGAAATGGGTACCAGAACCACAAGTAGGATGCAGCTTACGCAAATCTCAGAACAGAATCCAGGTGAGTACTGAATTGAAAATAAATGTATGAATCATTTTTTAATAGCCCTTTCTGAAGGAAAAAAAAAAAAAGCATGAAATTTATCACTTTGATTGCTCATTCATTCAAAAGAGTACAAATGGAGTGATTTTCTGTAGCAGAAGTACATTTACTGCTTGTACAGCATAAATTGGGCCAATCTGAATTTTCTTTCCTAACTATACTACTGTATGGAAACAGATAACTTCTAGATTTTCAAATTAAACACTGTTACAAAGTCTTAGAGAAATTGATGGATATGTTTAAAACAAATATGTGAGCTGGGAAAAGGAAAAGAAGGCATCTGTTACTGCAAAACAGCTAACACCACCTCCATGCATTTCAGGCTGCCAGAGCACAGGACAGGAACAAATAACTTGTTTAAATCATTAGGAAAAAAAGCAAACATGAAGCATTACTGCTGCTCTTTGATCATAACTTCCAGAACAAATTCTTTTTCCTCAAACTGCATTTCCTTTGATGGTATCTCCTTTCCAGAGCGTTTGTACGTCCTTTTTTCTATTTGCAGGATTTTAATGGGGATCAATTTTGGCAAGATTTGCAGCATGTCCCTGCCCTTGATGGCATGCCATGCCTTTTGATGGCTTTCACTTTGGTGAAGATTTTTTCTTTTTAAGTATCCATGCCACGTCCCTCATATCTTCCCCGCCAAGTTGTGTCTTCCTCCTTGACTTTTTCCCCTCCTTTTGCAACAGCTTTGAGGTTACTTTTCACATGTTTTAGTCCTTTGCACTGCACCTCATTTCCTCCCAGACCATTTTCTTCTAGTTGCTAAATCTTCACATTTTCTAGGGCTTTTTTGGGATTTTTTCAAATGCATTACATTTGATCATATCATAAGATTTAATTTCCCTCTCCTGAAAGGAAATGAAATTTTATTTCCCTTCTGGAAGGGAAATGATATCTTGCAATTTGAATGGGGAACAATATTGCCAAGCTTTGGTCCATGTCCCTGCACTTCATGGCATGCCATGGCTTTCAATGTCTTTTACTTTAGTAAACATTTTTTCTTTTTTTTTTTTTTTAAGTATCCATGCCATGTTCCTGATATCTTCCCCTGCAAGTTGTGTCTTCCTTCTTGACTTTTCCCCTGCTTTTGCAACACCTGTGAGGTTACTTTTGGCTTTGTTCAATAAACATCACTGACCACACCATAAAATATCTATCCAGCCAAAAAGGTAACCCCTTAAATGTGTACTTTTAGTAAGTAATAGTCAAGAAAAAAATTATGAAACTGAAAACTCCAGAAGCCATGCTAAAGGAGAAAAATGAACCTTTTAGTAATGTTTGTATTAGTGACTTGTATCAACGATCCTGAAGCAAATCTCAGCGGTGAATTCTAATGCATGCTGCAGAGAATTTGGAAAGATCAATATTTTGACACCTTTCTTTTGGCTGAACTCAAATTAAGACCCAAATCCTATGCATTACAAAATGTTCCCATACCCTATGGGGTTCTCCCGTTTGCCCTTGCTCCCAGTAATTCAAAGCTCCCTTTATGGCAGATGTTTGCGCAGATCTATTTAAAATAAAAGAAGCATGGGTTCCAGTTTCCTCTTGGGTATCATTCTAGGCCAGGGGAAATTCAAGTCAGGTAGAAAACTTTTCTTCTGCTGACAGGAGAAATCCCAGTTCCACAAAACAATGCTGCACAAAAGTCCCCAAACATGGGACAGCTGCACCAGATCTGGCAAGTAACCAGAATGCACAAACTGAGCTCTGTCTCTAATGATGAAGTTCAAGGAAATGGCCTTAATTGGTCCCCTTGAAAGCGCCAAAGAATTGAGCAAATCCGATGAGCCAACGATGACCATGGAAACAAGCCACTGCAGCCACTCAGCCAAAAACAAGCAAAGTGATGAGTTGGCCAAAACACTGAATCAAAAAGTAGCTGAATCTTCTTGTACCCACAATGCCTTTCTGTGTTAAAATCCATTCTAGCTATAAGCCAAGAGACCTGCCTTCCTGTAAAACCCCTCACCCCCCCTTTTTGCCCTTCAAATTGTTGTTTAAATCACATTCTTTACTTGTAATTTTACAGCTCCCTCCCTCACTGTAAGACATCAAATCCTGATGCTCTTGCTCTGTATATACCTCACCTCATACGGACAAACCATCTGATGTTAACAGCCTGTTTGAGCAAATAGCAGCACGAGGGCTTCAAGGTGTGGCCAGCAACAGCACAGTGGTACCTCTCTAGCCCTGGTCAGTGTTGCTCACCAGCCTGCCCCCATCAGATGAGTGCTGCTGTCTTTGGGTGGCTTCCCTTCTTTGCATCCAGCACTCCCTGTCCTGTCACTCCACATGAACTACAAACAAACCAAAGGACAGCTCTGAGATTTCAAAGCCTTGATTCCAGAATTAGGGGATTATATACAAGAATGTTGGGGCATGTCCTTCCTCTCAAGCTCCCCAAAAGGTGTGGATAGAGCCAGAAGCCCAGGTCTCAGGAAAACGGGGATGTTGGGGTACTGCATACACCTGTGACACAGAACTGTCCACATCAGCTTCTTCAGCTGTGTTTCAGAACATCCAGATGCCTAAGCCTCAAATAACCACTAAAAGACTACAAAGTACAGCCCTATGTTTTAAGCAACACTGCAAGTTGACATTTAGCCATCTAAATTGTACAGACTGTGCGCATGTTGGATAAAAATTAACCAAGTGTTGAAACATATTTTCATCCCTCTAAAAATCATTTAAGCTTTTGTTATCAGAGCACCTGCAGCACAGGGCATCAGTGACACCCACCTGCTGCTTTCATGAGGGCTGGAGTGAGATTCACAGGCTGCTGGAGTGACATTTCCAAGTAAATACTGTCAAATAAATATTTCCAATATAGGTCTCTGCGTTCAGGCTCTTCAAACACATGCTAATGCAAGACAGAGTTGTACCAAGCAGGGCTCCCTTGGTACTTGAGGTAAACTTTTGGGTTTACATTTGCTGAATTGAGCCTTTTGCAGTGTAAGTTGGGACTCAGGATGAATGAGGAGCTGTCTCCAGGAAAACTGGATTCCTGGAGATATTTCCCTTGATTGACATTTTAATATGTGCCCTGAGAAAATATGGAAGTACTTCAGTTCAAAGGCTGAGGAGTGAAAGATATTTTACGAGCCTCAAATGAAAAAAATGTTTCAAGTCTACCACCTCTGTTGAACTCTCTAGAAAACATGCCATGGCAGGAGAGCACAGAAAGAGCACAGTGCCATTTCTGTGCTATACATCCAAAGGGGTGGTCATGTCTTGACTCAGAATCAAAGCCTGAAACCCTCACTCAGCTCCAAGACCTGGGCCGTAGCATGGCAGCACCAGCCCCCACCGACTACAATGCCTGAGCAGGGACATGAAATCAGGTCCTGTGGGTCACAGCTCTGCTCTGCAAAGCAACTACAGGGAGCCTACTTAAGATTCATTCAAGCTGATGGGGACTTAAGGATGTCCTGAAGTGGGCATTTTATCAGGGAGCATACTTATTGACCGAACAATGCCCCGGCCAAACAAAAGGCATTGTTGGCAACTTGTGCAATAAAAATAGCATAAGTACAGAGCCCAAATCTAGAAAATTGCTCTGGATTGTAAATCAGTGGAGCCCACCGACCTCCTGAGCTTCACAAAAGTCTGTCTTAATTGTGCAACACTGCGAAAGCCTCAGCTAGGAACAAGCCCCCCGAGCTGGGAGCAGTGCAGATGCTCAGACCCCTGAGGATGCTCTTACAGGATGCAGTCCCTGAGTGATGCACTAAAGCAGGCCTAGGCATGAGGAAGAGCAGGGTGGATAAGCCTTTATTCCAACAGCATGGACCCCTTCTGGACCCACAAGTGACATTCCACTCCCACAGGTCAGCTTGGAGCCCGGCAAGGGGACAGCTGGCATTCCTTCTGCCTGGAAAGGGACCTAAGTCCAGGTTTCCCAGACTCTTGTTAATTGCTCTAATTGCAAGGTTGTCGCACACAGCCGCACCACAAGCTGCCTTCAGGGAAGCTGCCAATGGTATTTCTGCAAGAACAATCCTGCCTGTGTACTGAGCACAGCAATGGCTGCAGGGCAGGGGCATTTTGTTTGGGATCCCAGCTGGTCTCTGGCATCCTCCACACCCCGAGGTAACATCTGTGCCGGGGCTGGGCAGCTCTGGGTTTCTGTAAACATGCAGGTCGAGCCATCTTGAAATCAGGAACTGAGGAAGTTTTGCTATCAAGTAAAAATCCCCACACTTTAACTGCCCAAGTCCTCTACCAGATTTGACTCCGAGTTGTACACAATGAGGTAACAATTTTGAGTGGAAAAAAAATATGATTCAGCGTCTCCAGGTACTATTGTATAGTATGAAAATCATATCTGACATCTAGTGAATGTTAGCAACAGTGTCAGCTGCTGGTTTTAGACAAATGCTGGAGTGCTGACACTGCAATGTACAAGCACAGTATTGTACATTATATGCTCGTGTCCCCCCCACCCACCTGAAATTGAGCCTTCTGGGAAGACATCCAAGAAAGGAGAACACCTAATACTCAGGCCTCTTGTCTCCTTTGACAAAACTCCATAGACCGGAGTAGATTTAAGAGGAACAGAAAACCTTAGCAAAACAAAGAAAACCATTTTTAAGAGCTGCACTGAGTGCCAGAAGGCTAAACAAAGACTTTATCTACTCCCAAAATAACAGATTGGTCTAGTGCCATGAGTAGTCTAGCAGTTCTAGAAAGCACATTACTTAATGCCAACAATAACAGACACCTTCGGTCAAATATGACCCCTTTAGAGAAATTTACCATATATGACTAATTCAGACAGCCAGTAGTAAATCAAAAGCCTGTTCCTCATCTCTATGTGAAATTATTTATAGCACAGTGAAATTCTAACATTAGAGTATATTGCATGATATATTCATATATTAGTGGTATATTGCACAATAATTTTATTTCATCTATATTTATTTTTTCCAACATTTCTTCCCTGAAGTACAGTTGAACTATGGAAAAAAGACTCTAACTATAAAATACTATATAAATTCAACGGCAAACTTGCTATTAAGACAAACTAAAATAACACTGAAACTTCACATAAGTTATTTGAAAAGGTCAGGGCAATAGATGTGAGATGATGTAAACCATGTTGTCCT
Source organism: Zonotrichia albicollis (assembly GCF_047830755.1). Classification (NCBI taxonomy): domain Eukaryota; kingdom Metazoa; phylum Chordata; class Aves; order Passeriformes; family Passerellidae; genus Zonotrichia; species Zonotrichia albicollis. The sequence continues at coordinate 46,807,346 of NC_133822.1, forward strand.
CCCAGTCCATGTGAAAACAATGTTTGTATATAGGTATGTATACATGTGCACACGAGTTTGTGCATGTGTGTGCATTCCACACCAACTTGAGGGCTGCTCTAAGGCAAGGAGGAGTAAAATAGGTCAGATTAAGGCTTTGGAGTGAAGGTGGCAAAAAAGACTGCCAGGCATAGGGGAAAATAAAGGATTAAGCAACATGTTATGTCCTGCATTTTCCATACAGTGAGAGCAGGAGAAGCAAAAAGGCGATGCAAGCAAAATGAGTATCAGGAAATGCTTGTGTAAGTTGGAGAACAGCCCCTAGAAACTACTTCCATACACATTACTAAGGTGATCAGCATAGAAAACACAACGATTACATTCACACAGATTTGAATATCTTGTGGAGTTACAGTAGCTAAATAAACAATTCCAAGAATTACCAGCTTCCCTCATTTAAGAAGGACTTTGTCTTGTTGTACAAGTCCAAAGCAACAAGAGCAGTGTCCTAATGGCAGGACCAGGCAGCCCATTATTGCCTCATTTATACAAACTCATTTCAAACAAGGCCCCAGTGATGTGCTGACCCCCACAAACATCCACGGGCAAGTGCAGGGCCTCCATCCTCAATGGTGAAAACCTCACTGAGCTGGCACAGGCTTGAGCGCATACAGTCATATGTACAATGAACAAAACATGGGCAAACAGGCCAAAAAATGTCTGGCTGAGCGCCATGCCAGCTGGGCTGTGAAACAGTGGGCTGGAAGCAAGGAAACAAACTGATAGAAATCTCCAACACCTCCAAGCCTCCAAGGTGTCCAGGTGCTCTACAGTAAATCTGCATGATCAAAAAATGATTTAGTATCTAACCAGCTTGCCTGCCATCTCTCCAAACAAGAGCTGTATTCCTGAAGCACACTAGCTCCTAGGGAACATTTTCCTGAAATAGCAAACTGGTAAGAGCAAGCCAGGTGGGCTGAGAGAGGAGGGAACATGCACATGAGGGGCCTTCTGCTGTGTGCCCTAAATTTGGGAAGCCTTCTGCACAAGCAAAACAGCTGATGGAAACTACCAGCATTGATTACCCCAAATTATTGGTGAGAGTCCCATGAAATGGTTGAATGCTTATCTCTCAGCTAATTTCCATACTGGTTTTGCCACCAGACTCCAGATTCACCACAGGCAATGGAATTGCCCCATTTCCTTCTCTTAAGACCATTGAAAGTATCACCAAACAGTAATAATTCTGCTAACCTACAAAGCAGTTCTATTTTACCTTACATCTTCTGCAAAAATAAAAATCCTCTTCTGTTTGGCATAAAATGGCTGCTTTTTAGGAGAGCTAATTACTTTTGATTTCTGTTAACCCTCTTGCTGGGAACATAATGCCTAATTGAAAACAGTATCTGGTTGCCTGACAACAATTACATGTAAACAAATCAAAACAAATTTTAGCTGTGACTTTCAGGCCCATGTAATTACACTTAGAACATTAAAATCCAGGTTTGGAAGGATGCATACCATGCCAAGGGGCCTTTACAAGGCCTGATTCACCCCAAATTACCATGGGCTGGAAACAAAAGTATTTTATTTCTTTTGTAAAGCAAACACAACGGTTTGGTTTTGGATTGAAAAATTCACAAGCTTTTAATGCTGCAATACCTGCTGAAATTGTTCAGTGTTAGTTGCATTTTTGCTCCACTGCTGTTTCTGAGTGAAACTCAGGGTTTGGCCTGAGTTGCGCTGAGGATTTGCTGTTGGACAAAGAGAGTTTGTGGCTCACTGCAGAAACAAGACTGAGACCACATCTGGTGGTGGAGAGACAGACAGCAGGCTGCTTGCTCAATGACCAGAGCCATAAGAGTATTGCCTGGCATTAAATCTTCAGACTAGACTGTTGACCTTTAATTAGTGACCTTTAATTACAGTTGCAACCAGCTGAGAGAGGGATATGGCTCTCTAAACCTTACTGCCCCTGCTTGGTTATCACAGTTAGCTGCTATCCTCACTCAACAGGGATAAGATGGCCAAGGAAAAGGAGCGAAAAACCACCCAAAACTTATGAAATCCATGGGCTTCTTTTAGCTGCCATGGTGGGGGGATGGTAGGGAGGGCTGGAACTAGGCAAACTTTTAAGTTCCTTTCCAATCCAAACCTATCCAATCCAAACCATTCTATGGTTCAATAATTAGTAGGTTCTTGATTTGCCCTCAGCCTTGGCTAGATGAGGGGATCACCTACTCTTAGGAGGGTTTTGCAGCCCAGCAACAGCCAGAGCTGCTGAAGCATGACCTACACCAGCCCCTGGGAGAGAGAAATGCCAAAAACCCTCTGCTGTTCCTCCCACTCTGAACCATGTCACTGAGGCTGTTATGTGCACACAAAGCATAGTATTAAACTGCAGGGTACAGCATGTAACTTATGGGTTTTCAATTGAGAGCAGAAATGTTTGGGTGATTTACATTGGACTGGTGGGTGTGTAGTTGTGCTGAGCAAATGATAGAGAATAAATAATAATGTGTATAGCCTATGATCGAAAAACTGCAGGCATCTGCATCATAGAATCATAGATTAACTTCAGTTGGAATGGACCTTTAAAGGCCATCTAGTCCAGCACCCCCTGCAACAAGTAGTGACACCTTTTATGAGACCAGGTTGCTCAAAAAAAGCCCCAGCCAACATGACCTTGAACACTTCCAGGAACAGGGCACCCACAATTTCTCTTGCAAGCTGTTGCCGTGCCTCACCAGCCTCACAGGAAAGAATCTCTTCCTAATATCTAAACTAAACCTACCCTCTTTCAGTTTGAAGCCATTCCCCTTGCCCTGTCACTACATGCTCTTGTAAAAAGTCCCTCTCCAGCTCTCTTGTCAGCCCCCTTCAGGCACTGGAAAGTGCTCTAAGGTGCCCCTGGGATCTTCTCTAGGCTGAACAGCCACAACTGTCTCAGCCTGCCTTCATACAAGAGGTGTTCCAGACCCCTGATCATTGTTCTGGCTTTCTCTGGACCCATTCCAACAGGTCCACATCTGTATCCAGATAGACAGATAAGGCTATATACATTTTTGACTTAAAATTCAGTCTCTGATGAAATATGCAAATTATTTTCAGTTAAGAGAACAGGCCTTTCAGTAGTAGGAAAAGATCGCCCTTAAATCCTTAAATTCCAATTAATGTGTTGTTTATTAAAGCTTTTGAACATCTGGCCTGCTGCAGGAAAAAATCTTAGGACAAAAAAATAAAATCAAAGATAAATCTAACTGCACAAGCAGTAACATAACTTGCAAGGAATACAGAAAATACACGTATTCCTGCATCTCATAACCAGTTTGGAGTTAATCAACTTCTACATTTTAAAGTATTTTTTAACCTATTACTAAAACCTCTCTCATGCTGATGACTGTTTCCCTAGGTCAGTCTCCACTCTCAAACAGCATTAAATGCTGGTTCTTTGTCCTCTTCCAGAATGTTTCCCACTAGGATCTTGCATATTATCTTCCTACTTATCTCTGTTCCAGTTTCCCTTAGTACCACTCATCTTGTTTCCCCTATTTATGCATTTACCCTGTTTACTCTCTTTGCTTCCCATGCTCACTCCGAGCTTGACACTTTCTCTTCTACCTGCCAGTGTCCCCACTTATGCCTACAAAACAACCTCCAGAACATTCATTTTTTAAAATATTTTTAAATCCTTGCCCTTTAGATAATAAATTTCAACCACCTCCCCTTCAATCTCTATTAGTACATCTCCTCTTGGGGTTGGGTTAAGTAGGCTGTCTTCCCAACATCCCTACAATCTTTTATGATATAATATGTCTTTTAATTAAGTGTATGGAAGAACATAGACTTCAAGAAAGACCAAAAATTACTCTGTGGTAGACAATAGCAATTCCCTTATTTTTAAAGTTTGTGCAGATAGCTATCTCATCTGTGCTAGAAAAGAAAATTGTTTACTGTGGCCTAACATCTAGGAAGATAAACAGACTTCAAACACAAAGCAGAATCAATACGAAACACAACAGCCTCATTTCATTCCCTTGCCTAATGAAGTGTAAAAAACAAACTGACAGCACAACAAAGAGAAAAGAATAATTGATTTCAAAATGTATTCCAAAGGTGGCATTTGTAATCCAATTAAGGAAAATATTGGAAATTGTTTGGGCTTTTTCCTGACCATGGAATTTCACTGTTGTTGATGCTGGATCTTCTTTCCAAGTGATAAAATTTCAATAGGAATCCATTCAGCTCTTTCATTGCTTTTATGCCCACATTTCTCAGCAAAAGAGATCTGTACTTTCCAGGCACTGGTCCACCATAGCAGGAGGATGTGTGGCTGTCGCAGACCACGCATTATGTGACAGTGGTTGTCATAGTTTGAACGCAGCATTAACAATAATGAGTGAGCCAAGCACTGAAAGCTGACCATCGGCGCCGTGCAGACGAGGTTCTGACACCCCCAGCCTCCGAGAGCTTCTGTGTTTGTGCCAAGAAAAGAGGGATCGCTGCCAAGGCTGCGTGATGTGCAAGAGCTGGCCAAAGTGCTCTTCCCAAGCACAGTTGTTTTCACTCGCTGTGTGTGGAAGAGGCTGTAAATTGCTCTCACAAGAAACCACAGAGGAGCAGAGTGCCTCGCAGTGATTTGTTCCTGACCATGCAGCATTGCCACTAGGTGGGATTTTTGCACAGTCGGTTTTAGCTGGGGATTGCTGAGCACTATGATTCATGCTGTGGCCAATAAGAGGGGTAAATAACGGGCCAGAATGGGAGTAGGAATGAGCATTGGGGCCAAGGGACACAGGGAGTTCCAGTGTCAGTGCTGGGTGATGGATATAACTGCTGGTGGGGGAAAGCAGCATCCCAAATGAGCAGTTTCTGCAGGGCAGCTCGCATCGGGTGCTCACCGTGCACTGCAATGGCTTTTACGTTCATACAATCACAAACACATCTCCAAGCACTTAGCCTCTCCCTGCTGAATCCTTTGCAAATCAGCATTGCTATGGTGCTATTATTGCCTGTTTTTACTGGTTCAAATATTATTTAGTGATAGAGGTAATTAAAATTTTCCAGCCAGTGATGATAACTAAATTAATTAATAACCAGATTAGCTGATTGATTGAACTGACAAAGTATTCCTTCCTCCTCAGATGGCACTGAAGTGAGTGGTTCAGCTCCAAAATGCAGATGTGAGGTATTACTGTTGTGTCATGCAGTCACAATAATTTGGAGGGAGGGGGTGTCTTTCCATTCCAGAAAGTTTTCCATCTTCCTTGGCAGATCTTTTAAACCAAGACAGCCACACAGCTGCTGCCATGGACCCTGCACACCAGGGATATGTCAGAGACAGAAATGTGTCCATCAAGAGCTTAATGGAAGCTCACTTTCATGGCAGGAGCTAATGCAGCCTCACCTGTAGCTGGTATCCACTGGAGAAAGTCATCACCCAAATGCAGCGCTGCTGCTGGTTCACCACAGAGGTTCAGACTCACAGCTGCTAGGCACCAAACCAGGAGCTGTGCAGGTTGGGAATAGCTCTCAGGCACAGGTCTCCCTTGGCAAGCTGCCTGCAGCCAGAACACCCTTGCTGTTTTAGAGAGAGCCTGCTTCAGGTGCTCCGTTTTCAGGCAAAGGGATCAGAGGGGGGCTGTATCTTATGGCTGCCTCTTGCTGCTGCAGACACACCCAGCCTTAGAAGGACCACTAAGGTGGTGAGCAGTGCCACTGAGGCACTCTTAGAGTCCTGCTCCCCTTCAGTGGCTGTTAATGAAGCACAATCATATTTATGGGGAGTTCTGTCTTTCTCCTCCAGGAGGTTCAATGTGAGACAAGGTTTACCTACCCTTTACTTTTCTACTGCTGGAGAAAAACAGGCTTCACAGCATGGTCATACACTCCCAAATGACACGTGCTTGTCACTGGCATTACAGTCAGTAAAAAAGGAGTCTGATGCTCATGTTTTGTTCAGATTAGAACAAAAGCCCACCAAGCCCCTCTGCAAAGTGTCAGAGCAATTAAAGCGCTCCTGGCTGCACGGAGACATGCTAGAAACTATCAACCCCACCACACAATAGCTTATTCTCCTGCAAGGGGATAGCTTTTCTGCCAAATTTTCCCCTTCCTTTCTCTACATCTGATGTTCATAGGCTGGGAAAGGTAAAGCATCATTGCATCTTAGTGTGTTGTGCTGCCAGGGGCAGGGACAGCTTTAGCAGCAATGGTTGGAACAAGCATCAGCACGTTGCTGGGTTTACTGCTGACCACCCCCTAGCTGTTTCTGTGGAGAATGAAATGCTTTTCCTTTGATGTAAGGACACTGGAAAATTCACGTAATGGCAACACAATGCAAGCTGGAAACTGTCCGCCCTCTTCTTTCTCACAACGCTCAGCAGGGCTCTGGCACAAGACTGCCAGAGGCTCCGAGGAAGGTTGCTCACAGGTGATGAAACTCCCTGGCACAACAGGCTTTGAGCTTCCTGCTCTTATCAGGACAAGAAGCTGCATGCAGAGGTGCTGGTATGGTGCAGAAAGGTTTAGAGTCCTAAGAGTTACCAGGAAAGGGGACAATGCAGGGGGAAAAAAAGATCACATGGACTCTTTTTTGAGCCCAACCAGCACTTTTTGACATTATGTATTTGGAGAAACTGCTATCTGCTATCCAGGTAGCTCCCTCAGCAGCCTGATGGAGCTGGGAAGCTTTCTGAAAACAGCAGAGTCAGAGAGTTTCACCTGGCTATCCCCTCTTTGCCTAATATCTAGTATTAAATACACTTCCCTGCCCTCCTCAAAATCAGTAACAGTATTATTGGAACAAGCTGTGTGGGTCCTCAAATTCTGTCCTCTGCTAATGATATCCTGTCAGTCAGCAACAGAACTTGTACATGGTTGAGATTACTGAAGCTCTTGCCTGCAGGTTTTTCCAGAGGACAGCACAAGGGATAATCTGACCTTGTGAGCGTACAGTGAAAAAAAATTGAGCTTTATTGAAGAAATCAATACTTTCAGCCTAGATTATGCCTCCTGCCAGGGAGGTGACATCATTACTAGTCCAGGTAGTCATATTCTGCTGAGCTGGCATCTAAAACAGAGCTCATGTTTCGCCAGACTTTTCAGAAACCTCTGTTCAAACCCTTAGAACTTAAATGTTTTGCTGGGTTTTTACAGTGCTGTGATCTGATAATTTCATGACTGGCAGCCTACACCGTGCTTTACCTCACTAAATGTATTTAGGATTAGATGCAAACCATGTGCTGCATTTAGATAAGTCGCACATCAGGCTGAAGTGTTGCAGGCAAGACCCTCAGAATGAATGATCCATCTCCCTGGGGGCCCAGGAACACACTGGGTCCCAAAATCTTCACTGAACTGGAGAGGAATCTGAGAGCCTCTGAGTCAAACCCGCTGCTCAATCTCCTTAAAACCCTGCCAGCACTCACTTGTAACAGTAGGCAGCTCTGAAACTGCCTCCATTTCTGCCTGGAGCCTCTATAGCAAAATAAATAAATATATAACCAATAATAAAGAAATCAATAAACTTAGAAAGCACAGTCTTCTCATACTGAGAATGTTTTCCATATCTGTTGGTCTTGAAGAGACAATTAAAAACCAAAAATCACAGATCCGATAAACACTAGAATCGCCTGTTGTACTTTCATAAATTTGTGCAAACTTCACAAATATATCATTATCATATTTATAGTAGAATAAATGTATAAAACTGCTGAAATGCATGGATGCTAAGACAAGGAAATTAGCTAAACACATAGTTCCCTCTGTGATAGGACAAGTCTGGGTAATGCTAGGCACAAATTAATTTTTCACTTGCTGATATTGCACTTGAAAGTCCCTTTTACTAGGGGCAAGCTTGAGGGATGGCCAGTGAGAAATTAACCAAGGAACCATGGGAAGCACTGCCCAGTGTCTGACCTCCCAGGCTGGTAAACAATAAACTCTATGCTAGCTTCAAAACAGCTTTCCTAATAGGCAAAATAGCTAAAATCAGGCTCTTATGAGAATATACTTAAGATTTTCAGTCACTAGTAACAGTATTTGGATAAAACTAGTTCTGACAAAAAACCAGTGTCAGAAAATGGATATACCCTCTGCAAAGTAAAATCTAGACTAACGAGAATAAACTTTCAGAAAACGATAGCAAAGGTTACCAGCAGAGCAGATGGACTCTGCCATAAGCAGCCATGGGTCCATGCTCACCAGATCAAACAAGGATAAAATAATCCCAGGTGAGTGGAAGGTACTTAGCGGGTACAAAAGCCCTGAGTAATGTGTGCCAAGTCTTTTGAGAAGTAACTAGGTCAAACAAGCTGATGATTTACTCAGCTTTTCAAAACATGGAAAACAGCCCTCACATAAAATTATGGCATGGCTAAAACCTTGAGAAATTTGTTCTGAGGTGACAGACATGCTTCAGGTGAATTTTACATGTGAAAGGATGCTGTCATCCTATTGTGAAAGTCCCATACCTTCTTGGTGAGTTCTCATAGGCAGCTCCTCACAGCACCACCTCCTTCTTCTTCACAGCAAACAAACTCCAACTCACACCTCTCCCAGCTAACCCACTCTTTTGTACACTCTTCTTATTGGACACAGCTGTGGCCTATTAAGGGCAGGCCTGTTCCTAATCTTTGGTGATTAGCACAGCTGCAACTCCTCAGGTGTGAGATTACCTTCTGCACTTTTCTCTTATATTCTATCCCTCTACAAAGGGAGAACGAGTTTTTTGTGGAGCCTGTGGGCTTTCCCATGGCTAAGGAAGCAGAAGAGAGAGGAAACACACACGCACCCAACCTCCCCAGCCCCCTGAGCTGCCGAATCTGCAGGGGAAAGGAACAGAAGCTCTTAATACACTTGAACACTGCTTTTCAGCAATAAACTGCCCTAATTATAACCTGCTGAGCTCAAAATGGCAAAAGCCAGACAAAAAGCTGGCAGACTGCAGAAGTCAGGCTGCCACGGTGGCTAGGTGGAAATTTCTCCCCAAGTCAGTGCGTAGAGGCATCGTCTGAAATTTTGGGTGAGTCAGAAAAAGTAGCTTACAGCAGGTGTTAGTTAGGCAGGAGCACAGGGAAGGCTAGGATCGGGTCAGGAGGATGCTGAGGAAGGTGGAGGGGGCAGTGGGGCTGCTTGGGCAATGGCAGGCATGTTCGGGATGACAGGTTGAAGGAGTGCAGGACAGCAAGGAGGAATGCAGCAGGACTGGATCCAGGCTTTATCTTAAATAAATTCTGAACTATGCTCTCAGGAAAGAAACAAAGACACCTGCAGAGGAGGTAGAATAAGTATGCTCATAAATAAAATAACTATATATTTATAGACAACAAATATACCTATGCATACTTAAATTTATAAAATTTATTGATAAAAATAGTCCATATCAATAAAAATTAAGTATGTGGTAACATTTTCCATTCTTTCATTTGTTTTTCTTCATTCCAAGGTATTATTCCCAAGTGTTGCAGTAATGTATGCTTAATATTGTTCCTATAGTAATGGACATACTTGATATACTTATGTCTGACCCTCATGGTTACTCTGTTTCTGACAAACTGACTAAATACTAAACATGAGAAAATGAAATACTGGATGCCAGACTGTCTTCTAGCTCACTCAGCAGTGCCTCAACACTGAAGAGTGTTTTATTTCGTACCAGCATGGCCCCTTAGTCACAGTGAGAATTTCCTTTCTTTGAGCATGGCCAGACCTTGCTAGGTCTGCAAAGTTTCTTTCTCTCCATTGGGATCTCTGCTGTTTATTTTTTGTAGTGTGTAGGAAATGTTATCAAAAGACAAAATCTATTAGCTCTGGAGGCTACCCGAGGAGACATGGTAAATAACTCAGCATCATCACACGCAGCTCCAGCAGGGCTGGGAGCAGGACAAGTTGGACAAGAGAGCACAGGCTCTGTTGCAGCAAATGGAGTCAGCCTGCTCTGACTCACAGCCTCTCATTGACTCTGAGAGATCTATTCCCTTCATGCAACCTCCAATTAAAGAAACAACAGTTGCTAACACTTCTGCTTCTCCTAGTGCTCACTTCCCTCAAAGCTTAGCATAAAGTTTTTGCTGTGATGCTTGAGGTCAGACTCTTGGTCTTGCTCACAACACCAGCTTGTTCCACAGGAACAGATACTGGCTTTGCTTATGGAGCAGGACTCCAAGATGCAAATAAATCATGCACAGTCTGGTCACTCAAGATTCTTTACAAATAAAAGAAAATTAAAAAATGGAAAGCAAAACATCTCAGCAAGTTGCAGCTGCCAGCATGCAGGCTGCAGTACATGGAAAGTACATTTTAAGGCGGGAAAGAGTAACCCTTGTACTCTCTGACGTGGGGTGGAGGTAATTTTCAGTCACCTCACAGTACAGGCAGTTTGGGCCCAGTGACATGTCACCCAGTGTCTGTGCCCGCAGCTCAGCGGGATCTCTCTCACCCCAGCGAGGACACAGCCCACCTCTATGCACAGCGCTTGTGCAGGAGGGCTCCTGCGTGCTGCCTCCGCCAAGCTCGCCGGGCCTCATTCCTGGGGCTCCATCCCTGGTGCGTGTGAAAAGGTCGCTCCCGTGCTGCCTGGCATTCCTGTGGGCAACGAGTAGGTGACTTGGTATTGGGTTAATAACGAGCAGGGGATAAACGCACATCTCCCGCTAGGCATAGGGAGCCCTGCGCATAATCCTGAAACAGACAGAGTCAGTGTGCAACAGCCCTGGGAAACCGGGACGCTTACAGAAAGCAGCTGAAGCCTCGGGCAGTTTTCTCCAGCATGCTGTAGACAGCGCTAATTGCTGGCCTGTTGTGAAAATATTGCGGCCCCTCCTCATCAGTCCCCACTGGAGCAGTGGTTCAGCGGGAGCTGCGGTGCCGAGTCCCCGAGGCTCCCACGAGCCGGGCACAGGCTCCTGCCTGCGCCCGCTCCTCACGTCCTGGGAAACCGCTTTCCCGACCTCAGCATCCTTTCCCTGTGCTCTGGGGAAACACGGTCACGGAGCCGGCAAGTAGGTCAAGCAAAACCCTAAAACTGGGTGAAACCGCAAGCCGGGGCGCTGCGGTCCGAGGCTGCAGCTGGGCCATGTCCCGCTGCCTCCGGAGCGGCCCCGGCAGGGCCGGGCCCCGCGTCCCTCGGCCCGGCCGGGCCCCGTTGCCCGCGCTGGGCCGGCCGGGCCGAGGGACGCGGGGCCCGGCCCCTCTGGCTCCGCCCCGGCGCTTTAAGGCGCCGCGGGGCCGCGCCGGGCTGAGACGCGCCGAGCCGAGGTGAGTGCCGGGGCAGCGGGGCCGGAGCGGACCCTGGCAGGGCTCGGGGGTGGCGAGCGGCACATGGCGAGCCGGGGCCGGGGGGGTTGCGGGGGCGATGCTCACCCACTCCGCTGCTCTAATGATGGAGCTGCCACGCACCGGGCTTCCCCGACAAAGCCGTCTAGGATAACCGGATAGCCTGGAATTCTTGTGTGTCTGTCTTGCGGCTGGCTTAGGTCTCTTGAATCTGAGCCGCTGTTAGCAAACGGGTCGGAAAAGACTTGGCGGCTGGCGCGGCTTGTCCCGTGGATGCGTGCTGGGTACGAGCAGCTGCTATCAAGCCGCAGCAGACAGCCAGAATTATTGGTGTTGGCAGTGAGATCACCTGGATGTTTGATTGCTGCTTTTGAGCTTCCCGGACGCCTGCAGGAACCAGCCAGAGAGTCCCGAGGAAGCAGGGATGGCGGTCTGAGCCCGCTCCCCGCGGCGCTCGGCAGGGAGCCCTGGGCAGCAGCAGGCTCCGGGCACCGCTGTGAGGAGCGGCCGGGCCGGTGCGATATCCCGGGCACCGCTGTGAGGAGCGGCCGGGCCGGTGCGATATCCCGGGCACCGCTGTGAGGAGCGGTGCGCTGTCCCGGGGCACCGCTGTGAGGAGCGGTGCGATATCCCGGGCACAGCTGCTGCCGGGCACCAGCCCTCGCCCCCGAGGCGCCTCCTGAGCACTGCTGCCAGGAGACAGCTCCTGCTGTTGAGTAACTGAGGAAATATTGCCGCTCTTCCCACGCAAGCGTCATAGGAACATCATGGGGAGGATAAATGGAAATACTTTCCCTGGAAGAGAATACGGTTACCTTGACCTACCCACTTCAATTCCTTTTTATTTTTCATTTAATGAATTCCCAAAGCCCTTATCAGAAGTTTTGAGTTAGCTAATGGTTGTCGGGTCGTCTAGTATTCTGTCTCTCTCGGGGAAGAAAGGGTGGAGCTGCACCCTGTCTTGCCCAACATTTCATGTGAAATCTGGGGCAAAGCTGGGGAAACCTGATTCAGGTCCTCAGCTGTAGTGGTGTGCATGGAAACTGAATTATTGTGTGCTAACAAAACGATTAAGGTAATGCAGGCTCATGAAAATGCACAATAGAACATGAGGATGGTGGTGATGAGAGGAAAAGACAGAAGTAGTTCTTGTACCAAATACCATTTACATTTTGGAAAGCAAACAAAGTGGAAAGGAATCTTTTCTCCTTTTCTTTTTTCCTCCCCTGTCTGTACATTCCTTTTCCAGAGTGTTGTGCAGCCTATATTCTCTTTAGCTAAGGACGCTCTTTGCTCTGATTGATGTCAGCTGCTGTGCAGTAGCACAGCCAAGCACTTGGATAAAAGAAATGGAATCTTGATTTTTAGACTGTACAGTTGTGCCAAGAATGACAAAAGCAAAGTGGGAAATGTCATAAAACTAATTTTATGAGCTAGGTCAGGGTATTAGTGCTAAACCATGGAGCAGTAATGATGCTAATCCCATGGAAGTATTAAACAAAGGGCTTTCTCAGTAATTGGTGTCAGTGTGCAAATGGCACTGCTCAGCCACTCCAAGCAAGGTTCCTAAGCTGTTGCTTAGGAATGTACCTAAGGTGCCCCAATTTAGGTTAATAAACTAATCTCATTTTCCCACATGCCTTGAATGGCTGTCTGCCTGTCTTGGACAAAGGTCTTGTAGCAGCTACCTGGCAGCATGTCTTACTTGGGAACCACACGTCCTACCTTGCACTGATGAACTGCTGCTGCTCGTGCTGCTGGGGTGGGAGGCTTGTTTCACCAGGCAAGATGGGTAACATAATTCAGGTTCAGCCAAAACTGCTGCTCTCAGTTGTGATTTGGGAGCCTGCTCTACCTTGCCTGGGGTACAAGGCAGCTCGCTCTGCGCTGAGGCCTGTCCCACCCTTTGGGAAAAAAGAGCTCTTCAAGCAAAGTGCTCCTCTCTGGCTCCCTGGGGTGGCACTCCCAGCTCCTCTCTGTTGACAAGAGAGGCAACTGGAGATTGGTAGTCCTCTGCTCCTGGCTCAGAAGCATGAGCGCAGAGTTAACTGAAGGCAGCAGGCTCTGGGCTTTGTGTGGGGATGATGTTGTGTGTATCTTCTCCTTGTCAGGCCTAGGAGAGCCTCTCAGGGAGGGTTTTGCAAAACTGAGGGAGAGTTTTGCAGAGAAAAGTCAGAAGCTCCCAAGAAATTCCTTCCCAGCCTCCCTCCCTGATGGCTGACCTGTCCTGCTGTGGGAACTCTGAAGGGAGGCAATGCTCTTGCTGGTGGGGGAGGAAGGCAGGAGGTGCCTTTGGGCACCTTCCAGTGGGCAAACCATGGTCCTTGTCCAAAAGCCGTGTGTGAAATGAGGATCAGTAAGGAGCACCGGGGTGATGAGTGCTGAGCAGCTCTGCTGGGTGAAGCTCCTGGAGGCAGTAGCCCTGTCCGGCTGCTGCTGGCCTCTGCGCTGGTGGGAGGTGGTGCTGCTGAGCTGAGCCTTCAGCAAACACAGCTGTGTTAGCTCACGGTAGCGGCACTGGTGGCGGGAGGAAAGCCCCACAGATCTCGAGGGTGATGGGCAGGGATCTGCTTTGGAGCTTTAACCCCAGACAGCAAATGGGAGGAGCTGGGGGGGAACCGCTGATGGTGGTGCAGAGAGTGCAGGGGAGTTCAGGAGGGAGCAGATCAGCTTGAGATGGGACAGCTACTGCTTCTGGCTTAATGTAAGAGACTGTTCCCAAGGCTACAGGCTGACACAGTGGGTGAGATGCCTGTCCCCAGAGTTTTCTGAGTGTCCATTGCAAGTAATGCATGAGAGGGGGTTTCACTTCCTTTTAAATCAGCTGTGGCTACTTGAGCAGTTTGGTTTGGTTGATATACCGGCCTGGTAAAGGTGCAGTTCATGTAACAGGGGTGGAGTCCCTGGGAAATAATCCCCCTTAAACTTCTTTGAAGTGCAGGTGTGATCTCAAAGGAGTTCAGAATGTTCCTACAACCCTAATAAGTGGTTTTCCGGTGAAGTGAACTTTGGCTTGTTCCACATCCCAAATGACAGGCCCTGCAGTAAAACAAAATGCCATTGTTGGCATAACTGGTTTGCTTCTATCAGACAAGAGGCCCAGCATTAGTGAAGCATAGAAACTGAAATTATATCCATCTGGGGGCATTCGTTCCAGGTACAGTAAAGCTCTTTTGCATGAAACTGTAATTTGTGCATATCCAATTTATATAACTTTCAAAATCCCCGGGCAGGGACAGAGGACATGGCTCGTGAAGACTGTGTCTCTGTTTTTCTTGCTGTTCAGCAGCAGTGGTCTCTGTTCCCCTTGCCAGTTCGTCTGCTTTTACAAATAGCCGTAGAGAGCCTGCCTAAGCCTTTAAGTCTGGTCTGGCATCTGAAGAGCTGGGAAATTGAACTGGTCCCAAAATCTTCTCACGCAGTGGAGGGTCATGTTTTTAAACAGTTGATGAAATTACAGAGTTGTGCTCTGATGCCACCCAAACTTCACAGATCTGGTTTAAAGGAGCCTGTAAGCCCAGCTGTCCTGGGGCCAGGGTGATGGAGAACACTGCATTTAACAATGAGTCTTAATTGTTAATGTGCATTTAACAATCCCCTCCTCCCCTCCTGCCTGGCTGGGCACACAGAACCAGCATGCCGAACTGGGGAGGTGGCAACAAATGCGGAGCCTGTGGCCGCACCGTCTACCATGCTGAGGAGGTGCAGTGCGACGGGAGGAGCTTCCACCGCTGCTGCTTCCTCTGCAGTAAGTATTCTCCTCCAAAATCTCTCCTGCGGTAGCTGTGGGGGTCACAGCAGCAGGGGGCTGGTCCACAGGATGTGTCCCTGACACTGGGAGGGGCACTGGCCAGAGGTGACTTTGTCTGTCATGATTCCTGCTTCCCCATGTGCTTCCTGGGCTTGGCAGTCCTGAGGGGAGAGCTCACCTCTCAGTGAGAGGTTTTGTCATGTCTCAGAGCAGAGCACATCCATTTGTACTCTTGCCAGGAGTACAAATTTCCTCAGGAGTCTAAGGGATCCTGAGGCTGGAAACCTGGCTTAAGTGTTGCTGATGCAGAGGAGGAAGGCCAGTGGCAGAGCCTTGTTTGCACTGATCTGAGCTCAGCTGGGCTTCTCCCCGTGGTCCTGGGGCTGGCAGAGGCTGCAGGAACAGTTATCAAACTGCTGCCCTGGGGTCCTGTGCAGACCAGGACAGCAATGCGCTCGAGCACGGCAGAGTTGTTG
Source organism: Zonotrichia albicollis (assembly GCF_047830755.1). Classification (NCBI taxonomy): domain Eukaryota; kingdom Metazoa; phylum Chordata; class Aves; order Passeriformes; family Passerellidae; genus Zonotrichia; species Zonotrichia albicollis. Next base: position 46,822,829 of record NC_133822.1, read on the forward strand.
ATGCTTTAGCACAGCCAAAAGCCTAAACTTTCTTGGCACAGAGGCCTGTGGTTTATTTCAGATGAAAGGAGTCCAAAGCATTATTTTCCAGTCCAACCAACAAGCCTAGTGAGGCATTGAAAATCGCTTTCTGTGCTGAAAATACCTCTGCTTAGATGAGGGGAACAAAGGGTCTCTGTGAATTGGAGGCTCCTACTTTGCGAGCAGACAGCCTCTCTGTCTGAATCAGAGAATTTTACCTTATTGCAAACATGAGGTACTGCTTTTCCCCACTTCTTGGTGATTAATACATATGGGCAGAACTAGGGTGTAGCCTTCTTATATTGGCTGCAGTTACCTTGGGCCTCTCAAACAAGTTTGCTGTTAAGTCTGTTGCCTAGCCTTGGTGTGCTGTGCTGGCGTTGAGAGCTCGGCACACCTACACTCCTTTCCTTGAGCTCTACAGTGGTCACAAAAAACAAAGATTAGATGCCTCGGCTGCCTCATTTTCAGCCTTTTATGGGAGTTACTATTAAAAGAAACCTGGAACTTGCGGTCAAACAATGGCTCTAGTGTGTCTGAATACATGGTTTTCCTTAGTGCATACTTCTGTTGGGGTTAAAGTCCATAGGCTTAACAAACATGCATTAATTGATTTACTTATTGGATATTATATAAAAAGAACCTTAGAGCTAATGATTGCCATACACAAAAGTCACCCAGTGTTTTGCAGACATTAAAATTTTTAAACAAAAAATTCATTGAGAGTGTTTCTTTTTTTCTCCCCCAAATTCTTTTTCATGGGCATAATGCTGTTGCAGATGGAAAGGGCACGGCAGTTGGCACACAAAAGGAGATTTAGGAAGGAAATAGTTCTCCTTTCTACTGTAACCTTGAGTAGAGGGCTTGCATTGTGCTGGAGGACAATGTAGGAATGCCAGAAAAGCACAGCCAAGGGAGAACCAGCCCCAGCTCTGCCCTGAAGCATTACTGGGGGGGTGAGGGAGGTGGGAAACCTTGAAGATTCGGGTTTTTTCCCAGCCCCACCCTGGCCAAAAGGGCAGAGCAGGGGCTCTTCTGTACTTCATGCTGTATGGCATCTGTTAAGGGAAACTGCTGACTGCCCTCTCTGGGTTTCTGAGCAGCCTCGTTCATCAAACCACGGCAAGTTTCCAGGCTTTAAATGTCACGGTCATGAAGAGGTGGGAGGGAATAGAGCCCTTTATGGGGCTAAGCATAATTCACAAATTCAAACAGCAACTTGCTCCCTCTAATCTCTGGTGGTCCCACTGCCTAATGGGAAGAATTCTGGACAGGGAAAACCATAACATCACTTCTCACTTTATTTTTGGCTTACGATGTGTGCTGATGGAAATAGTCCCTTAAGGCAGTTTGTTTTGTTTTTTTACCTCCAGTGGTCTGCCGGAAAAACTTGGACAGCACAACTGTAGCAATTCATGATGCTGAAGTTTACTGCAAATCTTGCTATGGGAAAAAGTATGGCCCAAAAGGTTATGGATATGGCCAAGGGGCAGGCACGCTGAACATGGACAGGGGAGAGAGACTAGGCATCAAGCCTGAGAGGTGAGTGAACTGAGTTGGGGGTGCATGGCCCTTGTCCTTCAGTACTATTTTCAGAGGAGTCTTTCAGGCTGGATTTTGTTGATGTTCGTGTTGGGAATAGAAACACTGCAAAATACCCCGGTCTAGTTGAATGCAGGGCATTGAACCTGCATTGCATGAAGCTCCCACTGGTGACTGTGTGAGTCAGAACAGTAGAAGCAGGAGTTAGTGCAAGCAAGGACACTCATTTTATGAATGAGCCATAGGGGATTGGATTATGGAGCTGCTGATGGCATTGCATGAGCTCGCAGAGGTGAATGTGGGTCTCACATTGCTCTACTGTTCTACAGATTCTTGCAGGGATGGATTTGGACAACTGAGAATCTGGGGCTACAAGCAGAATGAATTTTTAATTGGCAAATGAAGAACCATTTGTGCTTAATTATAGCCAAAACCAAAAGTCACATTAAATAGTAAACATTCCTAATCTGATTAAGTTCTTGCTGTAAAGCAGAGCATTAGGAATGCCAGAAAAGCACAGCTTTTCTGTGGAAAGAAGCTGAAGTATGTCTCACAACGTGCTTCATGCAAGTTCCCAAATGACTGCTTAACGTTTATATGATGTATGCTCTGTAGCCAGATTCAGTGATCCATTCAGGTTCCTGATTATAATCAGTGGACAGGAACTTAACAGAATTATTTGTAGCTTACTGTCTGAAAAATACGTGTTCTAATGGAGTTCAGTTCTTCTAGTTAAGTGAAAAAAGGAAGGCTCTGAAGAAATTAGCCTTTACAGTACCTTCTTTTTATCCTTTAAAGCATGGCCTTTCTCTTCTTGTTGTTGTGGCTTTGGTTTTTTCTCTACCAAGTGTAATTGGATAGCCTTTCTGGTAACTTACTTCTCCAGTTTTGCAGCAGTACTGTATTCTGTACCATGTGCTGGGTGCTGGTCTGCTCATGTTGCTAAGCAGAGCAAGAGATCATTTTAGTAAGAGCAGAGAAAACAAATGTCCTGTTTCTTTCAGCACTCCTTCTCCTCACCGGCCCACCACAAATCCAAACCCTTCCAAGTTCGCTCAGAAGTTTGGAGGGACAGAGAAATGCTCCAGGTGTGGTGATTCTGTTTATGCAGCAGAGAAAGTAATAGGAGCTGGCAAGGTAAGGAACTGCACGTGTCGTTTTGTACCTGCTATGTGGACTTTAAATTGGGCAAGGTGTGTTATGTCAGTCCCAGCAGGGAATCAACTGCAGGGCAGTTACCTTAAAACTGCATTTCTTTGCACTGGAAATAATCAAATCAATCAACTTAATTGAAAAAAAAGCACTTGAAATGCAGGGTGATAAGTGACCACCTTAGAGGTGAAGATTTAATATTGTCTCATGTTTAAGACTTGAAGAAAACTACAGAAGCCCCTCACCCAGAAGAGGAAACAATCTTTAGGTGTGCAGCTTGTGAAGGAGGCCGAATGTTTCATCTAAAGAATGTTTCATCTGAAGGGGGATGGTCTCTGAAAATACCATGTTAAACTGCCTATCGGTCTGCCTGGTGTCTGGCTTACTTGCTACAGAGAGTCAAGATTGCTCAGAATTGATCACAGCAAGCCCAAACTTTCAGAGTGCTGCTCTGAGCAGAATGTTGGGTGGAATCCGGGGCTTTGTGCTGCTCACAGAAATGCAGATGCTCTTGTCTGCTACTGGTGCACTTCAGCTGCTTTTCATTGCACCAGTCTCTAACCAATAGTGATGCAGATATCTCCAGGTGATGTGGTTTTTTACCAACTTGGGCATCCTGTGTATTAATACTACTGTCTTTATTTTTTCTCTAGCCATGGCACAAGAACTGCTTCCGATGTGCCAAGTGTGGAAAAAGCCTAGAATCTACAACCCTAACTGAAAAAGAGGGAGAAATCTATTGTAAAGGTGAGAAAAGAAGCAAAGAGCATTTGTTTATGGTTCAAGATGCCTTACAAGGACAAATAGTCAATGTCTTGCTGATATAAGAAACATTCTGTAAGTCATAGGAATAGAGTAAAAAATGAAATGGATATTACTGAAGCTGCTGATGTGATTGACATCTGCATCAAGTAAAACATCACATACTGAGAAATGCAGCAGCAGCCTTGCCCTGTGCCTGATCAGAGTAAGGAAACAGCCAGCAAGCATTGTGCTCTGCCTTCTTGAGTGGTTGTGCATATAAACTTGATCCCACACAGTGGTTTGATGATAACAAAGACTTAACAGATACCAAGCCACAGACTGGACCTGTGAATTGCTCTCACAGATGGAACAGTCCTGGCTACTGAGTTCAGTCCTGTTAGTTATGCAGCTTAACAAAATGTTTCTAAGTGTTGCTTCCCAAGGGGATATTCTAGTGACTAAGGAAAAGCCACTGAGCTTAGCACTTAGCCCAGACAGTGCTGTTCTTAATTAATGTGCTAGAAGACTCAGCTACTGTGTGTTCATCTTTCTCACAGGTTGTTATGCGAAGAACTTTGGCCCCAAGGGATTTGGGTATGGCCAGGGAGCAGGTGCCCTTGTTCATGCCCAGTGAGGGGGCTAAAAACGCCATCCAGTTCTGCTGAGATCCTGCCAGAAGGAGCAAGAGTTTTCCAAATGTTACTAACTACTGTGAAACAGATACTAGTTACTGTAGTGTACCTTAAGCCAATGATTTTAAAAACAAACACACACACTGCTTTTTTTCTTGCCTTGTGTATCACACTGTAACACTTTTAATACTGAGCATCAATTCAATAAAGCTTTGCTTGTTGATATACCCTAAATCTAAGTCTTGCCTACTTTGTCAGCAATAAAAGTGAGGGGAGTGTTACTGGGTACTTCAGGGGTGGAAGAATGATGCTTCACAGACTTGATGCACAGCTCTGCTGAAAGCTGGACATACGCAGTCATGGCCTTCAGAGCTGAATAACTCTCCTACAGCATCACACCATAATATACGTGTGTGCAAGGCAAAGAGCTGCTTGCTGCACAAAAGTAGTAAATCTTAATCTACTGCTCTCTAGGGTGACACAGCTCTGAAAGTGATAGAGAAGGGGTACCTGTGTGCCTAAATGGCTGCCTGTCTCTGGCACAGAGTCTCTAGTAAATGAAAACCAAACCGTAATATTCTGAGGGACTGGGCGTGCTTTGGTATTGAGGTACTGTTATGCACAGAACTTACTGCGCAGGAATACTCCACTCAGACAGCTGCAGATTAAGAAGATAGGTAAAGATAGGCAAAGAACTTTGAAACTCTTGTCTAGTTTGAGAAACAAGCTGATACTTTTTTGGGACAAAAGAACCCTTCACAACACTGAATTTATGGAAACACATATAACTGGGACTGCTGCAATGAAACACTAAGCAATTGTGTCAGCATGGTCTAAAGCAGTTTCAAGCAACATCTATGACCGTGGTCTGAGGCAGTGAAGCAGTTCAAGCCAAAAGCCTAATTAGAAAAATATGTACAACTCAAAATAATACACAAAGAGTATTTTGTACAGGTTATAAAGGAACCATGCGGACAGGAGGAAAAACAAGCCAGCTCAGTGACCCAATAACTTGTCCAGTTCACAGAGCAGGAAAGATTAGAGCTGAAAAAGACAACAGTAACTCTGAAGCAGCACATTTCAGGCGGGAGTGAGACAGTAAACAACAGCACAGCCTAGGAAACCTAGGAAAACCTCTCAGTCCTGCTACTCATACCATGGACATTGCTTTCATAGCAAGTAAGTCTGATTTTACCAAAAGGCAGCTAATGGGAGGTGCAAGGCACTGAGCTCTAGTAGAAGCATAATGAGGGTGCAGAGGGCTGGCTTCTTTCCAAAAAACCCCAAACCCAGGAACCAGCTTGCAAATCATCAGGACTCCCAAACACAGCAATTCATCTGGTGGAGAACTGCAAATCTTGGATGGAGATCTTCAGCACAGGCTGAAAGTCTTCCCTGGTCTTTTCCTGACAAGCTAATGGATGGTCAGCCCAGACACAGCCTCACCAGGAACACTGCCTGGGGAAGGGGTGAACACCACCACCAATTCTCAATGCCAATAGCAAAACAAGGCTCAGTGGAAAACCACTTTTTTCTTCCCTTTAGATGTGCTCCTAAGTCCTAGCCTTACACTTTAATACACCTTGCTGGTTATAAATATCCTGATTAGATTTGGATTGTTACCTTGTTTCTGCTCAAACTCTAACCTTTAGTGTGGATCAGAATAGCCAAGGTAGTCTGTGTCCTGCAAGTGCCACTCAGAAGCACACACATCTTGGTGGCACATCCTAGCCCTATGTAGATGCCTGGCTGACCCTTAGAATACTTCAAATGACATTATCATAATGTCATATATGAAAGGACATTAGGCCACATGAAGCATTCCCTAGATGGAGTTCTCCCTTAAGAAAGCATGCTTGCCAGCATGCTTCACTCAAAAGACAGGAATATTTAATTTAGCGAATGCTAACTTTAATTGGTAGTGCAAAGGTGTAACTTACCACAGTGTAGTAAATCACAGGATTTCACATCTGTTCATATTTGGGTGCATGCCATCTGTAAGACACCTGTACATTTTTCCAGAAAGGCTTCTGAAACTGGACACAAACTACACTGTATGAAATCACACCCCAAGTCAATACAAACACTGCATCTAAGAGTCAATATTTATTTGATTAATAACTTACAAAATTTAACAGATTTAATTTATGTAAGGAGAGCTAGTTTATTAAACATTTTACAGATTTTTTTTGTTCACAATGTAATACACATCAAGATCTTGACAGTTTTAAAATAATACTTGGCACAGTTATAAATAATATACAAAAAAATCCACAGCTTAAAATGTAGTGATGCTGTTTTACACATTAATTGAAAAAAAATCTGGTGGACATCAAAGAATACAAAAACCTGCAAAGAAACAGCACATGTTTAGGGCCAAGACAAAATTCCTATTTATTCTACCTATGTCAGATTAAGTTGGTCTGATCTGCTGTTGGTCTAGATCAGCTTAAGTTTCAGAAGCAATGCAGTTTTGGTTCAACAAGTGAATTTTAAGTTTGATAACTTGACAGAAAAAATGCTGCATAGTTGGCTCCCCCCTGCTTGCTTTATGATTTCACATCAACAATTCAGTGTTACTCAAGACAAGTTCCATTTTGCACTGGAAACTTCATACATCCCAAATCCATATATGCATGTTAATTTTCACAACTACCTACTATCGCTCACATTCTGCAGGTCTCAACAAATATGTCACCAGAGAGCTTCTGGCATGGAAATAGCGCAGAACTTCCTACGTGCTACCAAGGATCACCTCTTCTTTTGCAAACACTTTTGACATGGAGTGCATGATACAATTCATGGCATTTAATGCTACTGGGCAAATGTGACCAAAACTTGCATCATGCACTGAACTGGGTGATATTTTATAAAGTGTATTGAAGCTCCTCAAGCCAACTGACCCCCAGCTAAAATGTGAAAAAAGAAATTAATAAAAAAATATGCAGAACATCATTGGTGATCAAAACAAACCATAGTGTAAAGCTTTCATGCTTTTTTCTGACTAGAAAAAAAATATGAATAACTGAAGTCAACTGTTTTCACAGAAATAGAGCATGTTTTTGTTAGGATTAAAAATTTTGTCTGACAACAGTAGCCAAAGCTTATTCATCCCTATACCCAAACCTCTCCTGCTAAGTGTCCAAGACAGCATTGATTTTTCCAGTATTAAACATTCAAGGACTCTGATGCTGCACTTCTGTAAATCCTGATATCTGGTACTTGCAAACTAAGTGTGTGTCTTGAGATCAATGAACAACTACAGAAAAAATGTTTACTTGCAAATACTGAACATCAACTATTTACAGTTTCACTGCTCCTCCTACTAAGGCAAGGGCCGGGAATACCACTAGATTGCTTTATTATCTGTAATCTGCATATTACAGAAAATGCTAATTTTGCCAAGCATCAAACATGCAGTGAATTTGCAGGGCATAATGCCTATTAACAGCAATATTTAACATCACTAAAAGCTCATTAGATATCTTCCTATACTTTTTGGTTGAATAAAATGAAAATGAGCAGCTTTAAACACACTAAACACACACTCACAGAGAGAAAACTATTTGATAAATTATTTATATACAGATACACATTCTTTACACTGGTCTCAGACATCTGCTTTCAGGACCCTCCCCAAACTCCCCTCACAGGTTCCTTGAACCACTGGGTTGCTACAGCACTTAGAAGAGAACTAAACTGATTCTCAGTCTCTCTGTAAACAATAGTTAAGGAAGCAGTGAACAATTCACTATGAGTATATGAAAACACCATAACAAAAATCAGTGCATCACATTCAAGAAAAGCTCCTTTGGAATGCAATTTCAGATCATTCCTTACCTTCCAAACACATCTGTAGCATGAGAACTTAAAAACAGAAATTAGGGTGATCTCCACGTGCCAACGCACCATCTTCCTCAGAACACTGCTCTGCTCTTTCTGTGCGCACGTGCCATTATGGGGATTCTTAATTTTTTGTTTTTGTTAAAGTTTGGGTTCCATTATTTCACATCCAAATGAAATGAGCATTTCGGGCAACTTTGGGTTCTTCTTCTCCAATTGCATTCAATTTTAAACTATCTTGTCTTTTAATAACTGAGACTTTTGCTTTTACATCTGTGGTATCCCCCATGTAATTTCTCTTCCAATGTGTCTCCAAATACACTACACTGTACTGTATGAGGACCAAACCTAATACTAAAACATTGCTAGTTTGTAAGTTGCTTATACAATTACTTCAAAGATAATTATTTTTTCCCCACTTTTTTCCCTGAACATTATATACTGTAAACTAATTTTACAGGTGTATCATGCATTTAGGCAGGGCTTTAAGTTTGACAGAAAAGCTTTCCTTACTGGCGCAGCTGTTTATTTCAGATTACATTATTTCAGAACAGGGTTGTTACAAGTACTTAGTTGTACCACTAACTGGTGGCAAAAACAATCACCAAAAAACATGGGCAACATATTTTTACTCAACATTACCTGACGTGCCCTACTGCTATAACTTAACATGTTACAGGGGATCCCCACCACAGGATGTTTATAACAGTACTGAAAAGCACATTTTTCAATGTACATCTTACTACAGAAAATCTGTATTTAAAAAATCACATTACAGGAACTACAACATAGCGATCAGTGAACTCTGTATCATGAAATTTAGTTTTATATTCTAGATTCTTGTTTCAGTGGAATAATTGATATTGGGATACAAATTTTTCTGCTCAGCACAATATAACTACTTATGTCAATACTTCAGTAATCTCATGCTCCATTGTGAAAGACATTAAATAAAAAACCCGATAACAAATACTGTGAATATGCTGTCATGAATAATTCTCATGTTAAGAACTGTTAAAATCCCTTTTTGATCCTCCTCCTCTTCCTTATCAGGTTTGGCAGTTTATTCTGTCCATTTTTACTTTTGTTAATAAAATTCTGATGAAGAGAAGGTACCTTTATGATTCATCATCAGCCCTACACATAGCATGCTACTCTTCAAGGGATGCGGAGTCGAGAGAGAGAGAGGGAAAATTTTCCAGGCACCACTCAGGATGATATGCTCACAGGATGAAGGTGGTGCTACACTAGCTGGTAGCCTGATCCTGAAGTTTGGTCATATTCTATTGTATACTGCCTTGTCCAGTCCACAATAACAGGCCGAAAAAGACCACAGCATCTGAATTCAAAGAAGTCTATAATGTTCCTTATACATCCATGGCTAAAAACAAAAGAGAAACACACATTAGCAAGCAATATCATAGCTCATCTTACAAAGTACACAATCTTTTGCCTACCTACAAATTTGATTCTCCACCCTTAAAGTTTCTAACTTTAGAAAATGAGCTCTGTTCAGAATTTTTCTCATACTTGATAAGCAAGTTGATGAGTAAGTTCTGAAATTAAAAGTGGTCACCAGACTGGTAAATGTTTGATCCTTGGGCATAATCAAGACACCAACTTTCTTCCACTATCCACCAAAACATGTTTTTAGTAGTCAATCACCACATAGCACAACCTGGTAGTTCAGATCTTGTTTTAAGAGGACAGTTGCATTGTACAGATGGATGCAAAGCAAAATGGCATGAAATTAATGTCTTCCTAGAATAATTTCCATATTTATTGGTATCTGTTTCTGCATACATACTGGTTCACCAGCTGCAGGTCTAGAATCAACCAGGTCCCTTGACAACATGAAATTAAGAAAACATGATCTGAATTAAATGAACAATTCAAGCACTTTCTGTGGCTGAATCAATTAACTGTCAAATATTTAAGAAACCTACATAAAAACTCCCAACATGCTGGGAATTTTTAACTTAATTAGACATGGGCTGAACAGATCATAGTTTTCTGGAAGAGAAGCTCATGTAATGATATATGAGAGAGCAGGTCTAAGCAAAAAGGAGATGAAACTATTTGATGTCAATGCTTCATGTGACAGGTGATGCCAAGTCAGTTATTTCAGACATCTGGTGTTATTTTCAGGTGTAATTTTTATAATAGCAGCTATTTCAGTTAAAATGGTTTGTGAATGTGACAGCAATTTGGGATCAAACCAGCACTTTTTTCTTATCCTGTGCACCACCCTGTGTTTTCCAGGCAAATTATTTGGTTTTGTTACAGCTCTAATCTGTAGGAACACTGCAACTACAAGAAATGCTTGTCTGCTTCTCCCACATCTTCTATGAAGAGATATTAAAAAAAGACCACACAAATTCCTAGCACAGAAATCCATCTGCTATAGAACAGAATCACAGAATGGGCAGGTTGCATGGACCACAGTGGGTCCTTGGCTCAACCAGGGTCATCCCAGAGCTCTCTGCACAGGATTGAGTGAATCCATGCTGACTGCTCCTGATCACAGTTCCTATCTCCTTCACCCTGTGTGGCACCAGAAAGAGTAGCAGCTCCCACAGGAGGCACAGCATGTGCAGCAGGATGAGATGTGCTTTTTTCTTTCTCCAGCTCCTTTCGTAACATGCTCTCAACCCACCAATATACCAGCTTCATGCCTTCATTTATGTCCTGCTTTGGCTCCACAAGCTGCTCCATGACCCTGTATTCCATCTCAGTATTATTTCATCCCCAAGCCCCCATCTTTCATCTCGCACCCTCATCACTACAGAAACCAGAATCCCAATCTACTCTTTTACATGCTGATGCCCAAAAACTGTATGCATCAGCTTGCTCTCACCCATGCAACACCCACTTCAGCTCCTGGGACATCCTGCTCCCTCCCCACAAACAGCTTTTTTTTTCCTGATGAATAGGAAGAAGGGGAAGTCTCTTTTCTCACAGTAGAGAAAAAGGGAAGCTACTGCACACAGCAACTTCACCGGCACAGTAAGTATTACTCAGGAGAAAGTGCCCAGTGTGGAAATTAATGTCCAGGTCAACATAGACATGCTGCAGTAAGCAACTACCTCTGGTTTGAGCATCTGCTTTATAAAGATGACACTTATTTCCCCATCAACTCTACAGTGAAATACAACCACTGCTGGAAAACATTCTTTTCTGTGTTTGTCCCTCCTACGCTACAAAACATTAATCACTTCCTTTAACTGGACAGAATGTGTAACTGAAAATAGCTGACCAGATTCAGCACTCCAAGTAGAGAAAACAGTCTGGAAGTGTTTAGGTGTGTTCTGCTTCAACAAGCAACGTGATTCAAATGTATGCAAGGCTACACAAATAGGAAAATTGTATAGGCTTCAAAACTTACTTGAATGGGCTTTCAATAGATGTGGTTGTAACTTTAAAGTGCTTATATCTTCTTGCATTCATCCTTTCATTTGTTGTGATACCCAAGCAAGATATCTTAAGACAGGAAGAATAAGTATTTTAGCTCACATAAAACCATGCAACCAAGTACTGCACAAGACAGACTGAGAAAGGACCAAATTTACTGGATTAAATTTATTTTAAAATTCATTTGTAAACAAACGAGTTTTTGACTGGGGAAATTGTCAGGAGCAAACACAAACCATACGACTTTGAAATTGATATATGTTGTAAGTGACAAATATTGTAAAAATGGAGGACAAAATTTAAACTTCCTGAAAAGTTTTATCTAAGCCTTACAGGATAATCTTTCCAGAAGATTTCCTGGAAATAGAAATTAAGTCTCATGGTTCATTAATGACAAGTCATACTTCAAGGCTTTCAGTATGACTTTTCTTTCCATAGAAAGGATAAAAAGAAAAACAACTTGGGTTTGGTCAGACTAGAGTATAATAATATGGCCTCAACTCACACTGAAGCAGTGTAAGAAATTATTGCATCCTCTTTCATGTTACCACTCCCTTTCTGTTAATAACATACAGCATTATTATAAATTTGTCCCATGGCTCTTATCCTCTATTAGTCTTTGTTGCCTTCTTCTGGTCTGTTTTACCTTTTTGTCATTCTGAGAATGGAAAGCAGGAGGTAGGTATTTTAACGTCTTGCAAAAAAATAAAAAAGGGCCATGTGAATTAGAGCTGAATGATGCCTAATACTGAGAGACAGTAGATGCTTGCCTCCTCCAGCAAGGCTGAGAGATTAAACACTTGGTGTAGCACAATGAACATGAAAATTTAAACAACAGAACTATTTGATATTCTTATGCCACTCCCAACACATGGCATTATGAGCAAAGTGCCCTTCCATACCTGGTACATCTGACACATGAGTAACACAGCCACCCACATGAAGTGAAACACACTGTTTAGAAACATCCAAAACATCCACGGAGAACAGGTAGCGATCTGTGTAACGTAGGTCCAAAATCCATCCTTTGTGTAACTTGTCTCACAGTGGAAACCCCAGTCTAGAGGGGAAAAAAAGTCAAAAAATATACAAAGATTTAAGGTATGTTTGTTTTACAGCAACATATAATGCCCACATTAGAATGTGTTAAATTAAACAAGAAAATGACAAGTGCCAGAATTCTGAGCTTTACTTGCTCTCTCTTCCTTTCCCAGCTGCTTGAATACATGACACATGCACATACTTGTCTGTGATGAAAAAAAAAAAGATCTAGAACAAGAAAAACATCTTCTAAATTGAAATACCCAATATAATCAAATATTAATGTGCAGTTCAATGCCAGGATAAAAATACCCAAAACCCTGATAAGGCAAAGACCTATAAAAATCCATATGAGGAGATAAAGGTATTTAGAAGCAATATTTAAAAGCAATTTTAAAAAAAGCCAAAAATCACATTTACTCACAAGAGATACATCCATAGATCATCCAGCAGATCATAAAAAGCAGGAAGAACAGGTATCCCATAAAATAACGATGGTTCCCTGCTCCTAAAGTTGCACAACAGGGACCAAATTACTACACTTCCAGCAGAAGAAAGACAACATTACACCAGAAAGTTTACTTGCTTGCTTAGAAGCTACAATATTAAGCCCCTATAACTTCAAAACAGTGAAATTAGCTGGTTTACTTATGATTTTTCTTTTATTTCTCAGACAACAAAGCAATTTTTCTTTAATTTTCTGTCATGTTACAACTGCAATTCACTAATTCATTTGTAACCTCTTTCATGAACTAATAAAATTATTGTTTGACAATATTTAGAGCAAAGCTGGTGGCAGCTGTTGCAGAGCCTTTAACAGCCAGGAATTACACATTAATAAGTATTTTTTAAAAGCCACTGAAAAATCATCAAACTATGGAGTTTGCTTTCTTAAAAGTAACAGAAATATGAAGAAATATGCAACCTTCCTTGATAATAAACTAACTCAAATCTTATGTTTGGATGCCTGATGAAGCGAGCTAAAAATAAAATATCCAGTAAAACTTGTAAAACAAATACCTGTAACTGAACAAACAAGGTATAGGAAACTAGCTATAACAATGAATGGGATAAAAATGACTCTGCTTTAGACAGAATTCTAATGAAAGAAAACTTAGTTACTAAAAGACTGATCTATTTTTAACAGTAGCAGAGCTAAAAATATGCCTTTTATGAGAGTACATCATAATTCTGAAGTACTCAGCCTTCCTTCTGTTGGTAAAATATGTCCAGTGTTGCAACCTTCCAAGAGCTCCAGGCTGTAAACTAAACCCACAGAGATGATAATGGCCTACAAAAGCTTTGGCTGTCATCATTTACCAGCACAGCATTTACTTCTTTATTATGTCAAATGTTTTCCCTGCTAAAACAAGAGCATCCTCTGGAGGCAGAAAATAATCAAGTGCTTTTAGCAAGTGAGCTGAAAGACTGTATAAATAAGAGATGAGGAAAAACATACATATAACACAAACTAGACTAAACATAAGACACTTCCTTGAAAATCAAACAAGTTCCTGAAAACACAAAATCATGTTGTAATATTGCCTTTAATCACCTAAGGGCATATGAGAAAGCAGTGGGAATGTCCCTAAGGTATCACTTTCATTTGCATTCTAAATTTCAGAACTGTTAAGTTTCATAAAAGACATTCTATAAAGAACACAGAAGTTAAACAGTGGCCTAGAAGCCCATCTGAGAAACATCTGATGGGATGCTTCTTTCAGCAACATCTTTAATGATATTAAACAAAATTCTGCCTAACAGGAAATCTGTATATGTGAGGTAAAAACATGTAGCATTTAAAACTATAAATCAAATAGTACAATCCTGACTGCAGTTTAAAAAGAAAAAAAATGTGGAAAAATAAACTGGAGAACCTGTATTTTGAATAAGATTAGGCAAAACACAGTTCTGTGCTCTACAGCTGCCTCCTGGACTGACAGGAATAGAGTCATCCTCCGCAGTTAAAATAAAATTTTAAAAACTGTAGAAAAACATAACGTTATTTGTTGCTCAATTTAGAATATAAATATCATCACTTCCAGAGATTTGTTTGCTGTATTTTAACTAAAATTTTGAGGGAAACAATTTGCCCTAGTTGCCAATTCCTTTATTTTTCAAATAGTCTCCACTTTTTGTCAACCTCTTAAAAATGGTAAAAATATTCTAGGTCTCTTTATGTGCCAAGTTTTATCCCCAAAGGATTTATTTTAAAGTGTCTGTAAATACTCTTACAAGATTTCTCAGTCCTATCTTTAGCAACATTCTTATCCTTTTAACACATTCCACACACATCCAAATTCCACCTTTCCAGAAAGGCATGATTCATGTTTCCCTTTTGGCAAACATACCACAAATGCTGTTTTAAGAACGGATTCTGTTTTGCAATCCCATGCTTAGAGTGACCACATACCAATGTGAGACAGAGAAGCCATATAAGGTTGTTCACACCACCATCCCTCCAGTTCACTCCAGCCCCCATACTGTGATTTCGAATGCTTTTTCCCAGCATACTTTCAAGGGCCCTAAGTTTACCTCCAGTTACCCCTCTCTGTACACTACCAGTAAAAGACAGATTCTACTTTTCCATCATCACTGTGACTTAAAAACCATTTCCTCCACCTACCCTAATCCCATCACTCATACACTGAAACTAAGGGCTTTCCTTCCCCATATGTTTTTTGTTTTTTTTCTGGTTACAGATTAAAATACTGGATCTTTCTGTCCCATTGACACATACTTCTTGGTATCTTGCAAAACCTGAGCCCATGCTCCCCTGCCTGAATTAAAAATTTCTTAGTTTTTCATTGTAAAACATCTAAAATATAAACCAAAAATATCTCAGATAGTAACAGCTGTAGGAAACATAAAACAGAAGGGGGTGATATAAATTGATCAATGAGACTTTAGAGATGCTCTATTACAATTTAAATGCCAAGATTTTAGTCTTGATTTTCAAACCAAACTACTCTCATTATTCATTATTATATCTATTTGAAAGGACTACAATGAAGCATTTATGAAACTGTCAACTGTCAGTGAACCCAGGTCTTAACTCCTCCCCAAGATTAAAGTTACCTCTGCTTGTGTCCTAAAAAATTAAACACGTGAAGCAAGCTGCACTCATTTCCTAGCTGAGAGGTCTTCAGTGCTCCCTGCATAATAATGGTTTTCAAATAAGTTTCTCAAAAAATATGACTGGAAATAGCAGCATTTAGAGACTTTATTTCTGTTTTATATCCATTCATTTAATAATCACTGGGGAGAACAAAAGACAACCTGGATGGTCGAAAAGAGGAGAATACCTCAATAGGAAGTCATTCTGGATCTAACTTGTATAATCATACCAATTTTAAATTCACATACTCTACCAATAAGCTACTGAATATTGGTGAAAATGAAAAATTTCATCTTATGTAATGGATATTAATCAGTTGTGGAACTGGGACATACCTTTTCAGCAGTAAAGCTTTGAATCTTTTCATTACTGAACTTCATGTCAATTAAAATACATATGTAGCAAACTGAATTAGACACAGAACAAATTTGAGGACGGCTATATAATAGACAATACAAATGAGAATAATGCAGAGAATCACAAGTAGAAGAAGAATTGAGCTCAGTACTGAAAAGCTTTTCTTAAGAAGCCAAGTCACTTCCACTGTGAAATGAGAACAGGCAGACCTTGCAGAGCATTTCAGCAAATTGCTCACCTACACAGTTCCCCACCCACGGGCAGTGGTGATCAAACTTTGCTATACATCGATTGCAAACACCGCAGTGTTTGGACCTCACTGGCTTCCGTATCTGCAATGGATAACAAACATTTGTTTAGAAAAGCAAGTTACCCTGATGTATTTTAAATAGGAGAAAACACAAACCCTCCACTTAAATGTAAATTGATTGTGCTATTGTTAATTCCTCAGAGAACTTCAAACTTGAAGGTAATTCTAAAGGCAATCCTAGCCATTTAGCTTAATCTACTCACTTTTTAACACAAACATCTTTAAAACTGCACTGAAATGATTTTCACTTTTTTTTTCTTATACAAAGAACTATTTTCCTCATCCAAAGTTCTTCTATCACCTCCAGCTATTAAGCTTTGTATAGCAACCAGCTTCATTTCAGCTTTTAACAACGAAAATAAAGAATGAGCTTGAGTTCCGTGATTGTGTACCATTCATAACCAAGCTCCAACATAAACTTTCCAGGTTATTTTCGAAAGACAGAAATACGACTCAACAAGCAGACCTCAATGGAACTTAAAATGCTAAACTACTCCCAGAATTTTTTTCTTGAAAGGTTATGTCTTGAAAGAAGTGTTCTGAAATATATATGTATATACACACACACACATAATTTTTAAGGTGCCACATCTGTATATAATTTTCCAGCTTCAAATTTGGAGATACAAACAGCATTCATGTTCCACATACATCAGAGCTCTGCAGTGTTAACACTGATA
This sequence comes from Zonotrichia albicollis, assembly GCF_047830755.1. Lineage (NCBI taxonomy): Eukaryota > Metazoa > Chordata > Aves > Passeriformes > Passerellidae > Zonotrichia > Zonotrichia albicollis. The sequence goes on from NC_133822.1 coordinate 46,839,680, forward strand.
TGCTTGAGCATTTTGTATCTGCTAGTTAACTTCCAAAGAAAAAATATGTTATATTTGTTTTAGAAAAATTAAGACTTCTTCCCCCTACTCCTGACTATTGTCAGAGAGGGAAACACACTTGATTTTTGAAAAAAATATTTTACTAGAAGCACAACATAACTTTACTGCGAGTTATGGAGGTAGTGGAATGTCACATGTGATTTTTATAACTTGCTAAGTGTATAACCAACCAATCTGGTAGATATTCTGGATACTTGAATTTTGACAATGGCAAGTTATTTCCAAAATCGTAATATTTTCCTCTCACTGTTGCATTTTTTTTTTTGTGTACATATTATGTACTGAAAACACTGCTTAGATTAAAGAGTACAAATAAATTCTCCCTTTGAAACTTGCAATAAGGTCAAATATATGTTCATTACAGGAACGCTAATTTTGGCTTAGCAATAAAGAAAAAAAACATAAACAGAGAAATTGATAGAAAAATATACTACCAAGCAGGTACTGCAGAATATACTGAGGTCCAGACTTCCTGTCTCTGCAAGTTCTACTATTGTCTGCAGGAAAAATAAAATTAGAATTTAGCATATAAACAAATGGTGACAAGCATTTTCAGACCTGTGGCTGTGAACCCTTTATTTCAGGTACTTTCTACACACAGGAGCAAATTCATTTCAGATCAAACTGATTTTGAATCTACTTTATTAGACCAATATGTATATTTACTTCTAAATTAACTCTAGTTTATACTTATTCCTAGTCACTTACTGTGATTTCAGTGCTGCTGGTGTCACTTTTGGAACCCTGGACAATTTCATTATGAGTCCCTCTGACTTCAGTGGGAATATAACACTACACTACAGACTAACAAAAGGATGCAAAAACAAATGTGCATAGTCTCCTGCACATTCAACTCAAAACTGGAGTTCAGTATTTGCTTGTCCACAAGCAAAATCCCAAACCTGAGGAGAACAGAACTGAACAAGACCAGATGAAGAGCTTTTAAATACAAGACTTGTACAGACTCAGGATCACTTCAGTCAGATCCACATCACTGTGCTTTGTAAACCTTTGTGTGCCTTCTATGCTTTCAAACTACAGGAATATCTTATTTACTCCTTCCCTTGCTTTAAGTGTGATTTGGGTTATTTTGTAACACAGCATGAAGGACATGACATATTAAAACAACAAACATCTGAAATTGTTGCTTACTACACAATTCTAAATATAACGTGTTCATCTGAAATGAAAATAATTTTCTTACTTGGTTATTTCAAAGCTAAAGGCTAACTTAGCATTAAATACTTGAAGACAAATTATGAAAATGTTATGAAGTGCTACACTGCATGAAGGTAACACACATGTCCTACAGTGGTTCATATCCCCAGCAACAGAACATTCTACCATGTGGTTAGCTGCAATGTAAGAAATCCAAAACATTCACAGCCATATGCATCTGCCTCAAAAAGTTACATTTTACAATTCCTACCCAGTTCAATGAGGCTTTTGGAACCACACTTGCCTACTTAAGCAAGTACATTAAATAAACTGCATATTTGTGCAATTTGCTGAATCCAATCCAAAATGTCATAGTTGACTACTCTACTTAATCTAGTCCAGTTGAAGGAGGAGAATGTAGTTGGGAATTTACTTTAGCAACTAGCAATAACAGAAATCGAATTTTCAGAGTAAATCCAAATCTGCATCCTGACTAAGAACTCAGCTATAGCCTATTGCAGAACACAAAAACTATTTCATTGACACCATCCTTTTAATGGCTATTATATTTTCATTCCTACATAACAACCTAACTCCAAGTGGTCTGATTTTGATTCACACAGGTCTTTTCACAAATAACCATGAAGGAGAAGCTAAAGTTCATTTTAGGTGGAATGTTGGCTTCTAGGAAACTTAAACAAAACAAAACAATACAGTTTTGCTGCTTGTATAATTTTGGCATATTCAATGCTCATTTTGGCTGCTGAGAACAATGCACTTAATTTAAAATAACAATATGAGATGCTAATAATGATACAATGTCTTAGATATGATCAGATTACCCATATTTTCTCTGACATTTATGCCAAAATAAAAGCCCACCCCAAACTGCCTGGGGTTTTGGCTGTTTTAGCTTCAAAATGTTTGTCAGTCCAATACTTTTAAATACAAAGGCAAAGAAAATTAGAGATGCTTAGAAGTCTGGAAAGTTTTCATAAAATTAACTAACACTTTTCCCACAATGGGCTATTTGTTTCACTATGGCAAAAGTCTGAAACTTCACATTTCATTTTTCACTTAACTGCTTTTCAAACTTTTAATATTGAAAATTCAAGTTACAATTTTATTTTGCTACTCAAAATGACTAATATACAATCTTGCACCAGTTAAGACTTGAAATGCATTCCATATGTTAAAAAATAAATCTGGAAGACTTTTCAACATTTTAACTTTTTTTATACAACTTACTGAAATGCAATGTACTGAATAGTAAACTAAATACTCTGATCAGCTGGTGGAAGGCTGTTGAAGAACAAGTTCATATCTCTTGGCTTTACCTTTTTCTTTTGTTCTTCCGTGGCTTTGATGATTCCTGGATCAGATTTCCAGGATTTTCCAAAATTGTAGAAAAGTGCAACGCTATTAGCAAGGAACGGAAGATGTATAAAGAAAAAATTGAGATGTGTTTACAGTCAAGGAATCTCAAATGTAAAACCGAATTTCCTCTTCAACATTCTCACTGATAATTCTGAAACAAAATTTAACTAAATTTAAATTTTACTAATGCCCTTGAGTCACTGTCTTCAGAATTAACAAAATTCAGCATTGCTGTAAGAACGAGCTTGGTACTCAGCATTTGCCATTGCTTGGCCTTCAAAACTTACTTTTCAGAATGGTCGGTTTCATAAGGTATTTCTAAAGCATTTATCATTCTAAAGGATGAACAACGATAGTTCAGTTTTTGTAACTGTTTTCCCTTTTAATTAAATTAAATCCCATGAAATTTATCTTCTCAATAACTATTTCCTGTTTTCAGAATAAACATTTTGGAGCTCTATTTATAAACCAGACATTTGACTGCCTATGTCTTCACTGGCTTGACATTCCTATGATATCACAGGACAGGCTGTTTCTGGCCGTAGAAGGAATTTTGCTGCAATGGCCACTGTTGCACGGCAATCATGTCCCAACACCCCTTATCTCCAAGAAAGGTAGTGTCTGAAACCTGGTCCTGTAATAAGGCAATACACATATTTTGCATCACTGGAAGTTATTTTTAACATACTAGTATGTCTAATACTTAAAAACCACAGGATTTATTATTCTCTAGAAGTGTTTATAAAATCAGTTACCATAAAGACAGAAAATAGCCATTTGTTTTAAAATACATTTCCTGCATTCAATGTCTTGTCATGTAGACATGCTAGTCTTACAGCACTTGACATTTCTTCAGAGAATTAAAACATTTTTAGCAGTGATGTTGAAAAAGCAAATACTTCAGATGTTTCTATTCCACAAAAGGAAAATTATTTATTCTCATAAACCTACAAAAGACTTGACAAAACTGAATGAAGACACCTGCTGTCACTGCCACTTACAACTGCCAAAAGATGCCCTACTTGACAAATCTGTGGCGCAGAAGCCTCTACAGCATTATCCAAACAAAAGGGACACTTACTACTCAGGCAGAAAACAGTTCACACCCAAATTACACTGCATTTTAAGGAACTTAGATACATTCAGATCTAATAAACAGCTTGCGATGCAAAAGAACCCAGAAATGCAAACAAATAAAGTAGGCCTCTTTTTGACTTCCGTAATGCTAAGGAAGTCTCATTGTTCATGTGAAGTGTATCACAAATCATTTTTGTCTTCCTCTGGTTGGGGCAAGGAATTGGCTGTGAATTTCTAATTAAAAATACTGGCAAATTAAATTAAAATTTTAATAAAGTATCATATATAGTAGAATGTTAGTATCAGCTTACTAAAGGCAATTAATCTTTCCAGTAACAAGATGTTTCCTGCAAATTTATAATGGGGGGAAAAACATCAGCTATACTATAACCTAAACATTCACAGTTCTATTTTATACATTTGAGATTAAAAGCTCTGACGTCAAAATTTACACAATCCAACTTCCTATTTTTTTCTAAAGCTACCTGCTGCCAGGAATAAGCTGGTGCAACTGAACTGCTTAGCTAGAGAGAGGTTACATTTTTTTGAGAATACTAAAATAATTGCTGGGTTTTTTATAACAGTGAAAACTGATTTTCCATTAAATGTACCTTAATGAGACAACCATTACAAACAATGAAGGTACAACTGGAACCAATTTTATGACCCATTTCTAAATATCTTACGTCATGTCTAGACTTTTAAAGAAGATGTGAGAAAAGACTAAGAGGGTTTTTATAACCTTAATGCTTTGCAATTGTTTTTCTGCTAACTTACATTTGGATAACCTGTAACAAAGCTGCAGAGTCCATTGTCTCAATGGACTTCTCCCCCATTTTACTCCCTCAAATACAGAGAGAACATAAGAGATACCCCCCAGAACCTGTATTCCCTGTCTTTTTATCAGGTGGTGTCAGATGAGAACAATGCTGACAATGCAAATTGTGGCAGATAAGGGATTTCTCTGCTGCAGCTGGGAAACTACATGATAATTTAGAAGTTTTCTTCAGGGTATTTCCAGCATGTGATGTAGGTAAACAACTTCAGGTGTAGGATTCATCTCACCCACTTTAAATCACTCACTATGCCTTCACAGACATCAGGAAGGAAAAAAGCCATGTCCAATCTATCTTCAGCATCAAGATATTTAAATAATATAAGAGAAGCAGAGCCTTACAAGTGGCCATTTTTTGTCACTGGCTATGAAGAGTGTTTAAACTTCAGTACAGATGCCCACACTAGAGGTATCTAAAATCATACTGAACTTCCTTCTGAAGTCTACTTTGAAAGAGATCTTAGCAACTTGCATCATAGACATCTCTCAAAACTCTGCACATGTAAAAAATTCTTGTAGGTTTGCAATAGCTTCAGAGTAGAGTAGGGAATTGGTTCTCTAGGGAGAGTGTCTCATTTTGTGTTAACATCCTCATTTACAGCTACACAAGGAAAAGGCACATTACTGTATTATTAAAGGCTGCAAAATGCATAATGTACCAGGCATTCACAACTCCTGCCTTAGCACCAATTTGCTCCTCTTTTATGCAGTTTCCCCAGTTTTCATTGAGAGACAAAGCAGAAACACTCACAAAACACTTCCTACTTTTAGTCCTGATCAATATTCTTTAATTATTGGAACAAGTACAAGATGCTGAAAATCATTGCAGGAATTGGAATGAAAAGTATCATCTCATTAAAAAGAAAATTTAAACAAAACAAGCACCCCCAATCCACTAAGTCAGGTAAACATGGGTTAAGTTAATTTTTCATTGTGAACTGTAGTCTATTTAAAAGGCCCCAAATACATGCAGCTTCCTGCTATCAGGAAGCCAAAATGTACATTATAGACCCAGATATGCCCTTTTACTAGCCAAAAATCCTTTTCTCCTGCACAGAAAAATCTGCAGCCAGTGTAAGGTGTCAGAGATCAAATATATGCTAATAAACCTGCCAATTCACAGAATCACAGCATCACAGAATGGGTCTCTTCCGGGCTGGAGAACCACAGTGGGTCATCTGGTCCAACCTTCCTGCTCAAGCAAGGTGACACCAGAGCACACAGCACAGGATTGTGTCCAGACTGTTCTGGAACACTGAGGAGAGACTCCAGAACCTCTCTGGGCAATCTGTTCCTTTGCATGCTCACCTTCATGGTAAAGAAGCTCCTTTTCATATTCAGGTCGAACTTCCTGTGCATCAGTTTCTGCCCATTGCCTCTTGTCCTACTGCTTAGCACAATTAGGAAAAGCCTGGAAACATCCTCTGACACTCTCTCTTTAGATTCTTATAGACATTGATGACTAATGTCTCTCAGACATGTCTTTTTGAGTCTCAACAGGTCCAACTCCCTCAGCCCTTCCTTATTAGAAAGATGCTCCAAATCCCCAATTCATAACAGCTGTACATCTGGATCTAAGAGTCCAGACAGGTAACAGCAGCTAGCTACATGAGGAGCCTCATTTCACTAGACATTTATTAGACAAAATCAGTTTGTAATTAACTGAAGCTCTGCAAAAGCCTTTTAACTCCATTTCTATCTGACATAAAAGAATCCCTTAGCTTACAAATTATTTCAGTCAGCCTATCTCCTCCAACACTGGATTTTTTTAAAAACTTTTTTCTTTAACTTTAGAAAAAGTATTTAGACATGGGAACAGAAGCTCTGGACAGCTGGGCCCAGAGTCTGGATTTTTGGGGTCTTTAGTTCCTGTAGAAAAACAGCTGCTGACTTGTTTTCTTCTGCATGAAGACTTTTTGCTCTTTTCCTGAAACTAATTTTGGTAATAAATTTTTTTAAAATGCTTAACTGTACCAATTAGCTTGTTACAGTTTTTTAAATCCTATACAATTGTATCAGCTTTGTGAAAGAATGAAAATCATAAAGAATTCTCTAACACCCATTTTTAAAATAATCACTAATTGAAAATGTGTGCAATGTTTGTTTCCTTTAACCTAGACCCCAGCAATTGGTGAAGTATATGTGAAATAAGATAATCAATACAGCGTTAGTCAATGATAAATTATTTTGAAAAACACAAATTGCCCTACATAATCTCAAAATCTCAGCATTGCAGAAAGGATGCGACAGCCATAAAAGCTTGCTTACTTAAAACTGCACACTCCCATTTGCACCAAATGCAAACAGAAGAGAAAAAAAAACTGTGAATAGTTTGGGTTACAGTAAACTCTGACATTTTAGAAAAACAGAGAAGTGTAAGAACCTTTTGACATAATGAGCGGTATTTGTTCAGCTGCAACTGGAAAGACTGTATGAACAACTGAGGTATAATCTTGGCAGGGCATTTACAGGACACAAGAGAATGTTATACCTATAAATACTAATGAAAAAGAAAAAAAAAAGTGAAATTCTAGTCTCACATTATTAAAAGTGTAATTTTCAATAAGTTTTTTTCTTTTACAAATAAAACTAAATTAAAAAAGCAACTTAGTGTGTAGGATTTTTGAGGGCATTTTTGCTCCTACTCTGCAAACTCTAGAAAACTAGAATACACTAATGGGGCAAGACATAAGTATCCTTTGTTACAAACAAAATATAGTTACAAGGATGCAGCAAAACAGTGGCAGGGAGGCACAGGACCATAAACTCATATATAGACTCAAAAATACACAGATTATATTCCTCATTCCCTGCAAGAATAGGATTTCTACTTTATCAAATACACCAAACTCAGAAGCTGCTGAGAAAAATCCAAAAGAATTGAAACATTTACAAAACATTCAGTACATTTTCAATACTGGTTTTTTGAAAGACACATGATTAAACCTTAGAATTTAGAGATCTATTTTTCATGTGACCACACTAAAATTCAAGAAAATGCACTGCTAATCCTTGCTTTTCTTTATGATACATTGCATCACCTGACCTTTTCTGTCATATTAGGATTAAACACACAAGAATTGATGATCTTTAAATACTTGAACATTAAAGTTGCACTTGCAGCAATTAAGATCTTTATGTTATTTATAATGTAAAGTTCTAGTAAGGCAAGTCCTGATAGTTGTTTAAGGTTATAATTTCTCTTCCTCAAGCAAAAAACAGTCAGAATTTGTGAAAACTACTAGGACAGGTTGTATCACTTGTACAGAACAAAGTGTAAAGTAGTACTCTAGTCTGCTGTAAGCAATCATATAAAGCTGTAAAAATACAGGAATTCTTTATCCAAACACAATGCTATGCCTCATGTTATAAAAACAGAGGAGGCGTGCAATTTCTTTTTTGCAATAAAGTTACAGGGCTACTTTCCAGAAGAAGAATGAATTTGGAATCTTATTACAAAGACTTCCAATTAAAAATCACCAATTAAAGAAAGATGGCCTCAAGCACTTGGTCTCTAAAACTGCTTGTCAGAGAATTGTGTCAGCTCTAATGAAAGTAATTAGTAACTGAAGGTCTTAGACCACAACTTCTCTATACTGTTGGTGGTTGTGAGACACCAACTTGGGACAGAAGTAGGACACTATTTTACTGACATTCTGAAGTCAGTTTTTATTAGGGTAATCGCCTACAGTTCTAGTGAACAATTAAGATTATTCTCTGCAAAAAAAAAAAGTGACAAACTTCAAGCTATTTAATCAGAACGAATTACAGAAATAAAAATCTAAGCAAGTTGATAGATATATGAATGAAATATGAGCTTCAGGGTAAAAATCCCACAATTACATCTTCAAGAACTATGTTAAACATCAAATCTCTACTTTGTTTTCTTGGCTACTGAAATTACAGAACCCAAGAAAGTTGTTTAAAAGTTTGAATCTATTTAATTGACATGGAAAACTAACATTCCCCACTGAACTCTGACTCAGTTTCTACCTCCATGAGTAAGGGAAATTCATATCTAGACAGACAATCAAAACCACAAAAATAAGGCAGTATGCTGAATCTCTATAATCTAGTATTGTTAATACACATATTTTCAACATAACTATAAATATAGTTATCAAATGCATCTAAAGTTTGCACAAAATGGAATTTCCAAAATCTTTCAGAAGCTGTAACTGTGAAACCAATTCCACTAGACTTGATAGAACCAGCCTGCTGTTTTCAGAATAGTGTCTAAAAAATGCAGTCAATTACATTGTGTCCCCTCACAGCCAGAGAATATTTTACAAAGTTGCTAACATTTCCTCCACATAGAAAATCGGTAAAGGAAATTCTGCCGAGTACTGTAAGCAAGTTTTGAGGAAAATCTTTTACTTACCAAAGAACAGCAAGAGCATGCACATTTCTAAAGCAATAAATTAATTAACATTAATATAGAAAGCGATGTTTAGTGGTAATTCCCTTTTTATAATTATTATTAGTTTACTTAGTGTTATATATAGGATATAGTTGTGTAATTCCTCATACTATGAACATGAATAAAATACTACTGTACACTAAAAAGGATATCATTCCAAAACCAGAAGAACCACGTCACATACATCCAGAATTTTGTTGCCAAATATATTCCAAGAGGCAGTGCACTGTGCATGGAGTGATCAAAGAATGACCTGTAATGTAGGAACAATGTCACATGGTAAGTTTTGATTCATAAAATGTAAATCCTGAACTACTGCTTCAGGGAAACATCTCCTGTTAAAATATGGGATTTTGCACAATATGCCATACATACATTTTCCTCACTTGTCTGTTCAAGGTTCATGAGAAATTCCTTTTTTCAACCTGCCAAGATAGGCAGAATGAGTAAATACTGATGCTAAAACCACACTGTGCAAGCAGTAAGGAAGCTGTGAGATTTTAGCAACATGGACAGCGTTGCAAACTGCAGTAAGTTTTGAGATTTCAGTGTAAAGACATTTTGAAAACTCATACAATGAAAACTGCACATGAAAATCATGTCCTTAAGAAAACAAGCTTAAGAGACTTTGGTGTTATCAGCCTATATACTTGAAATATTTCAGATAATTCAATATTTTGCTTCTGCTACAGTTGCCAATATAAAGTTGAAAAAAAAATCCAGACTAATTAATTTCCCATATATCACTATATTTGCCAAATTCTAAGATAAAATGCTGCTAGATTAATTAAAAAAAAATTAGGCAATCAGAACAACTTTCACTTTCTTACACTTTTGCATTTTAAAGACTTGTCTGAATAAAGTTGCACACAGTGAGATAAACTAGGTGAATAACTAGGCTACTCCATATTCAAGAAGAAATTGCTACAAAACCTATGGAAAACAACACTCTAAACAACTAACCTCCCTGAAATAAAATTTCTGCATTATCTGCCTAAACATCTGCTATTGATCCATTTTGCTTTTTGTGCTGGTGATTCCCTCAGGGCTGCCACAGACAAATGTGTGCAGGGAGTAGTTTCCATTTCACTTCTTTACTCCCTTACAGTACCTCTCTTTTCTCTAGTGGAAGTTCCTTAGGTCTTAGGAGAAAACCCTGTAAGCAACATGAGCTAATTTGATGAATAATAGGTGAATATAGATTTGGCCACACAGTAGTTACTCTGCACTACTCTTTCCATTAGTGACTTCTGTGCATTTTTGTGTGTGTGAAAGTAGGGAGGAAAATACAGCTAAGCAGATTACCTAAAATTCTACAGGGGAAGAAAACACTATTACAAAACCAGCACAAGTTTAATTCAAACCTGGGCTTTGTGTAAAACATTTTTGAAATTATTTATACTAAATATTAAACAACAGATAAGAGAAAATAAAAATGTTAATCTTGACCTCATGTCAGTTAGGCCAAAAATATAAAACTTGACAAAACACAGATCCTGAGAGATTGGAAGAAATCTTGTCCTTCCTTCTGTAGGAGGCACACCTGAGAATTTGACAAATGAGAAATACGGTTTTTTGTGGGAGGAGGCCAGCAAATTGCAAAGCCTCAGAGGTGACAAAAAGACCAAACAAATCATCTCCAAGATCCTGCAAATGCTGGATAACCTTCCACTTCCCTCCCAGTCTACTAAGTTCACTAAAACCTTCTGAACTTGGTTTAAGGAGCAGATATATTTTCCTCTTGATACAGAAAGAAATGAGAAGCAAATGGTTCTAAACAAACATGAAATCCAACCCCAGAAAAGCAGAAAGCTGCTAAGTATGGGGATACAACAAGTACTCCTATGTTGGCAGCACATGATGATGAAAAGCAAAGTAGAGATGAGGCAGTCTACAGCTCTTGAAAATCCACTGGAGTATACTACACGTGTGTGTGTGTATTTGTAGGTACATTTACAGACATTTGAAGTAATCATAAATACAACTAAAAGTATTTATGATCAGGTAACAAGATGTACAAAAAACACTATAAGAAAGCAGTCTCTTTCTTTAGTCACTTATTTCCACAACAACAAAAGCTTCAAAATCTGATTCTAACTTAATTTCTCTCTATAAATATCTTTAGATGCTTTTGTGCATTTAAATTATTGACAGAAAACAGTTTTAATAGTACACTTGCGCATTGACTTTATTACTTTATAGTAACTTTTCCATTGCTTCCTTTCTGCAACATTCATGCTGATAACTCTTTGTAGACAGACAATCAGCACCCTCCTCTGGATAATGACTGAATTTCTGTTCTGCTGTTAGCTTCTGTTAGCTCAGCAGTATTCACCCAAGATAATTCCAGGTCTCACAAGACAACAGAGCATTACAGGAGCTATAGCTGCACAAGATCTTTTGCAGAAATAAAGACCAATTCCAACAAATGGAAATTGAAGGTTATCTATCCAATAAAGATGTCAGCAAAATACTTCTTACATGCACACTAAATAGACAGCGTCCCAGTAAAACACTTACTTTGAAAGAAACTGTACCATAGCCCAAACGCCACCATACATCAGCCCTTTAATGAGCCAAGAATCAATGTCTAGGTCTGCTATAAACCCAACCAGCCAAATAACTAGGAAAGGAGTTCCCAGCATCACCTTCTGACGGAATTCCTATAGAGAAACAAACACCAGTGAGTAACTCTGTTTTCAGGAACAGATTGTATAATAAACACGACAGTCATAAAAACTTAAATTTTCAAGAAAATTCAGGGGGATAAATCTTCACAAATTTTCCCCATTTCTTGTTTTTACACATCTCCAATGAATTTGCAAAGAAAATAAACCTTCCTAAAGTCATATTACAAATTGATAACTTTGTTTTAGAAGTGTCTTCTAGAGACTTTGCTACTAATCCAGAATCAAGCAACATTAACTCTTTTTAACAAATCCGTATGTGTATGAACTGCCACACAGCACATGACAATGTCAGTAAATTTTTATTACTCGTGTAACTGCAGTTTTTAAGCCATACTGAAGCATCTATTAATAAAGATATGACCTTTTTTGTCTTACACTGTGTGGATACGACTCCTGATGAAACCACTGAACTCTTTCCAAATAATTAAAGTACAGTGACAATGAAATATACAAACCACTTCAGGTCAATAATCACAGCAGTGTTACAGTACCACAGGGTTAAAGCCCAGACTGTAGCAGTACTTTCAGCATCTTGATGCAATGTATCTTTATTTTAAAAAATCATATCAGTGGTAGCAACACTTAATATCCAGTCCAACACTCTGCCTAAATGTTGATGGATACTAAGAAGAAAACATTAACTCTCTTTAAATTATCAAACAATATGTAGAAAGAGAGTCCTTCATGCTAGAGCAGTATGCTAACCCTTACACCCTCATTTATGGCCTCTTCCTATCTGCAGTATTAAACAATGCTCTGAGAAGCAAAAGGCCTCCACATTAGTGATTCATGTATTAGTTTATACTGCTGAGACTGACTGCTTCTTTCATTCAACACAATAACAATAAACAATACATAACTAGAAAGGAGATCAGAGTTCAGGATACCCAAAATGCTTTTTTCCTCAGCTACCTGAGAATCAGTTTTGGAATGTCTTGGCTAACATGACCACACAATACTTTCCTAACACTTTCTTTTAGCTACCACAAAAACTAAAAGTAAGTGTATAGAAGCTTAGGGTTTTATTTCCTCCTGCCCTAAATAAAGCACTTTTTTTCCCTTTTCCCTTATTATGACTTTAGTCATAATAAGAAGACATTCCTTAAAGCTGAAATGTGGGGAAACCACAGTCCTGAACTTCTTTTAAACAAACACAGAGGTCCCCAAACCAAGAGCAGCCATAAGATTGATTTACAAAGTGTTATGCTACTACTTACCTTATCGGCTTTTAGTTTTCTCAGGAAGGATGGACTATCATAGCCCTTTGCCTGCCTTGCTTCTTGTAGATGATTGATCATCCAAACGTTCTTCCTTTGTTTTGCAAGATCAAGTGGTGATTCGCCCTGTCAGAAGTAAAAATGTGGGAAACATCCAATTTAAAATAAAATGCATTTGCAGAACTTTTGAAACAGAAGATTGGCTGTTAAAATTAACACATTTCAAAGCCATTTAGCTACATTCTGGCATACTTTTTGCTCTGCAGCTTACTTGACACCAATCATAATTCATTCCTTTTTGTTTTTCACTCTCTTGTAACTATACAAGTGTGCACAAGTAGCATATTGAATGTATGATTCTGATGAGATGTATGTCCTGACAGTAATAATTGTTGCCTTTGGCATAGAACAAATCTATGTTCCACTATTCTACACACAGTCTACTAGTCTGTAAAGCAAGGACTGTGCTTCCCCCTCAGCTATTGACAGGCAGCAGAAATCAAGCAAAGAATAAGAACTTGTGACCCACTGGATCATGGAAACTCTCCCAAGTCTAAAGCCTGACTTCTGCTTTTTGGCAGACTGAAGTTACTAGTATTATGGAATGCTTCTGGGATATTTTTTTTCCACCAGCCTAATGTTCTTAAGTTTATTTCAGTTATGAAAGTCCTAGGAAGAAAACGTAAAAGAATAAACTGAGTGTTCACATCCAACTTATTTCAAAATTCTGAGCTTTTACTCTGAGCTTGTGTTTCATGTATTTTGGGTGCTAAGCCAGCAATGGCTCATGTTTTTATTTCTGTAATTTCAGAAAGGACTAACAGATGCAGCAAAAGAGAAACACAGAGTGAAAGATACAGGGACCAAAGGTGCTTACTAAACTGACTTGATTTTTTAAACACTTAGGAAGAGAGATAAATGAAAAAGTTATTGACTTGGTCTAAAATTATAGAGGAGGCAAGAGACAACCAATTGCAGGTACCTCCAGCTTCAGTTTTGCATTTGACTCTTCCTCTCTTCTACTGGAGTTAACTCCCCTCCTAAACAAATCATTCATGGAGGCTTGAAAAATGGCTGAATCCTCCATCGCTCGGCCCCCTCCTAAAAAAAAAGTGAGACAGGTACTAGAAACTGAAACTACCCAGAAAGGGCAATAATTACTATAGACAGAAGTGATTTCAAAGATTAAAAACTGCAGTTAGCTACCTATGTCCCATAGAAAGACAACGGGAACTGAGTACTTAAATGTCATCTCTGCCTTTGAAATCTTGCTCCAAATCTTTAAGAGAGTAAATAACATAGAATATAAATTATGAGGTGAAGCTTTTCGCTACTTAACACCTTTCACACCTTTTGTGTGAGAGGTTTAACTAGAAAAATCAGTTAAAAAAGAACAACCTTCTGACTTGGCTTCAAAGTTATTTAGCCAGATGTTTAAAAAAACAGATTAAATGAACTCCAGTCTCAACAGAAATGCCTGAAATCAAACTACTGGTGCCTGTTTTATCACAGGTTTAATAGCACCTTGAATTGCTAATATCTAGGAAACTCCAGAGATGCTGTTGTTTTAGTATCACCTTATATATCCAGACTATAAAAATTACCTGTGGACAAGCAATCCCCTCTGGGAGTTGATCTCCCAAGTAAATCCTGAAGTTGTCTTGGGGTCCAGCTGAGCATCCCTTCCACTAGAGGGCCATGAGACACCTAGGAACTGCCTAGATAAAAAAATTGACGGAGCTTTAAAGAAGTCTTTGACTATGCCTCTCATCATCTGGCCATTTTGATATTCTCTTGTCTTTATAGGAGTAGTTGATGGCTCACTTCCTTAAAAATTTTTAAAAAAAAATGTATTGGGGAACTTAATCTCGTAACATACTTAAAATTGTCAGCAAGCAATAAGGCTTCAGTAATACATATTTAAAGTATTTACATAGAAAAAATAATCTGAAGAGTCATTACAATAGGGAACTGTACATGCATACTTCCATGGACAAGCCTAAGATACACTGCATAATCAAGAAACTACATTTAAAGTTCAATAAATGATTCACTTATAGATTAAAAAAAAAGGAAATCTTTCTTAGACCATAAGAGCTCTTTTAGGTCTATATGTCTCTACTAATAAAAGGAGTTTCTGCTCATACTTAAATAAAATTTACAAGTTTTCTCCAAGTCCCCAGTGATAACCTGGCTCCCTGGGAAATCCTATTCTCATCTGCCCAACCTGCCTACTGATCTGGCAAGAAAACTTCCTTAAGAAAAAAATCAACCAAACAAAAAATCCACTCTATTTTGATTACTGAAATACAGCTTCCAACTCTAACATTAGTTCTCAAAAATGAAATACGTATCTTACTACCAAACAGAAAATATTAATTTCATGTACAGCTTAATAAAAAGAGAGTAAATAACAAAACAGGACTAAGTCACTGCTTGTATCAAGTTTTGCTCTAGGATAAGAGTGCTGCCGTTCAAATACTTCACAAACTGTCGTGCAAAGTAAAGAACACCTTGCAGAGATGACTGGTCCCAGTTTGTTCCAAGCCTAGGCAGCCAGCAGCATGTGCCTTTCTAGCACAGACTGACTAGAGCTGATAACAATAAAGTCAAAGGTCACATCTAATATTTCAGTTGTGTCATCATTTGAAGAAGATGAACAACTTTCAGCCAATGCATTTCTGTAATATCAGCTGTCTCACCACCATTCTTGGTCAATTCCATGGGCTATCTGAGAAAAGGAATTCACTAAAGAGTGCTGCAGGAATCTGGAACTGACTGCATCAGAAAGAAGCCTTTCACAATTCCTTTTATTTCTGAGGCAACATGAGCCAAACACTTAACCAGTTTTTGGCTCAAAGAACACTTTTGCTGAACAGTCAAAGGAGGGGCAGCAAACTGAGTTTCTATTGGCCTTTAAGAATCAACCAAATGTTTGTATTTCCTATATATTTACTACCACCTAAATCAGCATCCAGTACAGTCACTGGCTGGATGGCAAAACTGCCATTGCTCAAATGATTTTGATCCTCTGAAGATCCCAAAAACCTGGGAAGGCATGCAAGAAACCTAGATTTCACTGCAGAAGATAGGCAGTGGTCAGTGAAACCAGACACATATCTTCTGGCATGACTAGAAAAGTATCATGATCCAGCAGGTTCAAAAACCTATTTTTCTACTGACTGCTGCTGTCTGTCAATAAAGAAGGCAAGACCATTAACTACTTCAGGCTAGCATATACTTTTTCATATAGCCAAACACAGAAATTTTTGTTACAGATTTTATAAAAGTCCAGAAATGTAGGTACAGTGACAACTTTAGAACTCTTGTCACACTAATCAGTCTGCCAAGACAAGTAAGGTTTGACATACTGATTTTTTTCCCACAAAAATACCTTAATTTTTTACCATAGGTGGCATAGGAAAATAGCTTTTCAACACCAGAAGTGAGACTAGAATCATTCACACAACTGACCTTACAGACCAGGAATAATTAATGTAGCTTCACCTCAGTCCATACAAGAGGTTAGATTATTTGTTTTAAACATGTATACAAGTGATTCCTTGTAATGAGTTTTCATTCATGATTATGAGCATTTCTGATATTCTGAAATGGATGTAGTACCTAAAAAGCTGCCAGCAAAATTTGGCTGCTCCCTTAGAAAGGCTATTGCATGCTCTCCAAGATAATTGATGTGTACTTTTTTTACATATATATATATTTCTATCACTTGTGGCTAAGCAAAAGAGGCCCCAGCCATCAGTAGGAAAAATGGCGAAAAGACAAATAAATTAAATTAAGTTACAGCTGTGTTTTCAAGCACAACACTCTTTGAGTGGAAAATACAAATATTTGAAGAGAAACTAAGTAGAGAATTCTTTTTCTACAAGTGATTTCTTCTTTGACACCACAGATGAAACAGCTTGGGTAGCAAAATGCATCTAATTTGATATACAGAGTATCTGGAAGTAATGGACAAAACCACATTCCAAAGGCACACCTTCCAAGGCTGGAGAAGCTCCAAGTCTGTGGCAGAAATTCTAAGAGCTGTTTTGCTGGTCTAACATATGCTGGAGATGACTCTGCTAGTACAGAATCTAGATTCATAGTTAAGGAATTCTGGTAATCAGGCAAGCTAAGTTCACATGCATAAAAAGAGCCTATTTGCTTATTTGACTCTTATCAGCATTTTCAGGCCTCCAATTTGCTTACTGGCTCCGGGAGACTGACTAGAGCATTTGTCAGCTCCCTGGACAGGATTGAGATGTCTCACACCTCATTCCAACAAACAGTCACCCCAAAATTTCACTAGAACATATTTGGTCAGGTTTCCAATTTTGCATCCAAATACACCAGTCTTCACATGCAATCTAATCGCACATCCCAATGCCCTATATTTACACATAATCATTGTTAAATAACTTCCTTGAGCATCTTTCATGGTGCAAATCTAGTGGCTATGCATCACTCTTAGGAAAAAATTTGCCAAATGACAAATTAGTGGCATTGCTTTTGCTCTGTTTTCATGATCCCACTATACCCACAATAATCCCAACAATACCCACCAATTCTTGAGATTTATCATAGTCTCTGTTATTTCTGCCTCAAACCACTTACAATTAAACCAGACCAAATGTTTACCTTAATATTTTGAGCATCAACATTAGCTCCAGCTTCTAACAGAAGACTAATGACTGTAGTATTTCCTGCTAGCACAGCCCAGTGCAATGCTGTGTTTTTGTGGTACTTGTCTCCCAGATTAACCGAAACGTTAAATGTAAGTAGTAATCGTGTTGGATCCACACTAGAAAAGAAAATTCTTGTTAGAGCTACAGATGAACTCAAATACATCACAACTTATTGTTGATGCATTCCATATCTATGAGGATCATTGATCAGGTACACTATAATAGCAAAGTGACATTTTTTGCTGCCAATTATGAATGACTCAGAATCTCTTCCCACCAAAACCAACTGCTATTCTGTTGACTTTCAAGGATCTCCCTAAGACAGCTCATTCTGGGATATCAAGAAACATTTGTTCTACAGCTCTAGTTTTGTGTTTACCAGAATCTAACACTACTAACAGACCTGTAAAAATATGCACTCGATTATATACTTAAACAATGAAATTCAAAACATGTTATGTTTCCACTTCACAATCCAGAAGGTGAAACTAAAATAGGGTGTGAATGTTGGCAATAGCAAGTATTGCTAAGAGCTAGTTTGTGTTCCTCCCAATAATAGATAGAGATAGGCCCTTCCAAACAGGAATCGAATTCAAACATTTGTTCTTTGGAGAAGAGTTATTTTTAATCCATTTTTTCCAGTCATCACCACAGGAAGGATTACTGAGCACTTCTTCATAGTACCCTCTCTCCTGAAGAAGTCATTTTACTGTGTTTGGCTAAAATC
Organism: Zonotrichia albicollis; assembly: GCF_047830755.1. Classification (NCBI taxonomy): domain Eukaryota; kingdom Metazoa; phylum Chordata; class Aves; order Passeriformes; family Passerellidae; genus Zonotrichia; species Zonotrichia albicollis. Next base: position 46,857,929 of record NC_133822.1, read on the forward strand.
AAATTAATCTTCTCCACAGCAGCTCCTACTGTGTTTTGGATTTGTGACCAAAGCAGTATTGAAGACACAGGGATGTTTTAGCTATTGCTGAGCAGTGCTGACACAGGGTCAAGGCCCTTGCTGTTCCTCATGCTGCCCTACCAGTGAGCAGGCTGGGGGTTCACAACTGTTGGATGAGGACACAGCAGGGACAACTGACCAAAGAGATATCCAGTATTGCATGGCAATGTGCTCAGCAATAAAGCTGGGGAAGAGAAGTAGGAAGCAGAAGACATTTCAGAGTTACAGCATCTGCCTTGTCAAGCAACTGTTACAGGTGACAGAGCCCTGGTGACCTGGAAATGGCTGAACTTCTGCATACTGAAGGGATGTAACAAATGAATTCCTTATTTTGCTTTATCTATTGAACTGTCTTTATTGCAACACATGAATTTTCTCATTTTTACCCTCCTGATTCTCCTTCTCATCCCACTTGGCAGGAGTGAAGAACTGGCTGTGTAGGGCTGAGCTACCAAGTGGGATAAATTCACAATAACCATAAATGAAGAAAGATAAAATGGCAACTGTGGAAAGAAAAGGAAAAAAACTTCCAAAAAACTCCCTAAGCCAGTCACTACTATATGCCACTTGATTAACACTAAGTCAAAACTGATTGTATTACCTATGTGTTCTGTAAGCTGCCCACATTAAAGGTGTCATTCCATTTTGATCCATCATATCTACATCCTAAAAAAAAAAGAAAAGAAAAAAAAGTTGGTAAGTAAGCATACTGAAGATCCAGGAGATGCAATGTTTTCAATGAGAAGCAGTGTTCTAAGACTAATCATCTGAATTGGAAGAAAAACTGGCAAGCTTTTAGCACTCAAACAGTATTTAAAAAATGAAAACAAACATTGATGCCACCATTGCCAAAAAATAACTGTTATAATCTATTTTGGAAACTATGAAACAGTCATACTGTGTAAGATCAGTAATTTCTAACTTCCTATTTATCTTCAATATTGAAGATATATACAGGTGGTGTATTATTGTATTAAAAAGCAGAAAAAAATTAAAATAATGTACCAATACTTGAAAAGATACTTGATAAATTACTATAAATACCACTGTCTGAATTCTACATCCTACTAAATGCTAGTTGCACCTATTTTTCCACTTGCAAAGCAATTTCCCATAGTTCACTGAGTTCCAATGGTATTTATGTATCTGGATATCCAGTTAATTAATGTAAGAGAATTTTAAGAAAAAACAGCCATTAATAAAAACAACCTCCTCAGAAATAAAACTCATCTATAATCTCTTTCCCCTCCTGCCTAGAGCAATTGGTAATTCCTAAATATTTGGAGGCAGATTAGACTCTCAAGCACATTTGGGCAGATTTCCCACACCAGCACTAACAAAATCACTGCAAGTTAAGGTAACACAGGACATGAAGAGGCAACTGAGCTATGACAACATTTCTATACCACTTCTCTCAGTTCTTACTAGGAAAAATAGATTGGAAAGCATTTCAATGAAGTCTTCTGCTACAGAAATTTCTGACAAAAACCTAGAAAGTGACTGATATTGCTTTCTGTCACCCCCAGAACCTTCTCTGCTTCAGAGTCTACAAAATGCCCAGCACCCTGGTATCCCTACTCACACTGCTGCTAGCCTGACCCAGGCAGCTGTTTTCCAGAAAATCCAACTTTGTGCCTCCAAATAATTGCTTTTAAAACACCTCTAGCCTGCAGATTACTTTGTATTTTGGAGTTTTTACTCTGTTGCTTAGTTTAAAAAAAAAAAAGTTATTAAAAAAACACAGCTCATGAAGGAGAAGAAGAACAGTTACTTGATTTACTTGCTTGTACTATTTGTTCAGAGGAGTTACATGGTTTGAGATCAGGATCCAACTCTGTTTGCCCACAGTACTTGTATAGGTTAGATCTTTTGGAGCTTACCAGGACTATGTACCTGCTGGCATTGCCATTAACCCCCTGTGGTTGAAATCATGAAGGAAGTTAGAAACACAGCCAATCTCAAATTCATTCATCCTTGAGAAGCACAACTCACACTGGGATTCACAGCTCACACCGTGTGAACAACATACGTGGAGGATTGTACAAATTACTGCAACAGGAACAAGCACTCCTTCATCTTTAGATGTTGTACAGAAAAGCATCTCTTTGTGACAGTAGGAATGTGTTTAGATGTAAGTGGAACAATTCCTTCAATGATTCCACCTGACAAATCCAAACTACACTTTGCACACTAGATGACAGTCAGCTAAAAGAACCCAAACCCATCAGCTCCAGAGCATTCCCTACCTGTAAGTTACCTAGGCAGGCTACAGCTACTACTCATATTAAGCTACTACGTTGGCTGAAGCAGATCCCTGTTCAAAGGAACTTTAACAAGAGGCAAAGCAAAGATTCACTTGCGCACTGCTGTACAGATGTAACAAAGATGACGTAGCTGTAGATAGCAGACGTGCTCCAACAAATCTCTCATCAAAAATTCCTTGTTATTTCTCCAGATCACTACTAGAAGCACAGATTGAGGGAGACATTTTAAAAAGGAAGCTCTGCTCCTGCTTTTTGACAAGGAGAGGGCTGAGGCAAAGAATTAAATCTTCAGCAGCTGGTTCATATTAAGAGACTGTTCTTCCATCCTGCAGCATCCAGCAGGCACTTGAATATTACTTTCTTGTTTAACTCTCAGTGACAGATCAGGGCTCATGGAGGGGTGTGCCTGTGCTGTTAGGACATGGTGCAATCACTGCAAGAACCAAAGATTCAAACAATAAGTGATGCAATGATCAAAAGTTGCACATACTGCTGCCCTTTGCACGTGGTTCAAGTGTGAATTCTGTGGACCACAACGAGCAAAATTTCCCCATGTTTCTAAAGTGCAACTCTGGTTCTGAAGGAGAAAAAACTTTTCACATGCAAAGATAACCAGACTTAATCCTAGGACACTAATACAACATTGCACAAAAAGCTTTTAGTGAGGCAGAAATACTGGGGAGAAAGAGTTTTCTGCATGAAAAGGAGTTGCAGCAACTCTTCTGCTGCTTAATACTACTTTCTGAAAGCAAGAGTTGACAAGGAAGGATTCTGAAGAGATCAGAGCAGCATTAGGCTTACCAGGAGATTTAACAAGAATGGTCAAACCAGTATTGTGATTAAATATGCACAGAAAGCATCAAGAGATCCCACTTAGAATTACTTTAAATCACACAGAAAGGAACCAGGAGTCTGATCCTCTTTAGAACCATTACTGCTTATTTCACAAAACACAGACCTTCATAGAAAAGACCCATCACATCCTTGCTCAGAATCCTATTCTCCAAAAGGAAAAGATCTCTTTCACATGAACTGTTGCCCAGGGAAAGGAAAAAAGGCTTTAAAAGCATATAGTAAAGAAGATTTATCAGTAAGGCTGATGTAAGTCTGACAATATTTCTTAACTTAGAAAAGATGTGCTAGTTACAGACTAGAAGCAGAGATTTTGAAAAATTCCCATTAAAGCAGAGATTTTTAAGAGTCCCATGGAACAGAGCACAGACCAACAAAGAAGACAACACACAGAACTAAACCTACTCCATTCCTTCAAACAAAAGCTCTGTTCTGAATACCCTAGTCAGTCAAACACAGTCAGGCTTGAATCATAATGAAGAACACAACTAGGCTTATAATTCTCTAAGTAACGCTCATGGATCACAGCACCAAAGTAACCACAGCTGCTGGTACCACACTGGCATCTCTCAACCTAGATGCCACTCACTTCTAAGCCACAGCTCAGGTGACCCTACATAGCTCGAGACATTAGTTAACATACAAAACTGTAACTCTGAAAATAAAAGGATGTACTTGATGAGTAAGTGCTAGTTAAACTATGAAAGTGATAGTTGAACTATGAGTATAAAATAGTTAAACTGTGATTTTAGAAGTAGAATATTTTTTACATATTTTCACCCTACAAGCAACCTTACAGTCACTCATTATCTGTGATTAACCTCACACATGCACAGGATAAGAACACATTATTTAACCATTCATATACCACATCTGTATCCTAACTTATTCCTGGTCAATGTTTGTGCATGTAAGCTCCTGATATGCCTCTAAGCACAAGATCAAGCAGTCAAATTGTACACTGCACATTATTAAGTGCCTTCAACCGCTTTTTCAGTTTTTCTTTCTCACATTTTTTTTACATAAAGGTCTTACCTAAACTTGAACTGTGCTACAGATTCTGTTACTTGATTTCTCATTATATTTATATCATGTACTTGTACCACACTTGATTTTAACCCAGGCAACCTAGTGACACAAACAACACGTTCAAATTCCGATACAGCCAGGTATCAGTCTTTCACAATTCAGTAAGAGGCAGGACTAAAGAAAATGCAACTTCTATCAGCCACTGCTGCCTCTTGGCTGAGTAGTACTTGCTGGCATGAAAATGGGTTCACTTCCAATCAAAGCCAGAGTGCATCTGACCAAGAGTTCTTCCCCTTCACTCAAGCCTCAGATTGCAAATTTTACCGTTGGCTGCTACAGCCCAGAAGAAAGTGAAACAGCAACACTGAAGCTGGGTTCCAGATCTGTCTCAAAAATTGACAAGGCAGCAATTAGGAACAATTTCTCAATCCACCTGTCAGTCCTCTATTCCATTATGAAAGTTGGCTTTTCATTGGCCACACTCATCCACAAATGCATGAGGGTCTGAACTAACACAGCACAACAGCCTACACTGACCTTCATTTTGACATTTATTTAGCTGTCACTTGCCACACAGCTGCTAGAATTAGGTTCAGAACAAGGACTAGCCTACTCTTTAGATATAAGGGAACCTGGTCTCTGTAAAGGCAAAAGGAAAATAAGCAGCAGTATAAATGGTAAGCCCACAAAAACAAAAGCAGTTCATCCAAATCTGAATCTCAGCACCACCAGGAAGGTGGGGAAAGAAATAAAGAGACAAAATTAGTGACCTCAGTACTAACTGAAGGAAAATTTAAAAACAGAATCATGTATCTCCCCTGGCTTCTAGATAAACTAAAGGTTCTGTAGTTGTATGTAATGTAGCTAGAGAACAATCATTTTAGGGATTGTTATTATAAAGCTATTGATATTACTAGATTTTAAACATACAAATCAATACATAATTTTTCAAGTGGAACTTTTTGAAGCACTGTGAAAAATTACTGTTAAAATTAACTTAAATTTACATAATGAAAAGAATACCAAAATCATACTTGAAAATATTTGAGAGATTTAATAAAAATCATTGTTTTAAAAACTATTTGTAAGAAGAGCTATTTTCAAATCAACAGTTCTAAATTTTAAGGCACTTTTTGTGTCTTTATGTATGTACTCATGTAAGGACATACAGCTTCTTTTCAATTGAAGCATTTTATGTTCAAATAAACAGGACAAACCTGTATACAAACATGAAGACAAGCACAGGGAGACTTCATAACCACAGTAGAATACTTTAAAGGCTACTAGTGCTTTATTAATGCTATGCTCTAAACAAATTCACACTTGTATAATACCAGCAAGATTTTTCTAGTAACATAAAGCCCACATGCAATTATACATAATTTGAGAAGAAATTACAAAACTTGCTCCTCTATAAACACCCTCCTCTCCAATAATTTCTTACAAAACAGTTGTACAGAATAGGATCAGACTCTTCTTTTGCCTAGCTTACTCTTCATCATACACTAAGTACTGTTTTACCAAACAGATACAAACTGAATACTGCCTGGAGCAGTAGCTTGGGGTTTTTCACAAGTACAGGTCTAAGTAATTTTCTGCAGCAAATTCAGTATTTGTTTTACACAGACCAAACTCACTGATTTCATATTCTACATGACTCACTGGATCATATCTCACTTGGTATTTGAAAGAATAAGCAGAATAGAGAAGTGTGAACAGCATTAGTAGGACTGTCATACAAGAGGAGGGCTTTCACTTTCCTATATGGTTTACACAGTAAATAAAATCTGTGCTTCAGGCACATGCCTATGGGTGAGTAAATCTATAAATTACAGTGCAGGGTGCATAGCAAAAACACAATCAAGTTTTTGAGCAGACAGAATGACAGATGAGACATAACAGGAAGAGTAATGAATACACATTATATACACACTTTACAGATCTAGCAGTAATATAAGGGGCTAGCAAGAAGGTTTGGGGTTGTTTCATTCTCACTGAAGAATTCTACAACACTTGCTACCATTGTCATAGCTACATTTCAAGATTAAATTCATTAGAAATAAAGAATGAGAATTTCCATACACTACATTAGGCAGGCGTGAATTAAAGCCAAAGTACTCAGATGACTGTTGCAGGAAATCAGTTAAAAGGTGGCACATCAACTCTGTAGTCTACAAAAAAGGACATGGAATTATTCTTATATTTATTCAGGCAAGTATTTTGCATCTCCTTAAATGACAGGTTTAAGTTTAAACTGTGTTCCTACTCTAAAATTTAGTAGAATCTATTTAAACATGGTATTACTTAAAATTTACCTGTCCCTTTGCTATCAGGTAAGCAACAATCGAAGTATGTCCAAACTGGGCAGCCAAATGAATACAGCTACATCCTTCTCCATCAATTAGCGACGGATCTGCCCCATACTTCATCAGCTGTACAACCATGGATAAGTGACCCTGTCTAAATGCAACAAAACACAAAAAACAAACAACTGAAAAACTATATGCAGGAAAACTATTAAAATTTGAATAATGAAAAACAACAAGTATGTTTAGCAGTTAATTACACTATCAGAATTCCCACACTTTACCTCGTACTTTAAAAACAGCCATGATCTGATTCTCAGTGAGTAAGCAAACTCATTCATATGAGAAATTCTATGCATATAGTGCAGTCATCACATGCCATTTGTTTAACTGTACTGCACAGCAAAAAAAGACAGTCAACCAAAAAATCAAGTTATGATTGAGAAATCTAATCTACTATGACTTGTTACAAACCACATATGAAACCTGCTATTTTAAGAGATGTCAAACTGGCTAGATACTCTTCCTTTTTGTGGGGATTAAAAACTGTAGTAAAACAAAAGTAGGGGGAAAAAGGAAAACTGAAGATCTACATTTTCTTCATACTATCTTAAAAGTTTATGCATCTTTTTAGCTTAATGAGCACAGGCATATCCTTCTTTTAGACAAGGTGCCTAAGTGTCAGTACACCATTTCTGACACGAGCAAAAGACCTCTTCAGTTTTAAAGAAGCCACTTCAGACAATGCTTCACAGAAGTGATTACAGGTATGAATGAACACCAGGAAATTTAGTCAAGATTTTGTGCTATTAACACAGAATCACAGACTGTGTTCTGTAACAAAAAGAAACATAGGAGCTAAAATCTTTAATAGAGGTTAACAAGCAAGTCCTCACACCTTTAGCAAACAGATTATTTTGATACATTAAATCTTCTAAAAGCTAATTTTCCAAGTCTCCTTTTGTCATCTACAGTTTAAAATATTAATATGGACACTGTTTCTTTCCCAACTATTTCTAGCAGGTACTGCTTGAAGGCTGGCTTTAATTTTTCCAGCCATTTATCATGACCATCTTCTACATAAGAACCCTGATTTTAAGTACATATTTTTTTAAAATCCACATATGCAATAGAACATTTCAAGGACAATGTCACACCAAACCATCCTACGACCCATCTGCAAAAGTGCCACTGAATTTCAGATGACTTGACAAAAATAAGATCTCAGAAGCAAGAGTAAATTGCCTATACTTCACTTTTCTCCTACTGTAGCAATCATCTTCCTCTACATCAGAAAAAAAACATATGCTGAAAGCACTTTGAATTCAAACATGCCACATTCACAGTGAGCTCAGTTATCAAAGACTGAATTAATTCTAGTACAAAGTACTTCCATAAAACACAACAGTTCCATAAAACCATCAGTACTCCATGTTAAGCAAAAAAAGAGAGAAGAAAATGTCAAAAGATTTTTTCATACCTTGTTGCCCAGTGAAGTGGGGTAGAATTTAAATCTCCTCCAAGCTGATCAACAATAGCACCTTTTGATATATAGTACCTGGAATAACAGAAATAGTAAATATTACTGATTGTTTTGGTTAAATTGAAAGGACACAGGTGAGCATGTCTGATGTTAGGCAAAATAGGCAGCTTGAGATCAGAGGACCGGAGCCTTTTCTTGCCTTCACATAACCTTCCTTTCTAGATGTCATGCATATGCTTTCAATTTTCTTGCATTTCTGACATGGTTTGGGAAACTAGAGATGCCTCCTACAGTGTTTTAAACATTATGCTATTTCCTAATTCTATTCTAAGGTAAAACAGAACAATTGCTATATACAGTGCACAGTATGTAAAGTAGTACAAACTGTGCTACCAGAGAAGTACTTCATAAACTATTCTTAAATATTATGGGGCTGTTACATTAAATAGAATTCTGAATTACTAGTAAAACTTTATAGTGCTAGAAGACTATAATTTTAGAGAATTAGAGAATGCCGTTAGACTTGCAGCTTTTATCATCACTGGAATAACCCTGCTGAAGTCATAGATCCCAGAGAATACACTGAAGTTACACATTTAGTGAAGGACTGAGATTTTTACTTACTTTTCAATTATTATTAATCAAAGGACAAAAGTCATCTGAGTATTTAAAAAGTATTTCTAAATGATGGGATAGACATTATTTTCCCCTCAAAAACATTTATAAAAAGATGAGCTATCTGTAAGAAAAAAGAAATTACCTATTTTTAACTGCAGCAATTCATATTCACAGTCATTTGTAATATTTCTGTGAACTGCTGCCATTGCTCTTTTATTTGGAACACTAAACTAGCAACATTACTTTTCCTTTGTAGAAGGAAATACATGCTTTCTAAAGAAATTACTGTTTCCAAATCCAGGCCTTCCCAGAAGGCTTCCAGTTTTTCATTCACCACTGTCTAACCTTTGTCTATACCTAGCTATAGATTTGCGTTTGCACATTTCCAGTGCATGTGCCTACAGACTTTTCACTTTGAAAATACCTGTCAGGTATATATGAACACTGCTCTCCCACCCACACGAGCTGTCCTTCAAATCCTCGGCACTGAATTTCTGCCATCTCAAACTCTGCTAAGTGTTTCAAGACATGGCAAGAAGAAGGGCAACAAAGAGAAAATCTTGAAAAACATTAGTCATAAGTAACCACCTTCATTTTCTAGAGTGCTTATTGATTCAGAGAATGAAATTTCAAAAACAGCCCTTTTAGGAACCTTTAGGAACAGAAACTGAAAAATGCACGTCAGACTAAACACATCTAAAGCTTTTATACAGTTGCTTTAGAGTCATCAGACACAATTAAGTACTTCAACAGATTTGCCAAAGTTAAAAAAAAAACATTGTGAAAGACAAACAAGATCTGCTCTGATTGATGGAGGACAGTCCACTCCACTGGTCTCCAACACTAAAAGAACAAAACTTTGACATCTTTCTGCGCAAGTTTTTTTTATTTCTCCATGAGACAAACCAGAGATTTTGTGAAAGTTTTTGTCCCACCTAGGTGAAAACACAAAGCACATTATATGGTAAAGAAACAAAGAAATTTTGTTACAGTGAAGTATCAGCTACTAACTGAAGAGCTATTTATTCCCCCTTGGGAAGGAACTCCAAAGGAAATCTTGTCTAGATAAAAAGACAGCACAGAGAAATTCACAGTCAAAGCTTGGATTCATCTCTCTGATGTGACAGCCACTCATGGGGAGGTGAACACTAAACAGATTGTCTTCATTCAAACACTGGGCCTTGCAGAAGTGCAGAATACGTTCAGGTTCTACTGCCAGCAGAACTGCTTACTGGTTAGTAGGTTTTATTTAGAAGGAAGAACTTGCTGTTTGACAACTAGGAAAAGACAAGGCGACAATCTCCTGCCAGATGGTGCATTGAAATAACATTCTATGTTTCTTTAAGGGTGTTTTGAGACTCAGTTGAAATTTATCACTGCATTTTGGTTTCAGTATACAAAAATGGTAAGAATTTTCTGCAAAACCAGACTGAGAAGTTAGTCTATTTGTCTAAGCAGATCTTGCAGAAGGAAATTTGTGCTAGGTGAGAAGGTCCCTGAAGAAAGAAAGAACTGGGCAATCCCACTCAGTGAGTCATCTAAGCTTCCAACAGAAGATGCCAGGCATGCAAGTTCTATTTAAGCAAACTACTTACACTCAAAGCAAGCAGATCTCATAAGAGGTCGCCTTAAGAAGAAAATACTTCCACTGATCTCCACATTAGGATCACTAAGTCTTTGGCAGGCATTTGAAAACTACCACAGCTTGCATTCAGTGATTGAGGAATCAAAGTGCATGCAGTCACCGTTATTAGAGGAAGGAAAAGTAGAAAAGAAATCCTTGTCTGGAGAAAGTTCCCCAGCGGATGGGGAACTACTGTAGGAGGTAAGTAACTGTAGAGACACGACACCATTTTTTGCATTTTTACAAAGCTGAGTTGAAGAGACATCAATAGATCAGTGTAATTATGAAAACAGAATTGTGTTCTAGGCACTCATCCCTGATTCTAGAGAAATAGGAAAAGGTTCTGTAGCTTTTCTTATCAATGAGTTTCACTGTTATGTACGCTGAATCTCAAGTCTCAAAATAGATGGGATGAAGAAATACTAAAAATAAGAGAAGTCTAATTCCAAGCCTGCACTCCTGACAGACAAGCTGCTAAGGTACTTCACTGGAAAGAATTTACATAGTCAACACTCACTAAACAAGACACTGAGATCTAGTATCACAAGAGTAAACAACTTTATCTCTGCAGTACCAAGCTTAATAGCCAACATATTTAATGAAATTATCCACTGCACATAATGGAAAAATTGAGAACAGTTGGGGAAAGATGTGATAGGCTTGAAGAAATAGAAAAACCACTAAATAGTTTAATTCTGAGGAAATAAAATAAACTAGTGCCTTGCAAAAAAAGAGTGGGAGAGCATAAAATAAGGCGAGTGATAAAAAAATTAAAAAATTAAGATCCTCTAAAGACAGAGGAATCTGAAGTGCAAGAACTGCATCAAGAGAAGGGAATTTTAGATGCAGTTAGACACACCAGTAGTTACATGCACGCTAGTAAACAGTGGGAAGAAAATGCAATGCTGTATGTCACAGTGGTAGAGGTGCATTAATGGACAAGACCTTTGACATGTTGTCAAGGAAAAAAGGACATATTAAACATATTAAATTTAAAGACATTCAAATCAACATTTGTAAGGACATAATTAATTTTAAACTTAAAGTCTAATACATACTTCACCAGATCTATTCTGTTGTTGATTGCAGCCCAGTGGAGAAGTGTTACATTCTCTTTGTCTGGCTGTCGAACATCATAACCAGCTTCCACCAACTCTCTGCATCGTTCATAAATTCCATACCTTGAAAATAAAATAAGATTTGTCAAAATGCTTACCTTAGATTAAAATGCATTCAGCAAACACCATACTTTTGGTCACAATACAAAATCCTCAGCAGAAGAGAAATGAAGAAGAAACTTTACTTTCTTTTCTAAATAGTTACAAATATCTTGCAACAAGAAGCTTCCACTGGCAAAAATAACTTTAATCAAAACAAGGTATTACACAAAACTTTTGTCTACAGAAAGCCGTACTGCACAGCAAGGCAAAATATCTACCAGTAGTATACTAAATTTAAGTAACTGTCCACTTCCCAGGGACTCCACTACATTTGCTTCTCCCACTTTGGTTCTTCTTCCTTTCCAGCTCTTGAAGAGCAAATGAAACTTAGTCAGTTGATTTGCCAGTATCTTCCTAAAATTCAAAAGATAAGATCATCAAGCCAATTACAAACATAAGCAGCTCAAGTTCTCCTCATTTTTTCTTCTCAAGACAACAAATACCCATCTTTCTGATACAAGATAGTATAATTTTCTTTTTAGGGCACCTTGAAATTCTGTACATTAATGTGAAATTTATTCTTCTATTAAAGAGAGCTATTAAATGTGATGTACTGCCTTTTGAAAAAAAATTCTGCACATATCTGAAATTTGAAAACAGGAAGCATAAACATCACTTAACATTCAATGGAGGAGTAACTCCAACATTAAAAAATTTTTGCCTTGAATTATACACTCTTTTGCCACCTATTTTCAGGGTCAAAAATGTAATGCAGAAAAGCAAGTAAAGATTACATTTCAAAAATCTGTATATCCCATAGGAATTGCTCAAGTCTCAATGAGGAGAATGTGGGAATATCTTGAAATCAAGGTCAATGTCTTGTGATCTCTCACTTCTGCTAAAACAGAATTTTAACAGCCTCTCAAAGTTGGGACTTAAGTTTCTCATATGCTGCTTCTATGTTCTACTTTCTGCAGAACGAACAGCCTTAGAAAAGGCTCTTCTGTTCTGCTTGATCAGCCTGCATAACTGATGCAGAGACCTTCCTAAGGTAGTTACCATCCTTACTTTTTCTTTCATGTACTTGAATGCAACCTCAATCTGGATGGTACTCCTATAACGAATGATCAAATGACTTAAGCCAACAAAACTCGGGAATGTTTTCTAAGCTATCACAGATCTGAATACAATAAACTAGTTGGACAGTATTAAAAAAGCACTAGACATTACAGTTCACTTAGATTGTGTTGTTTTCAATTTCTTAGGAAGCCTGCATGAGAAACTATGAAAAATGTTGGAAATTGTTGTCATACTTATTATCTTTTCAAACATTACAAGAGATCAGCACAAAGACTACTGCATGCAGTATATACCAACTGACAACACGTTGATAAAATGTGGTCCTCCAGACTAAGTAAAAAAGCAGCAGCCATGAACAATTTAACAAGAAAACTTTTTTTTTTTTAATGCACTGAGGCAGGTGGAAAGAAGACATTTGGGTTACGATGACTTAAAAATATGCAACCAGCTAGATACATATACTCAGACAAACATAACGGCTAGGAAAATGGTAAGGTTCTAAGTCAATCCAGCCTTGAAGCACACCATCTACCAAATCCTAGTTTAGATCAGTAGCACGGCCTAATGAGTGCCTGTAACACATACATTACCATTCCTGACTTCTCACGTCACCTGGAAGGGCCACTGATATAGGTTAGGACTACAAAAGGCAGGTCAGGCAAGAACAAGGAATCAAGAGAAAAGAGAAGAGATGGGGGAAAGAAGGACTTCCAAAACCGGACAAAATTCTGATCTTCCCACAGTACAGTATCACACTGCCATATTACAGTGAAGGCAGCCTGGAAAGTGATTCATACAGAATGGCAATGCAACCATTTGTTGACAAGCAGTTCTACTCTAGTCAGTCTCTTATGACACTCTTTCCTGCTGGAACGCCTGCTGCCTTCAATTAAACTGCAAATTGAAACCATTATGTAAGAAATAATTGACATAAGCCCTGCTATCAGTTTTAACAGTCACCAGCTTAAAAAAATGTATTGTCTAAGGCTGAGTTTAGCTGACTCTCATCCTGCTTTAATAAGCAGTACAAAACAACAAGTAGGAATTTTTTAAATAAAATATTCTAAATTATTGGAAAGATACAAAGAACACAAGGATACAATAACTTTAACTTCCTATAAAATGCAAGAGGCAATCACATAAAGCTTTCATGCAAATGGATTAGGATTTTCCCTACATGTATCTGTTTTGAGTGGGATTAAGTTACTCTTCTTCAGAGTGGTTCGTACTGTGCTGTGTTTTGGATTTGTGAGCAAAACAGAGTTGATTGGCAAAACAACATTTAAGCTATTGCTGAGCAGTGCTTGCACAGGGTCAAGGCCTTTGCTGCTGCTCATGCTGCCCCACCAGTGAGCAGGCTGGGGGTGCACAAGAAGTTGGATGGGGGCACAGCAGGGACAGCTAATGCCAACTGACCAAAGAGATAGCCAATCTGCATGGCAGCGTGCTCAGCAATAAAAGCTGAGGGACAAAGGAGGGACATCTGGAGTGAAGGTGCTCACCCACCAAAGTAACCACTACATGGGTATGGCTGAACACTCACCTGCCCATGGGAAGCAGCAAATTAATTCCTTTTTTTGCTTTGCTTGTATGTGCAGCTTCTACTTTATGTATTAAACTTTGTTTATACATAAAGTATATGTATAAGTATTATATATAGAGTATTGGCCCTTTATATATATATATATATACTTTACAATATAAAGTATTGGCCCTTTTGGCCAATTTCTCCATCCCAGCAGAGGCAAGCAAGAAAGCAGCCAAGCAGGGCTCAGCTGCACAGCAGCTAAACCACAACATCACTACTGGCCAGCTATGGCAACTGCACATATGCTTTAAGATGAGTGTCCTATCAAGTTGACTACACAACACAACATGAACCTCCTTGAAAGTAACCTCTGACTGCTACTCAACTTTTTGTTAGGTCATATTGTCAAGATAGGAATAACCAAGAAGCCTCCTGACAGTCTTAGGGGAAGGGGGAAGAAGGGTGATTATTCTTTAGCAGTTTTTGTGGGAAGGACGTTGGAGGGGTTATTTGTCAGGTTATTTAATTAAAAGCAAAACTCCAGTCTTACAGAAAATGTGATGCTACTTTCTGAAGGACTTGGCTTAAGATGTATGAAAACCAAGGAAAGCAGTCACAAGTGACCCTGCACCTGTAGATGCAGAATGCTGTTGCCAGTTCCCATAGAATGCTCTACTGATGTTTACAAGTACCTCCTTCTAGAATTCACCCATACACTGTGGTGAAGCCCTAGGCAAAGACTGCTGACATGGCCTCAGATACAAGAAGGAATAGTAGGAATGGATTCATTCTTTTGGAGTTAGCATCATAGACTTCCCATTCTTCCCACTAGAAGGCAATCTACAAGTCACAGCGCAGGGTACTTCAGCACAAAACAGAACGTGAAATTCTGCAATATACCAGAACAGCCTTTATAGGAAAATAAAGCTCTTTCCAAAAGTGACACTGAGAATGAAGTATACAGAAATTTCTTAAGTCACTTCAGTTTGTCTGTTTCTAGCAATTTACATTTAGTATCTTGAACACAATCATAACTGTTTAGTAAAGATGCAGCACACAAGGTATAATTTTTGACACTTCAATTTATTGTCAGAAGAGGACTTAAGGATCTTGACAGACAATATCTGTCTGGAAAAAAAGTTAGGCATTTACATCCATTTGCTCCTCTTCCTGGAAACAGCAGGCTCTCTACAATTAAATAAAACACTGAATCTGCTGCAGTTACAGTTTCTCCATATCCATCCCAGAAGTGCAGCATTCTTCTCTCACATACAACCTACAGTCTTGTCCCATCAATTTGCTGCAGCTCACTTCACCTTGCCCTCTCCAAAGGTTCATGATGCACTGTTAGGTTAGAAAATGACAAAGTCACCTATTTCAGACACTCAGCATAATCACACTTGCAATGCTGTTATAAAGGGCTCTAAGCCCTTCAAGGGTAATGGAGAGTAAGACTGAAATCCTCACAGGAGCCTGATACATTAATCTAACAAATATTCAGCATCTGAGTGAATTCTAGAGAGTGATGTTGTAAACATCAATACGGAGCATAATTAAAGCATATTATTGAGTTTGGCTTGTTCTGAAAGAAACGGGATTAGTCCAGGACAAAAATACCATTGTGCAAGCTCCTTTTGCTACCACAGTCTCTAAGCCGTTTCAGTAACTAAACTGTAACATTTGTCATCTCAGGTTAAAGATATTCTGACCTTAATACCTTGAAATACAGTACCCTACTGCCTTTTGCATTTTAAATATGTAATCCATTTTCTATTCTTTTGTCTACAAATACATAGACTCTTGAAAATAGACACTGCCAGCTTTGCAGCACGATTAACATTAGATTTGGCCACAATAATAGCAAGGAATCTCTCTACAGTGAGCACATCACCATGCCAACAAAGAGCAGGTAAACCAGGAGCTCACTCCCTCATCTTGCTATAATTCTAACTCAAATCAAAGCTGTTTGAAGTAGAAATGCAATTAACAGAAAAACGATCTTTTTCCTCTTTGAAAATCTCTTTCCCATGAATAATGGTGGTAAATACTAAAAAAGCCTTTAACACATTCTCAAGGTTTTTGTGTTAACAGTAAAACAGTTTTGTTTTCAACAGAAAAGGTTTAACTCAAGAGCTACTTAATAGACCATTAACAGTAGTGTTGAAAGACAAAAGAAATTCAGCTCTTAAATACTGTTCCAAAGCCCTAAATTGTCTAGACAGTTGTGGCCATAATACTAATGTGGTTTCAAAAGTCCCATCCTTCCACATGAAAGTCAGGTACATTTCACTTTCAGCAATATAATCAACCTCATGGGCACAAATAACCAGGAATAAAGAATGTGTACCTGTGTCACAGTCTGTCCACTCTCTCCTTGACTAGCTGAAAAGAGCCAGGAGTAACTGTTCCTTTGGCCAATCTTTACCAATTTTAATTATTTCATATATACCTTTTTTAAATCAGTTACCCTATGACTTCTGAGAAATAGTCATGAAAAAGGCATGTATCTGACAATTTTTTTCCTTGGCAAGATTCAACATAATTTATATTTTATGCTGCACTAATTCAGAATGCACACAACTTCATTTTGACTGAATGAATAAAACTTAACAGAAAAGTTCATCTTGAGATGATGAAATTATAATACTTGAGCACAAGGAATCAGTCCTCCAGATGTCACAAAAGCACTTATTAATACCATTAATGTTTAATACCTATGTTCATAATGGTAATTTAACTTACTTTCAACAAAGGTGGAATTTGATCAAGCTCGCTACAAGCCGAAAGTGTCTATTCATTCTCAAGGGAACAGAAGAACACAATGCTAGGATTAATGTCTCAGATTTTGCTCTCCTAGTGACAGCCCATCACATGCTTCTCTACATGAGACCTTTAGCTACTTCTCAGTTTCTCAGCTTAAAAGATTTAAAACAAAACAAAGCAGCAACTTTGTCAAGTTAACACAGCATGCTTCCCAAGACATCATATTAAAAAGTTATGACTGCTGCCTCTGATGACAGATGGCTACTGCTGCTAGACCATAGAAATAAATGTACCCAACATACCACCATTAAATTTCACTTTTAAAACACTTGTGACAGTTTTGATTTTTGGTTTTTTTTAAAAAAGATTCCATTCTTTCCCTGGAGCTCCAGTGAGAACTCTGAATATAGTGGAACAAAACCAAAGACAAGCATGGATGATTTTTTTACTGTTCCTCTGAAAACAGTTTTTCAAATACAGATGAGTGGCCTGCTTCTGCTTTCAGAAACACAGTGGAGACTTTCTGTGAACTAAACAATTTTGCTATAACCAAATATAAGATGACAAAAAGTTACACACACATTCTAGCATCTGCAACATGAAGGGCCTAGACAGTACAACTTTTAAAGCTATCTAGATGCTCTTGGATCGTTTACAAAGTCAGTGAAAAGTATTCTTTGTATGAATAGGTACTAAAACCAAGCACTACAATTTTTACTCCAGCAAAAGTTTCTGCAAAATACAAAACAGAGACTGACTATTTTTGATACAAAATATGCATAGGACCCCAGGTCTTTGTGAGAACTTATGAGGAGCATAATGGATAAAAAAATACAAATACCAATAAACTCTTTTCAATGAGCCTAACCACTGCTTTCTATATGAAATCTTAATGTGATTATAAGAAGTTATTGTATTTGTAGCTTGTACTGTAAGAGGATGTTAATTTGTGTCCAATCTACAGATTAAGACAATAAAGCAGTGGAACAGTTCAGTGAGATATGAAGCAACACACAAATACTTATGGAAGAATGTGAGGAGTTTGCAAGCTCTTGTTTTTCCTTGCTGAGAAACAAAATTGAGCACAGTATTTCACTAACATTGTTTTATTTCTGTGTAATCTAGTGTCAATAAAACATGTCAAAATAGAATTCTAAACTCAAACAGCATACATGAAATATAGATGAGTTTTACATGTTCTCATCCCATTTTTCTCACCATCATCTTTGATTTAAGGAACAATGCTCTCAATTTTCATGTATGTTGGAACAATAACATAAATAATTTTTTTTTTCCAGGAGAGGAAAAAACCAATCCAAACCAAGAGACTGAAAATAATTCTTCTTATATTTTGCTACATCTTGCTCGAACTTACTGACCTCCTTGGGGTAAGACTTCTAGGAGACTGATGAGTGGCCCTTTTAAAAAAAAAATGTTGTGGCATCTTTCTTACATTAGCACTGAACTAAAAAGTAAGGAAAGTCAGCAGATAATCTCAGTGAATATTAGTAACTGAGGACACAGGGTAGACAATAAGACCACCTTTTTTCTACATGGATGTGATAGGTTATGCTTCTATAAGTGCAAATAGCTACATCATTTTAGGAGGAAAAGTGTATCTTTTCAAGAACACTGAATTAATATAGCAACAGCGTTATTTATTTTACTCTAAGTCTTACGATATTAGGTGGGTTTATTTTCTACCTGACATTTCAGAGCTATTTCCCTTTATGACATAGCTCTCGAAACCCAGTAAATGCTTAAATAAAGGTGTGCCTGAGAGGACACAGCCTCAAGCTGCACCAGGGCAAGTTTAGGCTACATATTGGAAAACAATTCTTTGCAGAAAGAGTGAAGAACCACCACAGGGAGGTGGTTGAGTCACCTGGAAGTGTTTAAAAAACACTTGATGAAGCACTCAGTGCCATGGTTTAGCTGATAAGGTAATGTTGGGTCAGAGGTTGGATTGATGATTTCAAAGGTCTTTTCCAATCTAGTTTATTCTGTGATTCTGTGAATTCTCCTTCTAGCCAGGGAAGTGCTGCCTGGATACCACAACTTGATCATGTCGACAGCCCCCCTTCCCTACAAGAATAACCATTAGGGCTACAATATGAAACTGCAGTCCTTGTGGTGAGATGTCAACTCAGAGCTGTTGGTCCCTGTATGAGGAGAGCAGAAAAGAAGTGTACCAACTCAGCTGAAAGCACAGATCAGTCTGAATCTGAGGGTTAAGAAGGACAAAGATATTTTAGGTTTTCAAACATGCAATGAGCAGACAAGAATAGAAGTAGGTAACTTGTGAAACCACTTCTGCTCTCAAATACACTTTCATACTTTTATAAGAAGCTGTCAGTTTGATATTGTGCCAATACTATAATTTCTAAAAATACCCTAATGTGAGTATTATAGGTTTCAGTCCTACTATTAAGTATTTAGAGCAACAATAGCAGTCAGACATCTGTTTCAGGAAGGTAAACTCCTTACAGGTCAAAACAAAAAGTGAAGGAAAGTACATACTTGCTATGCCTAAACTGGGCCTGTGTCACATGCAGAGCTGCAAAGCTGCTTTCAGCTCAGACAGGGCTTTTTTAAGAAAAAAAATGCAATAAAATCTTCTTTTAAGAAGAAAAGGCAAGATACATAATGGCTTAAGCATTCAATTTAACAATACAATAATAAAAATCTTACAGAACTATCTCAGCTCATTGAAGAAAAGTGATGGTGGTGATGGTTTCTGAATGGCAAAAAGTAGCAAACTAAAAAATAGTGTTGTAACAACTTTCCTGTCTTGTAAATTAGTGTCTGCTAAAGGACTGTGGAACAAACAAATTTGTATAATACATCTGCATAAAGAGAGCAATTAAATCTGCACTCCGTTTACTCCTACAGTCCTCCTTCAGAATTAAACTCAGTTTCATAGCAGGACTGAGACTGTAGAATCAGAGACAATGGAAGTTAGAGACACATTTTTTCTAACCCATAAATCGATCAAACCCTTATGTTTACATGTAAATGTTGTCTGCTTACTTATCACCTATGGAAAATAAACATCAGTACCATTCTCTCTTCCAACGTGTCCAGCAACCACCTATATTTACAACTTACCACAATTCCTCCCATATTTTTATACAATGATCCCAAATCTGTCATAACAGTAATTTTGTAGCGCTTACTTCTGAAATCTTCCACTACTGGACTTAAAAATACAGTTTGAAAAAAAAGTTTATCTTCTACTTTACACAACTAGAACAACCTGTTTTACTGTTTCTAATTGATACCAACACAGACAAATCTAGCATTCAAAAACAAACTTACTGTGTGGCTTTGACAATGTCCCAAGTGCTGTAATCATCAATGTGGCTTTTCCGTCCAAGAGATTCACTGTATCCATGGTTGTAGTGGCTTTGAGGTTTTATTTCCTAAAAAAGACAAACTTGCTTTTAGAACACTCAAATCAGCAAGTTTCCAAGTTAAAAAAAAAAAAACAACATGAGCAAAACTAAAACCAGTACGCAATTCAATGTATTACAAAGCCACCTAAATATAAGAGCGGCACATTTCTCCATTTTGTTAAGCAGGCCACCATATCCCCCAGTATACTTTTCAAACACTTTACAGAAAATAAACTTGCAAACACAGGGTTCTGCCAAATCCTACACTTTTTTCCTACTTGTATTTTTACAGAAAGCAAACAAAAACTATGACCAAATTTCATTAGGTAGTTATTTAGTTTGCGTTTTTTTTTTTTTTTTTTGCTTTTATAAAGGCAACATAACATAGGTAGAAAAGCTATTTGCCATAAATTGATGAAGTCTCACACTGTTACTACAAATAAATTTTGCAATTCAAACAGCAGAGGTTAGCTGTGGATGTTTAAGCTGTGGGTCTTGAAAATAAATGGCATGACCACGACCATACAGCCTTCTGACTTAATTCTGTTGATGAAGGGCAACACTTCCAGGCTCAGTGCTTCCTTTAGGTGGAATCTATATTCAAACACTATTGATATATCACTAGTACAGAAACACATGGTTTTTCTTTAGACACGTGGAAAGCTCAGCAAGCTGAAACTGAACAATTAATTTTATACATCTTCTGGACAATTTTGTATGTGTTGCAGATGCTATAGCAAATCACCTCTGTGCATCAGCCATGCAACATGAAAAAGCATGAAAACTGCAATACAGGTGAAAAAGCACAAAAAAGGAGCAAGTCCTCTACAAGCTCTAAAAATGCATTTCAGCTGTTTTCCTTAAAATGTATTGTTTACTTTTAGTTTTCCCCAACATATACTTCCAGTAGAAGAATTTTTATCTTTCACCTATATCTGAGAAAACTTTCAAACACTTTATGAAAGGCGTTTAATTAAAACAGTTCCAACTGCCACTTAGTCACTGAAATGAGCAATCAACTAGTTCATTATTACACTATACAGATTTAAGATGTTTTTTAAAAAATAAAGATAATAGAGTCAAGGCAATGACCATGTAGTGCACCTAACCTTACCAAGGATTCATGTCACAAATCTCCACTAGTACCTCTCCCTAAAGGTGCATGCTGCCCTGTTAGCTCAACTGACTAAGAGATGTATTACAGCGAGGGAGAGTTCCAATTGCCAGTAGGAACAGGCCTTCCTATTTCTCATATTCTCTCAGCTGGGCAGTAATTTCTGCATAGGAGATGTTGGGCACAATGAGAAACAACTTCATACTGTGCCTAGTTGTGGCTAGTGAACCAAAGTGTTTTCTTGCTTCCTGGGGCATTACCCAACTCTCCATTGAATGGATGGGATTTTAAGTGAACTGCCCTCTAACCCACAGATGTTACTCCTCATGGCTGCTATTTTAAAATATCTATTTCTACTCTAAAATTATTACATACATTATCTCTTTTAATGAGGCTAGAAAAAAAATTAAGTCTGAAACCCACATTTTAATTATTTCTAGATTTCAATATGCTGAAGTACCACTTAGGCAGAAGTCTAAAAACTTCGGATATCAGTTATAACTTCAGAGTAAACTATCAAGAAATTAGTCAAGTTGCAAATATGAAAACTCTCAATATTTATGTAAAAACTGAGTCACTTCAGTTGAACATGTTTGTATCCAGTACATACACTATGCCTATTCCAGACAGAAGGAAAAAAAAAATCCAAGTAAGAATTTCTAATGTATTGAGTACATTTTGTCACTTAATTTATAGTTAGAAAAATTATGAAAATTTATACACTAAAAAAATCTTTCAAGAATTTGAAGCATTTACAACTTTAAAACCACAGCACAGTTAACACTGATGACTAGTGCAGCAAGTCTTCATTTTTAAAATAGACTTATTCTTAGGTATGACTTTTTTTCAAAAAAACTAATTTTTCCATTTCACACAGTACCTAAGTGATCAGCAGATTATATCTTTTTGTTTGACCACAATATTATTCTGCAACATTTAATTTTTCTTTCCTAGTGTGAAAAATTACCTAGATGAACCAAATAAGCATTGTCAGCTCAGCAGGAAGGTTGCTTTGTTGCCATCTCTACAGGAGAGACAAACTAAAAATGTAACAGGGCATCTGCTGTCATCCAAATCTTACGTTGCAACCAATCCTCTTACAATTCAGAAACGTAGCTTTGCTTTGTATCTGAAAAAGGCAACAGCTTAACCAAACCTTTTTTTCCCCCAGCTACTAGATAAGCCAGAGATAAGACAATTCATCGAGAGAGCTGAGTTCATATTTTACATTTAGGAATAGTTGAAACAATTCCTAAATCCCCAAAGTTTTATGAACATCACTTCCTCCAAAATCATACCTTGGAGTTTTCTTTATTACAACATAAACTGTGGGAAAAAGGATCATTTTAGAGAAGAATATGCAAACACTGACCACTTTGGAAGTAAATCTTTAACAGGAAATTACAGCAAAGCACATAACATCTGAACACTCAGCCAATATAGTAAATTCTCCGGAGCCTGGACACAGATTCCCAATCTTAGACTTGAAATTTATTACTCATTATTATCTATGCAACTTGACAGTTGCATGCTGGCTCACAGTGGCATGCTGGTTCTTCAAGTGCCATTCTGTGGGGGTAACTCTTACCTGGCATTATGAGTGCCTCGTCTATGACTGTAACCTGCACAGTAACCTCTGGGTTCCTAAGTCAAAAAGCCATCGGGAATCAGGAGAAAAGAAAACCTGGATTTTATGAATTACAGTAATCCTTGATTCACCTGGTGATGGGTGATTTGGACCAAGGCAATGCAAATAACGCTGTTACACACTATGCTGGGCTGACAAGGCAAAAATAAAAGAAGCAAGGCAGCAGCTAGGAACTGAAAACAATTGTTTGAGGGTTCTGAAATTTCCATGCAGTGCTAGGACACCAGAATACAAATGCAGAAAAGTAGTTTTCCTAATTATTCTAGAAAGGATATTTTAGAAAGAAATAACCAAAGACTAAGAGAATGCAACATAGGCTTACGCCATAACTGGGCAAGTTACCAAAAATAGGAAAACAAGTGACAGCCTGAAGCAGGAGACCTTTAGAAGACCTGCAGTGAGTGACTGCAAACCAGCTATCTGCTCAAGGGGCACATTCCCCATTTCACGTTTAGCACAGCAATTTAAAAGACTGCCATTCAAAAAACCTGTCGCTATTAAACACAATCTCTTTTTACATGCATTGCTAGCACAGACAATGTTTTCAGCAGATGCTGCCATAACACAGCCAGGCACCTCCCTACCTGGATGGCAGGCTGCCTGAACAAAGCTCCCTGTGCCCAGGCATCACACAGCCTGCTCAGCCCCAGCAGGACCAACTGCAGTGGGGCTACACTGGGGGAGTTTGCCCAGCAAATGTTGCTGCATTTTCCATCAGCAGCTAAACTAGAAAGAAATCACACCTAAGATATTTACACAGTATCTCTTTTCAGAGTTAACAAATAATAATAACACACAAAATAGAGATTGCTTCCTCCAACTTGCTGGACTGAAGAGAACGCTCAACTTTTAAATTCTACCATGATCTAGATTGCCTGCCTCCCACTATTAGAGGAACAGAAATTAGCATAAAAAACTGAAAAATTATGAGTATAGACTTTTAAGACCCCACTTAAAAGAATGAATCTCCCCTAAATTCATACACCCTCACACAAATTTTAGGAATACACTTTAAATTCTTGAAACTACTAAGACTTTTTTAAACATATGATATGACAGATTGATAATAAAGTAGCAACATAACATTTTGAGCCTAGAGTATAAACTGCATTCACAAATGACTTCAACAACATTTCCTAAGTGTTAAAATATTTTCCCTTTTTTGATGAAAATATTTATTCCAGGAAAATTTAATTTTTCAATGATGATCCATCGTTAAAAAAACCTCAAGAGCCAGTTAAAAGACAGAAAGCTAATTGAAACCCAAGTGCACTTGTTTCTTGCTATTTTGATCTTTTGTGACAATGGTTCTTCCACAGCTGAGTCATGAAAACCTGTAAGAAGGTAGCAGAGCAGAGACCTGATGTCAATGATTTAAAATAGGCAAATAGCAAACACTAGATTTCTGGTTGTTCCGTCCTGTTTCAAGGAGCCATTTTCAAGCAGGACTTGAGCCAAAATTGTTACCTTTGCTAAAAGAGAAAGGTCATTCCTCTGCCCACTCTTTGTTCTTGGTTCCATGTTCCTGCTGCCTAACTCAAGCCAACTTTGGTGCTTGGAGCTGTGGTCACGCCCACTCCTCTCATGACAGGGAAGGGGCAGGGGGATCAACATGAAACAGAAAAAAACCTCAACCTTTCAGTAGGACAGAGAGCTGAATCTGCCCTGTGAAAACACAGAGCCACTGACAGAGGGAAAGCAAGCCAACCCAAGGTAGCAGGAACATTTCTGCACCTGCTAATTGTTAATTTGACTAAGTAATCATGGACAACTTCAGTTTTTAAATAACCAAAAAAGTTGGGCTGACAGGTTGAAAAAATTCTTCTGCTTAGAAATTGCTAGAGTTGTCTGGTGTGGAAGGTTGCAAGAAAGACAAATTTCCCTCACCTGTAAGAATGATATTTGGTTCTTCCATTCCTACCAAGGATCATTTCTAGATGAGCTTCCCACATCAGTGGCTATCCTTTGACAAGACCCTAATCACTCATATGCATCTGTGACAATTTTGTCATTATTCATTAGTCACAAAATGTGCAGACTGCTTGCACAGATGCACAAGCAACACAATGTAAAAAAAAAAAAAAACCTCAAAAGAGAATAATGCTGTAAAAACAACAACAAAAAAAGACATGTTTTGGTAAAAAAAGAAAAACCTCCTCTGAAAAACAAGACCAGTAAGATGGGGAAAGAGAAGATAATGCAAAATATGAAATGAAATGTAACTCCAAAGGCAAAAGTATGAAGCACAAGGGAGAGGAGGGGGGAAAGTTTTTATTCTTGGAAGCTCTGCTAATTTCAGCATTCCCAATCAGTCCTCCTCCTAACCAAATGCATAAGTAAAGTTACACTAATTTCCTCTCAATACTCAAAGTTCTTAATAGTTTCCAATAAAAAAAGCCTAAATGAAACAAGCTTAAGAAGGATTTTGAGAGTAGTATTTAGAGAAAAAAATAAGAAGTTCTGCATGAAAGAATAAGATGACCAAGACTGAATTACTCAGAGATGGCAATTTCATAATTCCCAATTATACACAGCAGGCGGATATGACCAGGTCAATGAGCCTGCTTGGACATAAGGGAGGGAGGAAAGAACTGCTGCTTGCAGCTGCCACACACAGCTCTGGGAGCACTAACAGATGGCTGGGACTGCTTCTCCTTTAACATTATGCAATGTTGCTGCAAGGAAGAGATTCCATGATCAAAATCAGACACTCAAATTCTGAATGGGGACCAAGATCATTGAGACTAAAAGAGAAAATACTAACAGGTTTCAAAATATAAACTTAGAATTAGAAGTATTACCTTCCATAAAATATTGCATACTATTGCATCTGTTTCTTAATAGAAACAAAATAAATTTCTTCTTTAATTGATGAATACACTATTTTCATATCTGGCTGTAGTCAGAGAATCATAATCAAATTGGAAGTGACTGCAACTGTTTCAGGGAAGCTAAATAATGTGTTACATTTAGCAGGGACTTCTGGAGGTTAGTACCTTCCCCCATATTTGTGTGTTCAATTTCCCTGTACTTCATTTACTACAGTATAGTGGTTTATCGTTTTCTCTCCCAGTTTTCCTCCTGCTTTTAAAAAGGTGCAAGAATCTATACAGACAAATTTATATATAGTTATTTGCATATTATAAACGCCCACATTTATTTATAGACACAAAGACTAGTCACTCGTGAACTAACATTAATAGAAAAATGCTCCAAAAATAAACAAGCAAATTGATCAAACACAAATAACAAAAAAGTGACACTGCTGGTATTTTTAATGAAAGATTCTCTTCTAAAGATTGTCTTCCTTCCCCCTACCCCTTTAGCTAACTCTGCAACTCACAAAGTTCCAGAAACAGAGGCTAAAATTCGTTAGTATTATAGAAATCACAATGAATCACAATCACAGGCTTAAGAAGAGTAGCTTTTTCTTCTCTCAAAACCAGTTTCTCTCAACATTTACTGCTGCAACAGTTCATCTAACTGTTGACTGCCATCCAGTGAGAACAGTCTGATCCTTCTCATATTCACACAAACACCTAGCCCAGAAAGTTAAGATTTCTCTAGGGCTATGTTGGTTCATAACTTTGAGGAACCAGAATGTTCAGCAGCTATGAGCTGTTAGATTCTCTGGATCAGGATGATTCATACACACCTTCAGTTTAGCTAATCCATACTAGAAAATTCCCACCTAAACCAGACTACGTTCTCCATGGAAAAAAAAATGCCATACACTTGTTTTATTAACTGATCAAATTATGCATTTTAAAAAATAGTTCAGTGTTTGGCTTATACATATCATCAGACTCGCCTTACTTTGATCCTTAACCAGTAACATTAGGATTCTCCCTGCCCCTATTACAGCACTGAATTACACAAAATGAGTATGACATGATAAAATAACCTTCCATTCAGTGGTATTTCTGTTACTTTTTTCCATTACTTTGTACATTTTACTGCATTTTGTGAAGTCTGTTCAGCTTACTTCCTATAATTTTGGTCTAATTGCACAGTTTCTTGACTAAAAGAAAAGATGCATTTATGAAAATCCCTAGAGAAGCTAATTATAGAATACATAAACAATGGAAATAAATCTTTGCCTAACACTAATTTTTTTTAAAATCAATATACAGTTTAAGAAGACAATGTTTCTTTAAAAAGTGGAGAAATAGATTGAGAAAAGCCTCACCTCAAACACCATAAAGCAGTCCTTTTGCTGCTACAGATTTCCACCCACATGCAAGTCAGGCATCACACAGAGACCATAATCCTGCATACTCTCCAACACAGATCTAATTTTTTACATAACAAGTTAGAGATGCTCAACTAGAGCCCTTAATCCAACCACTCTATGCAGAGGTCAGAGCTCATGTGATTAAAAGCACAGCTATAATGGTAAGTTTTGTTTCTTCAAACTAAGCACCCATAACCAGTCAACTGTTTTCTAATATTTTCCTTGAAAATATTAGAATTAGAGGAGGAATTAGAATTCCTCCTAAACTGAACAGTGTTATACTTTAGGAAGCCATAGCTTCACAAGTAAGCTTTTCAAGAGGCTTTGTATTTGCACACAAAGCAAGCACTATTTAAAAGAGTTACATTTATTAGCATTTGTAATGGTTAAAGAGCTTCTAAACTTAAAATGCTATGGTGTAAAGCTCACTATAAAGCTTTTGTTTAGTCAGCAACCTACATTAACATGTACATTTATCTTTTTGGCTTTCTTTTCAAGGAGTGTTGCATTATGTTCTTAGCCAAAAATCTCAGGACTTTGGTAAAAATGAAACTATGCTTTTTCCAAGTGATTTAAACAGCTCTAGGTCTCACAGAAGCTTACAGATCCAAACAAAAAATCTCTGAAAGAGCAAGCTTTAAGAGTCAGTCATGAAAGCAGTGTAAAACCATTTACATATTTCACTCTTTTAAAGTGAAACTTCAAAAGTGCACCCAAGATGTGTCTAGCCCAACACTGATACTCAGTTACTTGGAGAAAAAAGTCCTCCTTTTCAAATACACAGAAAAGGATATTCTTAAAAGTATTTTTCAAAGGTAAATGTTTTTTTCCCATCAAGAATCAGATCACCAGCACGTGCACACAACAGAATGAGCAGTTAGCCTAGCTACAGATGCCCTTTTCTCCGTGGCAGATACAGAGAAAAAACTTAGTACAAGTTGTGCTCAACCCTTACAAAAAATTTCAATTCACCATTCCCATCTCAACTTTTTAGCAGTCCATGGAACCTCTCATCAACAGCCAGTGGAGCAAACTCCCATTCCCACTTATAATAAATAGAGGCTGCTCAACCCACCACAACTAGGAACTGCATGAAAGGTGTTTCAAATCATGCTAACAGACAATCTCCTGCAGCAAATGAGACAGCTCAGTGAATCCATGGTCCAACACTGCAGAAGGGTCCTGTTCTCTCCAACTCCTCACTTTCCAAACCAGGACTGACAGCTCACCATCTACCTTCTGTCAGTGCTTTAGTGCACTTGACCCTTCCATGAGTAGGCTTAGAGAACTGGCAGAGTGTTATTCACAGCAGTTTTTTTACTGGATGCATTTTTCACTGATTTACTTCTCTGAACTGACTCATCCTGGGACCAGAGAAGCATCACTGGCAGATGAGTGCAGCTGGAAGCACCTGAATCACAATCAGCTTAGGACAAGCTAAAAGTGATCTGCAATCAGCCAGGTGATCACACTCGTGGCCCTGGCTGCACCTTCTCCATTACCTCTTACCCATTCTCACAACAGCACAGCAAAGGTGTCACATCAGGCCACAGACTCACCAAGCAAGTGCCACCCCAAGTCACCCACTGGCCACACAATTGCAAGAGCTCACCCCAAGAAGGGGGAGGAGCTGTGTCTGTGCTCCACCATGGCTTGAGATCAGCTTAAACTCAATCATAAAAATCACAATCTTCAGAGCCAGCAAGGCAAATGTTCTCAGAGTATGCTCTGATGTCCTCCCTCTCTTGCAACTGCGCTTCCTCCTTCTTGAGTCATCTTCTCCTGATCTTGAGCAGCTTTCCAAGCTGTGACCACAGCATTCCCACTACCCTCCACTTTTGGAACCTCCTCCCTCATAGAGAGAATCAAGGAAACACTTCTACATACCTCAGGGCAACCTGCAGGTGTAGGAAGAAATTACTAGATCTCCTAATTGCACAATTGTAGTCTAATGATACACTACATACTGGATGTGACAGGCCCAAAGCTTCATTTCAGCCAGACTCCCTTTGACTTCACAAAAAGCTTTCTACTTTGCTTCACAGTCTCATTTGTAATATAACCCAGTGTTTATCTCAACTACAAGGATACCATAAAAGTCAAATCTGTATCTCATAGTGTCTTTGAAAAGCCACAGAGGACAGTGTGCATGCTGAAATATCAGTTTCTGAGGCTGCTCCTACCTAAACATGTCAGTACCAATGGCAACATTGTTCAGTTTTCCAGCAAACAGCAAACAAACATCTTCCTCCTTAATTCTGTAAATTTTCTTCCACAATCATAGTCTTGTTACTTCCCTAAGCAAACAGGCAAACACAGTGAAACAAGCACTGTTGAAAGATTAATCTTCTGTGAAATATGAGAGAAATAAGGCCTGTGCTTAATGAGTAAAAGCAAACTGAATCAACACAAATTTGGATCAGACCAGACATTTCTCTCTTAAACATTAAGAGGGCCTGTCTCAAAACAAATTTTTAACTTTAAAATCAATCACTGCCCAAATCAGAAGATACCTAGACTAAAAAATTTAAATAGTTGAAAACTAGTTTAAGTGTTTTATGCAATGCCCAAGAAGACACAATTTTACCATTGAGAAAAAGATGAGTGGTGAAAAACTGCACTATTTAAAAAGGCCGCTGTAACAAAACAACTGCAAAAAAATCTTGTAAGAATTGTAGGTGAAGCATTTGCAATGATGATGACAAATTAGAAAAATATGAAAAAACAAAATGCTAGCAAAAGGATACAATAACTCCCTATCCCTAGAAGGGCAAGCACCATCCTAGCAATAAAAGAAATTAACAAAAGTTGCCAAGATTACAACGTAAGAATAACAGAACTGCCAATAAAACACAAACCCACAAAATTTGAAAATGTTTGGTAAGTGCAGAACAAAAAGAAAATTTAAATTGCCCCAATAAAATACCTTCTATAGAACAATAACTATAAAACTTCTGTAAATTACAGGTTGTTTGGATCAACCATATGGTCCAAAAGATGTGAATACTGCTATTCATTATGCCAGAAGAAACTCCTGCAGTCTGGATACAAAATGACATGGATTATAAACAGTTACCATTTTAAGTCATTGCTGCCTTCTCTAGGTTTTGATATAAAACTGACAAAAGACCAAATACTAATATAGCAGACTACAAAGACTAGCACCATGGCTTCAAAGGAAACTAAACCTGTCACTTGATTCTGATAAATTAGCAGCAATGGCCAAACACAGTTAATGTCCAAACTGTTTGGGTTAGTAGTGTCTGACATTTTGATTAAGAAATTAGAATACAATGAAAGTTAACGTGGTCTATCTTGCATGTATAAAAGCTACATGTGAGCAAGCTTTATTCTTACGATTTGCTCTGTGACCATTATACCTACTCTCCTTGTTAAGGAATTTGCTCCAAAAAACCTCATTCTGGTTATTTCAGTAGCTCCAATATTTAAACCCCCAGAAAAGTGTCAATGTGAAAATACTAAGCATCCTTCAGAGGCTGTACCTTGACCCACCATATTTCATCACCGTAACCCAGAAGTAAACAACAGTTAGAGATAATTCTTACTGGGAGGGTGGGGAGTGTGTGGAGAGAGAAAAAAGGGAACAAGTAATACTCTCTTTCTGATACAACTTAGGGATGTTGGGACAGGACAAAATCAGGGTTTTTTAAATATCAACAAAAGCCAAGTCCTATCTAAAATAAGGACCTATCCTAGAAACTACCTCAAAGGGTTGGTCATTATCTGAGCACAAGTTTCCAGCGTGACACAGTTCCCAACAAGACCAGTACAAATCTCTTTATGGGGAATGATGAGCAGGAATCATAGGATGGCCTTGGTTGGAAGGACCCTTGAAGCCCATCCAGCTCAAGCCCTCTGCTGTGAGCAAAGACACCTGCCACAAGAGCTCAGACCCCATCCAGCCTGGCCTTGAAAACTTCCAGGGATGGGTCATCCAGAGGGTGTTTGCTGCCAGAGCAAACATAGTGCACTGCTTCCAAGTTCCTGCAACAGCTACTGCACTGACAGCAAAGCCATCAAAACACTGAAAGGACAAATGAACATGGGAGACTCAAAAGGGTCAGGAGGACTGCAGACCGTAACAGGAGTGTAGGGGTCTGAGAATCATCAGCATATTAAATAGATACAGACAGACCTATATTTGGAGAGGTATCTTGCAAGATGTAATGAACAGGAATAAATTAAATTCAGGCTAGACACATGTTTAAGTCTTCAACAGACTAATTAAATTTGAGGGCAACTTTCCCATTTATGCAATATGACCTATTAACATAGGATTTTATTTTTTTTCTTTTTTACTTTATAATTAGCACTCTGGCAATAAAAAGAATTAGTTTAAAACCTTTAGCCTGTGATATAAGGTTGGATTAGATCTGCAGTCCTCTCCATACTCAGCCTCTGGAGCTACCCAAAATACACCAAGCAAAGCTCAACCTTCAGTATGAAGCATGCTAATTTGTCTGAGACTTCAGAGATCTGTTGTCCTTTCTAAGCAGTATAATAAGTGATACCTGATCTTTAAATGAGCTCACAAATGCAAGACTAGTCTCTGGAGTGAAGCTGACTAAACAACACAGTAAGTTCTGGATCTGTACAGGACAATTAAGAACAATCGGCACTCCAGGACAACCCCAACAATATCGACAGAACTCCACAGAGAATAGAGCTGGATGGTAAAGTCAGGCCTTTCACTGAAATTTTGAACAGAAAAAATTAGAGCAAAACTTACAGTAGGTTTACTTGTTTTCTTCAAATCACCAAGAAGGAATATAAGTATATATGCTTCTAACTTCCTTGGTAGTTACAAACTGAACCACAAAGAGAGAAACAAAGATAATGATGGCTTCCATCTGGAAAAATTCCTGTCAAACAGAGGCTATAA
The DNA here is from genome assembly GCF_047830755.1 of Zonotrichia albicollis. Taxonomy (NCBI): domain Eukaryota; kingdom Metazoa; phylum Chordata; class Aves; order Passeriformes; family Passerellidae; genus Zonotrichia; species Zonotrichia albicollis. The sequence goes on from NC_133822.1 coordinate 46,889,990, forward strand.
GTGTTAAAATTGCTTTTCAACTTTGCAGGAAGATTGTTCTTGGACAAGATTTTTTTAAATGCCAAGAGGAATCTGTAATAAACAATAACTTCCATCTTTCTCAAATATATCCACCACCACCTGATAGTGGTAAACACACTACAACTGACATAGCAAGCCAGATGTTCCTTCCCAGTAATAGCTCTTACCATTTAGGAAGAGATGCAGCTCTCAACAGCTGCAATATCTTTGGCAGTTAGGGCCATACTAGACACATATCTAGAATGTTTTTCAAATACAAAGGAGCATTACAAGCAAAATCCATTTTCTAAGATTCTTCTCCCTTCCCGCCCCTTGAATTTCAGAATAAAACATCCAAACCTATCATCACCTACCACAGAGGAGTTAGGAATTCACTCTTATTTAGAAGATCCAAGGAATTTAAAGTTAGGTCTGTTGGCCTATTAAAATTTTTTAATCAGAGGACAACAAACATAATCAGCATGAACAACATTCCCATAGCAGGGCTACAGTGTATAAAAGGAAGCAGAGCTTGCTATTCTGTCACCAGAAACTTAAACACTGGGAGAAGGGAACAAACCAGCAGGGAGGGACTCCTTGGCCCAGTGTTAGCCTGCCATGGCAGGGTGCTCTGCATCCCTCCTAATGGAGCCACCACATCACACTGCAGGTCAACCACACCATGGCCATCTGAGACCTGCACCTATGGGGCTCCCTTTGGTCAACCATGTACTTCCCAACCTTGCTGAGAAATCCTAAGAATTCATGGATGTGAATCAGAGTCACTCCAACACAGTCAACACACTCCTCTACATTCATATATTTGACACACCACTCAGCCATTTGTGGAATTAAAAACTTGCATCTGGTCTACAGAAAGATCCCTGAACTCCAGCTGAAAGCATCAACAGCCGGATAATCCACTACTGCCCTCCTTCCTTCACTACAATGATTACTCACCCTCCACGTTTACCACTTGTGCTTTCCAATTTGACCCCATTCAACTTCACTTTCCAGTCACTGGATCTTGTTAAGCATGAACTGAATAAAACACTGGATTTCAGTAAAAAAATATTCACAAAGGGAAAAAAAAAGATACCACTCACTTTTCCAGATAATGTGAACAGGGCTTTTGCAGGCCTTTTACCTCCCGTAAGGCATTATTAACGTAATTTTTAATTCTTTCCCATACTCTTCACTATTTAATATTTTTAAAGACAAAACTTCATCATGAGCATTGCCACATGTTCAGCCAAAAATCATCCCCTTGTTCTTATACATTTTTAAACAAAGCATTATACTGAGAACTTCTGCTGAACTGCTTGTTCATATTTGCATTCAGTCAATAACTTTTGGGATACAATCCCATGCATATGCTTCTTACCTTCAGTGCACTACTTTGAATATAGCTGCTCTAAGGTGTGCCTTGCTAATATTTTAGCATAATTTCACATGAATTCTAGATGGTTTTCTACAGTTCCATCCTCCCTGCTTCGCACTCATCCACCTCGTTTGTCTGCAAAATTTATTATTGACAATTTTGATATTGTGTCCAAATCATTAAAGAAAAAAATCCAAGTCCAGTAGACCAGTAGACTAACTCCTTCATGACTTTTAGGAACAATGAAATTCAGGAATAATCCTAACAGCTATTACCAAGATGGATCAGTTAGCCAGCAGTTCTCCAAGCATTTATCACATACTGTAAGATCCTCCTACAAGTATCACATTTGCAATCAATATTATTTGTTGTACTTCACCACTAAAATTATCTTCAGAAGCTTTGTTGTCCCACTGCAATCTTACAGCTAGAAAGATAGGATCTACCCTGTCACACTAAACTGAACTTGTCATAAAGCAGAATAAATATCATTGGAAAGAAGAGTCTATTACTTAGGTTCAGCGTGCATTCAGGAGGGAGGGAGCAAGGGAGGCCCAAGAACTCAGCATGGCACCACACAAACCCCTCAAAAGCACTCCCACCATAAATTTCCTAAAGCATGCACATTTCCATTCACTTCTACCTTTTCTTACCAAAATTACCGAATCACTTTAAACTGAGTCTTTCACAAATAAATAAATAAACAAACAGATCTCCCAGCATGACAGTAGTTAAGTAATTTTCACTATTCCTTCAAAGCTCTTTCCTACAACACTAATATTGTATTCATAGTATTTCATGGCAAAATGCAAAGCCTTAGAGCCCAGATAAAAACAAACACATCCCTTCAAAACAACAAAAAAAATCAAACAAACAAAACAATCTGCAAAAACTTCAAACAATTTGAAAGTAATCCAAATTAGTCAATACAAAAAGACAGTAAGAAGCAAAAGCCTCATTAAAAAAGGTATACAAAAATACCTGAAAAAGATACCAAAAATAAACAACAGCATGAAGCAAAAAAAAAAAAAAAAAGGTTAAGATTTTGACAGTCCTATAAAAAGCATCGGTTTTAAATGCACACAAATGTTGAAACTGATTATATGCTCTAACGTCACTACTTACATAAGGACATGGTGCTATTTTCTTAAAAAGTGGAAATCACCATGTATGAGGGCCCCTGACCTTCAGAAACGACTGAGCACAGATGCAGAGCATCGTTCAGTGGGCAGGTCTGTGCAGCACAGCTCTGCTATGGCACACCAGCCGTAAGTTTTCAAAAGAGCATCTCTGGAGGCTCTGTGAACAGCCACACACTGATGTCTCACCACCAACATGAAAAACATCCTTCTCTAAAGTTTATCTGTACAAAGACTTTAGGGAATAAAGAAACACTCACTGAAATCCATGTAGACACTATCTTGTGAGTAAGATCTAGTCAGACACTCAGCATTTCTGGAAATATCGAATAAAACTCCCTCCAAACTAGCGATGTTGATTGCATATTAAAAGATCCCAGTTCAAATTACAGCACACAATATATATTAACTTCCATTCTCATCTTTTGTGCAGACATTCAACTTTATACATCAAAGAAACAGTACAAAATTGTACCAGATGAACTAGCTAGACTACAAATTTAAATTGAGATATTTTCGTTTGCTATACAGTTAAGTACTCCAAGTTAACAAACACTAGTCTTCAATCTTTAAAACAAAATGAATTTCTGACAAGCTGTAAATGCTTTTTATTCCACTTTCCAATCTTAGATTGCCTATTTAAAGTTTCCACAAGTTAAGAACACTTTCTATCAAAGAACATCAACATCCTGCAGTCTGGATCACTACTGAAAAGTTGTGTCACTTCTGAAAATCATCAGACACTGCTACCGAGGGTACTGCATTTAATCTGACTCCAGTTAGGCTACAAAAATGTGTAGCAACAGTCTACACACATCCCTTAAAATAAATCCCCAAAAAATAAACAAACAAACCAAAACCACAAAAATCCCCCCAACCAACAACAAAAAACTCGAGACGTTCACTTGGGGTTTATTGATAGTTAATTACCTTTCAGAACAGGCTGGTCTATGCAAAAGTCATAAGCACAGTTTAGAGAGGCAGAGCAGGTAAGGTACCATGTACAGAGGCCTATACAGCCTCTTCAGTCATCAAATAAACTAACAGTCTTTTACGATACTGTTTAAGGAAAAGATACCATCTGTTTAGCAAAACCTGGAGCCTGACATATGCACTTATCCGTTTTGTAGGCTGAAAAATCAATTCTTACAGTCCTTAACGTATCGGGTTCCAAGTCCAAATATAAAAGCTTTTCTAAACTATTTAAAATACCTTTCAAAACAATCATGCTAGTCCTCAAGAATACACACATGCCGCTGACAAAGGTGGGCGGCACAAAAGGAGGATAAAAGAAAACGGCATAAAACGACCTCTACATGTTACCTGCAAACATTCCTCCCACCGTCAACACACTGGAAAAAAACCAGACCGCTCGCTCTCTAGATAAGCCCACGCCACACAGGGAGCGCTGGGCTGGATGGGGCCAGCCCCAACCTGCGGCTGAGCTGCAGACCAGTGCCACCAAACCCAAGGGAACAGTAATTCCTGCGAGCCGCTTTCCCCCGGGCAGCCGGGCCGGGCCGGGCTCCGAGCGCAGCCGCTCGGGGCCGGTGCGGCGGCACCACCCGGGGCGCCTCTGCCCCCTCCGCTGCTCCCCCGGCTCGGGGGCGGCCGGGACTGCCGGCGAGGGAGCCTGCACCGCTCCCCGCCATCCACACCCGCCTTTCCTCCCGGCCCGGCCCGGCCCACCCCGGCCCGCCACCGCCACCGCCACCGCCGCCACCGCGCACACCCAGGCCGGCGGCGGGGGGCGGCGGCGCCGCACCTCCCGCCCTCCGTGCACCCCGCCCGCCCGCCGAGCTCCGCTCCCCCCCCGCCCCACGGCGGGACGCCGTCCCGGCCGCGCCCCGAGCCCCGCTCCCGCGCCCCGCTCCCTGCGGGCGGGCCGCTCGCACCTCCGGGTGCAGGATGGGGACGCAGCCCGCCTCCTTCTCGTACTCCTCCAGCGGCGCCGCCATCTTCCTGCCAGCCCCGCGCCCGCTGCATGCCGGGTAGTGCGCGTGCCCGCCGCGCCCCCGCGCGCCGCCGTTTCCTCTGGCGGCCCGGGCGGGAGGGACGGAGCGGAGTGAGGCGGCCTGAGGGTGCGGGGTAGCTACGGGTGTACATATATATATATATATGTGTATATATATATATGTATATATATACATATATAAGTATATATGTATATATATGTATATGTATATAAAATATACAGACAGTGTGCCGTGTGTGGCGTACATATATACACACAGCGTGTGTCGTGTGGTGTACAAATATATATATATGTATACACGCAGCGTGCGTCGTGTATGGTGTACATATATACACATACACAGCGTGTGTCGCGTGTGGCGTACATATATATGGTGTACATATATATACACACAGCGTGTGTCATGTATGGTGTACATATATATATACACACACACAGCGTGTGTCATGTGTGGTGTACATATATATATATACACACACACAGCGTGTCGTGTATGGTACCTGTGTGTGTGTGTGCACCCCAGTGTCTGTGGAGACACCGGTCCCAGTTCTCCTGGAATCCATACCCAGTATAACGCAGGTTTGCGGAGATACCCCTAATGAGGAGTGGGGTTCATTGCAAGTTGGAATGTGAGCCAGAAGAGAGCCCTTCCCCTTCTGCCTTTAATGGAGATTTGGTTCCATACTAAGCAGTCTGTCCATTTTTCTCTGGGGGTTACCTTCATGCCTGCTGGAGTAGCAAAGAGAGCATGGGAGGAAAGCAAGAAGGTTTTAGTTAGGTTTTTGCTCCCAGCTGCAGGAATGTTTGAAATCCCCCAGCAGGACTCCCTGAGGAAGCAATTCCTTGCAAGCATTCGTGCCCCACTGGGCCAGTGGTTCCTCACATCCCGACCAGATGGCTGCAGATTTGGGGACAAGTGACAAAATAGCTCTGTTTAGCTGGTCATTTCTACTGTCACAGGCTGAATAGTGTGCATACAGCCAAGATCAGGAATCCTAAAACGCTTTATTTATTTTTTTAAAAAATAAATTACATTTTAATCAAAAATGGCTTTGCAATTACAGAACGTTATTGCTGGTTTGACTACTGCTCTATATTGCTGTATCTATGGTGCTCTCATTTGCCATTGTGAGAAAGGGACCTTTTGATAATACATTTTGTTGTATCATAATACATTAAGCTCATAAGCCTAAAACCCTACAATGATATTCTCTTCATTACTCTTTCCTATCTCATGCAAAATGTAACAGAGAAGCACTAATAAAATCTGACTGCAGCATTATTAAAATGTTAAACCATAAATGTCTTTTTTTTAATGTATTTAAAATCAAAATTGTGAAGAAGAATGACATAAGATTTAGAAAGCGGGGGTGTGAAACAGGTCTCAAAGCACATATTTGAAACCATAAGGGCTGAAGTGCTAAAAGAGCAGAACAAGACACTGAGTATACAGGAGAGGATCTTTTTTTAACTGTCTATATTATTAAATGTACTAGGGCTTAGATATAATTTGCAATTTGATTTGCATGAGGAAGAGAATTTCAACCCCCTACAACCTCCAGAAATAGAAATCCTATTAATCATGACAGTTCATCACTCCTATTTATAATAAAAGCAAAGGTGATCAAATAACTAAAAATCTTTATAGTATTTTTACTATTCAGATTATTTTTCCTTAGAACTCTGAAGAAGTTATGCTTTGTCCCATAGCTCTGGACTGGATTGTAAACACTCTGACATCTGTCTTAGGTATTTATAGCCTGTTCTTCACAGATCTATACATTTGGAAACCAATTCTGTTGCCAGATATTTCTGTACAGAGAATTTTTGCTGCTTGAACTGGGGCCTGATCTGTGAGTATAGTTCATGTGCAGCCTATTATATTTTTCTTCAGAACAAGTGTCCCTTTTACTGCCAAGTAACAGCAGAACTAGAATATGGGATTGTGCTGCTGTGCCTCTGCATTGGAGCTCCTCGTTCAAAAGCTAGCAGTGGTTCAGGAGTTTAAAAAGTTTTCCACACTTCAAGCATTCACTGTCCTTTCCTAATCTACATACAATCGAACATAATTACATGGAAATGTGATTCTTCATTGTTTTGCATTGTCATTACAGAGAGATTGTGGTCTGTGCAGAGGAAGCAAATGGCAGATACAAACCCAACAATCTGCTACAGTAACAAAGTTTACTCCTATTTACCACGAATCTAAAAGGATGTAAGGTTAGAGGTTTTTCTGGACTCTGCCAAAATAATTACTATCTGACCTTAAGAAAGTATTTCACTTCTCTATAATTTGCTTTGCTCGCTTGTAAATCAAAAACTTTGTCATCTCGTTCGGGGGGGTAGTCTGGGAATTTATTACCATTGCAGAGCAATTTTATCTCTCTGATTATAGATGCCTTGTAAATGCCAGGAATTGTTGTTGATCAATGGCAGGAAATGCTCTTCCGTGTGATTGCATTGAATGCTCCATAGCTGATGTGTGAAGTGCTCTCCCTATTGAACCAAGAGGTTTTATCCAGCTCTACTTAACTAGGCATGCAGTAGGGACAAGTCTGTAATATTGGTTAAACATCACACACACTAGAAATTATTTTAGGTCATATTCTCACAAAAGGAAAAGAGTTCACCAGTACCACAGACAGATTTTCTTGCCTTTGTTTTGCTTTATGTGAAAAGGGGCATAAGGTCTGGAGACCTTTTAATTTTCAGGTAAACCAAACAACAGCCAAACTGGGAAGTAAATAGCACAAAGTCTTATGAGTCTCTATTCTGTGACATGAATTTTATCTTCTTTAACAAGTTATTAGGAAGAAAACCCTTTGGCAGAGACAAAACATATTTATGGAACACACATCTGTACACATTATTCAGTGCTAGGCATGACTGTGCAGCCTTTTTAGCTTCTGTATTCTACTAGACTGTGAAATGTGACAGTGAAATAAAAGACTTTTAACACACATTTCTTAGTAATAGCTTTGCATTATGTTGTCAACATTTAAAACATCTAAACGTGTATGTAAACAATGTTTAACTTTGCAACAAGATATTGCAATTAAAGCTAAATGCTTTTTCTCATGGCAGGTCAAAACTTAAAGTAAAAATATTGGAATGTCTTAGTACAAAAATAGATAGTGAGTCAAAAGTACCTTACCTAACTCTACAAAAATGTGTATCTTTAAAAGAGTTGTGCATGTCCTTCACTTTTCATACATAGTTTTGATTAATCCTATTCTAATTAATAAATCATCAGATGGATTTGCCACCGTACAGAGGTGCCTCTGAAATTTTCTCTTGCATAATTGTCACTTGCATTGTGACCCAAAAAACTAGCCTCACTATCAAGGGCTAAAATATCTGGAGAAGCCATGTCATGGTCCTGTTCTCTGAGTATATTTGCAGAGGGGCTATGAGTAATTATCTTTATTATTCTCTATCTCTTCTTCATTTTCTTATCCCATTACTGTTTGAGCCTTGTGCTTTATGTATTGGAAATGACACCCACCTATCTAAATGTGTGTACCAAAATGAATATATAAAACGTGTCATTCTGCATGGGTTTATCCAAGTCTATGATTTCTCTCTGCATTCACTCCTACATGGAGAACATCCACTTCTCACAGTTTGGACCAGTTTGGGTGACTGAAAGCCTGTGAGTTTGCATGACAGCTCCACAGAACTTGTCTTTAAAAATATAATCCGGCTGAAAATGCTCTCAAAGCAAGTGCATTAAGAGAATATTAAATATGCATGATTGAAAACAGAAATCCGACAGTGAAATTCTTCAATACAGTGCCTCTTATAGCTGCAGGCACTGCTTCTGTTGCAGTATCTCAGGGCTCTGACAGCAGTGTGGATGTGAATGAAGCCTGTGTGACTGGTCCCAGCTGGCTGCCCCGCCCTCTTGAGAGGGATTGTGGTATTTTCGGGGTCTCCCGTGCAGGAAGGAAAGATGAATCTGACTCCATGTTCTCAGAAGGCTAATTTATTATTTTATTATATTATATTACATTAAAGAATGGTATACTAAAACTATACTAAAGAATAGAGAAAGGATACTTACAGAAGCCTTAACAAGATACTGATTAAAAACTCGTGACTGACTCCTCAGAGTCCAACACAGCCTGACTGTGATTGGTCATTAAGTAAAAACATTTCACATGTTGGATAAACAATGTCCAACCACATTCCAAAGCAGCAAAACACAGGAGAAGCAATCAGATAATTATTGTTTTCATTTTTCTCTGAGGCTTCTCAGAGAAAAATGGAGAAGAAATCCTGGCGAAGGGATTTTTCCAGAAAATATGACAGTGACAAGGGGTGACTGTCCTGGAAGGCAGATCCATCAGATCTCACTGTAAGTCCAATTCTGAACTACTGCTGGCTTCAGCCTCTCCTCTAGGGTAATGTGAGATTTCAGCATCCTGGGCAGGAAGCCATGGCAGTTCAGGAGAGGACTCATGAGGGGATCAAGTGTCCTTACTCTGCAGTGACAGCATCTGCCAGCCGGGATGGCTGGGGACAGCCGCCGTGTGGCCATGTAACGTGCTGCCACATGTCAGCCCGTGCTGCTGTACCAGGCTGCAGTGGGGATGTGATTTCCCTCGCTGCTGAGCGTGGTCAGGTTCTTCTCTGCACAGCCAGTGCAGAGGATCAGTCACAGTGGCTGCGTTGGGCAGTTTGTTCCCGAGCATCACCAAAGAGAGCCTGCAATGCCCTTACACCCGTTTGTATCAGTGTATTTCTGAATTCCAGTGGTGGTCTTCTTGATTTACATTGTTGTGCTGAGAGAAGAAAGTCAGATGCTTTACTGTTTGCCAAATAGCACTGTACATCATGACAGGCAGTTTTAGGTACCACGAAGCAGTCCTCCTGAAACAGGGGGGAAAATACTGGAAAAATCCCAGCTGAACTATCATCCAATGTCTGGCTCCACCCTGTAGTCTGTAGCGTACACAGCATGGACAGAGGTCCTAAAAGGGAAAGTCACCTTCTTCTCTACTCCTCCTGAGTGTATTCATTGGGGGCAAGCTTCTTTTGATGGGATAAGAAGCCATAGTATTGTCTACTGATCTGCAAATGATAGGTGCTTTTATGGAACAGGATGACTCTGCCAAGGAAGTCTTCTCTTTTGCCACATAAACTCTTGCTCCTTTGGAAACAGTCCAGGAGGTCGCTAGTCTTAAAAAATGCCCAGTGGCAATGTTTGATATAAAACATCAGAAAAATAATATATTTGTACTATTTCCCCCTCACTTTCCTTAAGGGAGCAAACTTTCCATTTTACTACTGGAAGCTGGAAATGCCCTTCCAGTGAGGAAATTGTCACCCATTTCATTTAAAGGGAGCCTTTTCTGCATGTAGTTTCCCACTGCATAATTGGACCCCAAATCCCTGTATTAAATTATATCCAGGGAGATTTCCCTATAGAGTTATTGAAATATAATGCTGATGACATGAGCACATAGAGAAAACAGGGACAATCTGCAAGACGCTAGACATCTATTAAACAAAAAAACCTAAATAAATTGTATTTGTTGAATCCTAAATGTCTAAATTAATCTTGTGCTTTCAAAACAGTAAGCACATCAGCCTGTGAATCCAATATCTCTTTCTGGAGAGATCCTTTCTGTCACTTTCTGTTGCTTTCAAGTTTTTTTGTAAATCATTACTAGTATTTGAACACAGAGGGGTAAGAACTAAACATAATCTGCTGCTAATCATGGCACCCTTGCTCTCCATTTTTGGTGGTTTTGCATTTTATTGTATATTTCTTTTCTGCCAAAATAATCTTATTAGCATGAAATATGTATAACCCTTGAGCGACATAAAGCAATCATATTGTTTCCCTAGGTGATTATCTTCTAATGCAATTCCACTGCTGACAAATTCTGCATTGATTTAAAAGTGCAGAAAATGAGTGGGGTTATCTAACTTGACTTTTTATTCCCACTTTTTTTTTTCCTTTTAAGATGATGTGCTTCTATTTCCCACTCACTGTGTTTTAAATATCTGATCTTGATACCATATCATACTCACGGATGACTTTGCTGCTCTCTTTTATGTCAAAGGACCATCTCTCCTTTCTTTGTTCATTACAGTCAAAGTGGCTATTACTTTGTGTTCTCATTACTTAGACTAGTTAGATCTAATAGGTGCACTAAAATAATTTTTCAGTTACCTGAGTCTGTTAGTCTCCTGTGAGTTTCCCCCTGGAGCTTGTTCTTGGCACATTCAGTAACGTGCCACATGTACCAGTTTGTTCTGCTGACACATCTGACTGCGCTCGTGTTTTGGGGAAACCCAGGACTAGTGTGATGCAGCTGACACTGAATTATGCTCCATATTTGTAAAGGAAAATGGACAGACTTAAACTGAAGACTGGATTACACTTTTGGTACTTCTTTCCTTTTCTATTTTCATTTTCTTTATCCTTTCTCCCCTCCCAGACCTGTCTTTATATATTTTGCATCGGGCTGATTATTCTAGCTGCCTTTGGAGAAGGTGCAGAATATATCCAAAGAATGAATTTTTGAAACACAGGCAGTTGCTGAGGCAGAAACTCACTGCCAAAATGAAAACCAGTGACAAACCAATAAAATAAAATTAATAGTAATTCCACTACTTTAAAAAGATACCATTGAGAATGAAGCCATAAATATTCAGCAATGGTTTTATGAAAGTACTGCATCCTCAGGAATTTAGGTTGGAGTGGGCTGAATGATGAAATAAGAGAAGAATAACAGTGAAGAGTTTCATTTACAATCTTTGGTTGAAAGCCAATAAACGAATTCTTTTTGGCACTTTATATCAAATGAAGCAAATATTTTTCCTGCTCAGATATAAAGCAAGCTCCGAGGAACGTGGTAGACTAACACTCTTCCCCTTTACAAATGAGAATTTTCTAGCTGAATTAAAATAATTTTCAGTGACCAAGGTGAAGTCCAAACATAAATTAATAAGACACTTCTATAAATATCATGGCCCTAGAATACTACTGTTTTACAATCCTCTTGAGGAATTGTTGTTATCATGGCCATGGCAGAGAATGTGTAGAGCCCTTTGTCAAGGGAGGTGTATTGTCAGGGGTAGACCTGCTCATTCATTGCACATGAAAGAGTAGAAAAAAGGAATAGTACAGGAAAACAATATAAAAGAGGGAAACTTTATCAAAAGTAATGAAAAATAAAATAAAATTATTTTTATAATGATAAATTAAATAAAATGATTATGAAAGTTTCTGATAATAGAGAAGAGCAAGAGATGAGAAGTGCTCAGTTCGAAGAGACCTACAATAATCATCTAGTCCAACAGCCTGATTACCTCAGGGGTGGCTATTTGCTTTTCATGACAGATGTTTAAATTCTCTGAGGTTGGTTTTGTTTCGAGGTTTTTTTGTAGAGAACAATTAATTTGCTTATTGAAGTTCTTAAAGCATGCTATGCAGGTATTTTAGATTTATTATATTATTGGAATTAAGGACAGAAAAAACAAGCCAACAGCACTTATGAAAAACTTCCAAAATTGTGATGGAAAATGTTGCATGAATTACCATCTTATTTAGGTTTTTGCTGAATTTAAGGTAAATTAATAACAGTTGCACAGAGGCAAATACTCGAAGCATAGGGGCCAATATAAATTTGACTGTGTTTTAATGGGAAAGAGTGGTAACAGTTTTCTGTCCTTGACTAAGCAAGGATACATCAGCAACCTCTTCTACAGACTCATTGACACAGTGGGGGAAAATTCTTTCATTAGATTCATATAAAAACTGCCAGAATATTGAAGGTATGACCAAATGAAGAAGTAATCCCCACAAGCAGTCTTTAAAAAAATAAAGTAAATAAAATACATCAAACATTCATAAGGTTTGGATGCAAATGGCTAATCTGAAATGCAAACTCAAACATCCCTAATATTCAATACACCATGTTAAACACCATGCTGTGTGATTATAAAAAAAGAAGCCTGGAGTTCAGAAAGTTGTATGTTTAGATGGTATGCTTGGGAATCATAAAAGACATCAAAATGTATAGGAGGTGCATATTTGGTATAATCAAATCTTGAAGCTGTAGGGAGTGAACCAGTGGCACTGTTTTTGGAATGAATGCAGGCGAACTGAGCTGTCACATTAAAGCTGACAGCCGTGCTACGCAGCTCTAATCTGCTGTGCAAAGATCTGGGTTAGGAGAGGATGGAAATGTACAGATGCACGATTCCAAGTCCGCCTTCCTGAGCTTGCAAATGAAAGTCAAAAACCATGCCTGATCAGAAACATCAAAAACCATGGGCAGTGTGGATAATTCCAGAAAGAGGCAGATGATTTAACCCTCTTTCATGATTCTTCTCTGGAAAAAAAGTCTCTAGATGCCAAGACATTTTCAATGCAATGACTGTATTATCTCCATTGAGATGCTGAGGTAACACAGTCAAAATAGCATCGATGATTCTTGCAGCTTGATGAGACAGACTTCCCTTGAATTGCTGCAAAGTTTAAGACTTTCATCCTCTGCTCTTGAGAGAATCATCACTTAAGAGGTTTCCTAGCACTCTAACTGCACATCTTGATGGTAATGGGAAATGGCAACGCTTCTGAACTTGCAGGTCCTTGGTCATCTTGGGTTTCATTTACTGCTGGTGCTTTTAGTGGTCCTTAAAAAAAAAAAAAAAGGAAAAAGAAAAAGAAAAAAGGCTTACTCATGCTTTAATACAGTGGAAATAAAAGGTTTGGCATACAGAATGGTATTTAATAGATGATTATATATCTGGGCTATAAAACTGCTACAAATGGTCATATATTGTAGCAAAAGAAGTAAGGAGTTTATTATACTAAAGCATGCTGCTGCTAATTTATAAGCTTTTTCTCTTAGGTTTCAGCAGTTGCTAGAAGCACATAAATGTTTCTGTCATGTCTCGGAAACAAATAACAAAACATGTCCATAGGGGAAGTTACACCATAAAACTGAATTTTAATAGAACAAGAGGGGGCTGACAACAAAAATAATTTCATCTGCAAAGTTGCAGGTTGGCATATTGCAGTTGAGAATACTCTGGCAGTTGTGTAGATGTGAGCTCCCCTGTGTAACACTAACCCAGTCCCTGCCTGTCTCACAGGGAGAAGGGGTAATTCTGGGAAGGTGAAATGACATGTAATAGACCTAGGAGCCATATGCCTTGTTTCTTATGAATATCTTCATTTTGCTTGATAGCCTGTCTCTGGCATTCCCAGTTTTTAACTCAGAAATTTTTCCCAGTGCCATGTCCTAACAGCTTCAGGCAAAGGAGCAGGGCTGCTGCTGCCTGGGTACCCACTGGGCTGGTCGAGGGACAGCAGGGGGGCACCAGCATCAGTCACTGCCCTGGGCATGGGGATAGGATGGACACAGTTGTAGGAAGCTGCAGGCTCGTGCTGCTGTGGCAGCTCTGGAGCAGGGCCTGATGGTCTTGGGGGGCTGACATGGGGTGGGCAGCGTGGGAGAGCCCAGTAGTGTGGGCAGGGACAGTCAGGGCTGGTGGTACCATTAGGGTCCTCATGTACTGGGTAGATCTATAAAATCCTCTCTTTTGACCCCATTTTCCCTCACAAGTGTATGGCAAATATTTTCCTACTGTTTCTGCCCAAGGTAGTGTACTGAAGCAGGTAAGAGCATAAAAATACACAATCTAAACCTGCACTTTCTGCAGACAATTGTCCATCATCACAAGGTTGGTTCTGCCACTCGCAGAATATTAAAACCAAATACAGAGACTCAAACCCAGCTAAACTGCCTGGAAACCTCTCTGTGTATTACTGTGTCAAGGAGGGACAGGCAGAGCTCTGCTGGATGGAGCAGGGCACAGGGAGCCCTGGCATGGGCTCACCTGAGCTGGAGCATCCCCCTGCTGCAGCATGGAGCCCTGTGCTGATGGAGCAGCACAAGGAGTAACGCAGCAGCACTTCTGCAGATGCCAGCTGGGTAACACCCTGAGGCTCCCAGCTCCAGAATTAGCAGAGCCAGCTCATGTGAACCCAGCTCAGGGTCGGGATCATGCAGAGCCAGCTGTGCAAGTGGCCAGAGATGCATACCAGAACCAAGTCCCAAATATTTTTACATTGGTTTTACAAGACAGAGACAACAAATCAAAAAAGATCTTGAACTTAAAGAAGAAAATGAAGAGACTTCAAACACTGTAATGCAGTTGCCCCACAGAAGCACAACTCATGGCAAGCTAAGTTGTGTAAGGCACTGTGCTGTTAGGCTGGAAACTCAGCCAGCCCTCTTAGTTTGCCCTTCACAAATGTTTAGTTCCTATCCTAAGACATGGATAGATTCAAATGGAAGGCAGATTGGAAATGCAAAACATACCAGAAGGAGCCACATGTACCTGTATTATTCTTTTAAAGAAGCAGTACAGGAAGACCACAACATTGGGGTTGTGGTCATTCTAAACCCGAAAGCTATATCTTGTCAGGCTTGAGCACTTCAAATCTATGGTAATGAGCTCCTTTCTTACCAAGACCTGGGTTTTCCTACACATAGGCAGCTGCCAGAATGGGGAAGGAGGCAGTAGGTAAACTTTGCAAGAAATTGGGTGGGAAAAAACCCTGGAGTGAATTTGAAACATTGAATATTTTAATATTAACCATGAGTATTTATCTCCTCAAATCTGCTATTTGGCAAGAATGAAGCATCTCAGAGTTTTACTAGTGAGATAGGTGGTTAATGAGGAACCTGGTCCAGCTTCTCTTATGCACACAAAGCAGATAAAAGCCAGTTCTGTGGTGGTGAGAGAGACCTTACATCATGCCTGTGAAAGCTATAACACTGTTCAGCCATCAGCCTACCTTTGTTAGAATGGGACAATTCATGAGTGACCCCCAACAGAGGCTACGGCCTTTGGCACTCCATTGGAGAGTGATATAATTTTACCCTATCACTCCTCTGAGTGATATTTTTAAAAATTGCTTTGGCTCCAAAGTAATGTAGGTGTTTCTGAAGATAATACATTTATGCAAAAGGATGATGGCTTGAATCTGTGTTTAAATCTGTGAATTTTTTTTGTAGTGGTATTTCAAGTGCTTGTCAAATGCATGGCAAAGAAGGTGTTTAGAATGAAGGAAGAATAAATAAAAAACTTGGCAGCAGTAGTCTCAAATTGCAAGACTTTTGCAGACATAAACCTTATATTTTTTTCAGCAAAATCAGTAAAATCATTGTAGCAATTGGTCTTTTAGTGAAAAATCAAATGCTACACTCTTACTTGCTTCCGTAAGGACGCACTGGAATGAATTATGTTAAGAAAGTCTACTGTGATTGTCTTGGCATTTCATTTCTCAAAGTGTTGTTGACTTCTGGGTTCCCCATCTTCTCCTTTGATCCTAAAGCATGTCAGCAGTCTGTAGTCTTGGCAACTTCATAGCAGCCAGCTGGTAGGAAATCTCCCAAACACTAATACTGAGAAGTCTATCTTGATTCCTTCACATGCTGTCCTTTCAATTCAATAAGATAAATATTCCTTAAAAAAATCTATTTGGAAGTGCCCATGTGGTTATGTGCAATGCTTCTAAGAAGTCTTATTTATCTATGACATTGCTACTGTGATGGCTAGAGGAAAGACAATGGAGGTTTAGACTTAATATTAATTAGAAAGCTGATTAATTAATTTGGCACCCTTAGCTGAAAGACAAGAATATATTTCTGTGTAGTTTTGCTGTGGAAAGTGCAAGCACAACAGACATGAAATATCATGTTCTGGGGACAGCATTAACATACTTTTTCAGTGGTGATTTTTGTGGAGTTAAGACTACCTATGATGGGTGAAGTTTTCCAGGATATGAAGAGGATGAAGTAAAAGGCATGGGCAGAATGAACATCAAAAATATGAAAGTTTGCAAAATTATCTGCCACCCTGTAGCCTGTTATTCTGCAGTAAAGAGGCTGGCTAAGAGAGGAGCCTGGCCTCTCTGATGCCTTATGACAGAAGAGAAAAGAGATATGTGTTCTGTTTATCTGCCATGAATCAACAAGAAAGAGGTCAGCAGGAACATGAAATGAATTTTTATGAGAATGTTGGACATCAAAAATTGCTCACTCTTTCTTGCCTGAATTGTCACTCCAGTTCTTCTTTCTGTATTTATGCTTTTGACTTCTAGTGGGAACAATTAAGAAGAAACAACAAACCTCTGCTGTCCTGACATAAAATGTGCAATAATATCTAGGCTCTGGAAAAGAAGCTTATAATCCATCAGGGAGAAAATACATCCCCCTGATAATTGTTTAGCAATGGCAGAGCACTGAGGACCCTCTGAGGATATGAGGCATGAGATTACAGATCTAATAAAAATGTCTGTAAAATAGAGAGTAATTGAGATGTTTTAGGACATATTCAGCAACTATGAACGGACACAATAGGATGAAAAGCTATCAGTCTGCTTGAAATAACAGAATCAGCAGCCTTGCAGGGTTTCCTTCAAGGACAATAGTTGGGTTTGGGGTTTTTTTTCTGTACTATACCTTGGAGGAGTTTTGAGTTTTTAAAAGCACAATAGTGCCAGAGCAGGTTCTGTCAAACATGAATAATTGAATTTGAACAGAAATGCAGAGACTCTGAAAACACAACTGAAGACTTTGGAGAAAACTCAGAAAATGTACAGGCTAGGTTTGCTGCTCCTGCTCTCACATCACTAAACTTGCCCAACCTCCACTGAGAGCACTGAAGTTCTGCTGGTGCAAAATTTCAGCAGATGGCTCTGAATCAGGCCCAGTATTTGCAGGGGTCTCCTCTTAAGTGAAAGGATCAGTGGGTATCTTTGCAAACTCTGGTAGACAATATGATAACATTAATACAAATTGAATTATTTAAAATTCCCATTAATCAATGCTCTGAGATCAGCATCTGCTCTTCCCTTTTGCTCCAGTGACAAGTGCCACTCTGTGATTGTGCTTATTGCATTAGGCACTGATGAATCTCAGTGATTTCTGCAAGGGCACAGTGCAGGTGCTGAAGCCTCATGACATCCTAAGTTGTTTGTTCCTTAAAGAGTCACCTGTGTGGTCCTGCCCTCTGCCAGTAGCCTTGCCTTAACCTGGCAGCAATCTCAATAAATAGGTGGAGAAATAAAAAGAGGAACAGACAAGGTGCAAATTAAGGAATTAAGGAGGGGGGGTGGGGCACATAAGAAACCAGGAAAAGAGCCTTGAGTAGAAAGGAAACAATATGAGTCTGTACAGCTTTAGAGGAAATAGAGAGAATTGCAGACAAATCATTACAACAGGCAGCAAATGGTTCCTAAAGAGGAAAAGAAGGATGGCTAGAGAAAGAATAGGGGACTTCTCACCCATATTCTCTTGAAACAAAGTTTTCTTTTTCATGTGGTGTTTGTTAATCATAAAGGCAGCGCTTTGTAATTTTTCACTCGTACTAAATCTTCTGCTACAGAATGTATACAGGCTGCAGGCTGGAGCAAGGGAAAAGGCCGTGGGGTCTCATGCATCTGAAGTGCAATACTAGCCGTAATTTTTTTTCCTTGTGATTAAGCAGTGTTTGACTTTTAGCTTAGCTGACTTTGAAATGTCAAGAGTAGCATCAAAGCTTTGACCTGTTTCTAGTGTCTCAAATCCCAAGCACTCAAAAATGGAAAAGAATATACTTTCTTCCCCAGGGCTTTGCAGATAAATGATATTTCCAAAAACAATACATACAGAATTAGAAAATCGAGCAACAGAACATCCTTTTAAACAAAGCAGCTGCTGTTAAAACTGAAGACTGTATTCATGGTGTGCCATTGCCTGAGAAGTGCATGTTTAAGAGCAGCTTTACACTCCACATGTAACCCCTTGAAAAGAAAGCCCATGCAGGCAATTCCTTAGATATATGTATACCTAAGTCTGCATTTCTTACTCTCCCACACTCTAGGAACAAAACCTTTTTATTTAAAGATCAATTTACTCCTGCTGGGTAGTCCTTATTTCACCAGGGCTGGATGATATCTGGTAAGTGGTTCAAGATGCTTGAGATGCAGAAAACATCCTGTTGTGCCCAGAAAAAGGTCTATGCATTTGCCTGTTTTGAAAATTCATTGACTATTGATGACTCAGGATATCTTCAGGAGCAAAAATCAATGCAGTATGCCACTAGAAGGCTAATCATCCAGTCCAGCCTTCCAAAGATGTACAGCAGATTGTTTTCTGGGCTCAGTGGTTCATGAGAGTTTGAAGATAAAAATCACATCACTTTCACTAACATCCTCTCTGCTTGCATTGATTCACTAGTTCTGACCCAATTTAAGTGGCTGCTGCCTCCAAGTGATTTATGTTTGAAACAATGCCATGTTTCATCTGAAAACATATAGTCACAGCTTCCAAGCTATATGAAGCATTCACCTCCAACTCCAGCACTTTGTGGAAATACTGGCTCCAAAGCTAATTCAGGAATTTAAAGATATGGGTGAGAATTGTGACAATAGTACAATTTCCAAGGTCACTATTATTAACCATATTCAATTATTTCAGAAAGGTTCTGTTGAGACTGTTAGGTAGCCTTCTAACCAGACAAGAGCAGCATATGTGTAAAGAAGAGAGAATTGAAGAGCAGCAGATAAATAGGAAAATTAAACAGAAAGGGGGACACAATATCTGTGAGCTCGCTGTGGGTGAGGCAGCAGTGGGACTGGGAAAGAGCCTCTGCATCACTGAGTTAACTCCCTGCAATCACACTGCCATGGCATCAGCATTAGGATCAGACAGATCCTCAGTGTACCTTCTCCCTCACCAAACCTCACACCACAAAGAAACCTCTGAGACCATGCAAGACCAGTAGTGCAAAAGGCAAAAAGCATCAAAAAACTACACCATGGCATCACTTTAAAGAGAACATAAGAGAGGCACAGCACTGCCATTAGTGAAACATCCCTGGAGAATTTCTAGCAGATGGACCCAGCACTGTGCCCTATAGGAAACAAAAGGTGCTGAGGGTCTGCCAATCTGACATGAAGGAAAAATTTAAACCTCAAATAAAGACCAAAACTGACAATTAGTTTGGCCCTGGGAATGTGAGCAAGATATTGCAGCCAGCAGCCTGAGAGGTTTGTCAGACTGTGGTCCTGACCTAGCTCCTGTGGCCAATCCTAATGCATGTCAGAGAAAGCGGATCACAGACCTTTCTCTGTGCCAATACCTGGTGGTAGCATTGCCAAATATCCCCCACAACAGAGGACATGAGGAGCAAGAAGCTCAAATTTTGTAGCATATAGGAGATAACACTTTCCCTCATTCATCCTCTGCTTACCTGCTCAAAGTCAGACCTGAGGGTTGCTTCTCCCAGAAGCCTAGCAAGTGACTGGGAGATTTGTGCACCAGCCCCAAAAACCTGACTCAGTCACACAATCAATGCAGAGACTACCGTGCTGTCCCTACACCTGTCCCAGCCCAGAAGGAGCTTACCCTCTCCTCTGCAGATCCTCCACTGTGAGGCCTTCAGTGTGCAAAACTGAAATAATAGACTTAATGTCTGTGTTCACTTTCACTTTTCTACCCAGACAGTTGAGAACTCATAGGCATCAAGCAGCCCATCCTCACAGTCACCCAAAAGGCAGTCTGAAGATCATCCATCTCAAAGGCTTCTCTCTTCTCCTACTGGCAACATCCCTCCTCCAACAGATCTAGCTCCAACTCCAGTCAAATTCTAGCAAGATAACATTGAACAGTAATTAAAAGGGCCAGAGTCCCTTTCCATTTCCCTAAATTTGAAAATACAAAAGTTTAGGACTCAAACACTCCGGTCCAGTCTAGGCTACTTTCTGCTTCTCTAACTGGTGATGTTCAAACAAAGCCAAGAGAGATGAAGTTATTTGTCGTAATTATAGATAAAGAGAAAAAAGATAAGTGCACAAACAATCCATTTTCCAACTGCACCTGCAGTTAAATGCCAGTCCTCTTCAATAGAGCCAATATTTTCACTTGGAAAGCTCAAGCAAGTCTATCTTAGAATTAATTTGCAGACAGAACCAAAGTTGAAGTATTACTCAAGTAACTGAACCACAGAAAAGGATAATGCTGTAGAAGAGGGAGGTTTAATTATAAGAACATTTTTATTTTATCTGAAAAATATCAGTAATGTAAAGATACAATATAATTAATTTTGTTTCTTCAGTTCTGAATAATTTTACCATCCTATCTCCAACTAACTTGCTTGTCATTAAATAAATGTACCTGGTCTCATTAGATTGTTTGCTTTACCAAATTCACCAAGTAAATTTACTGAGTAGTGTTAATGTAGCCATAGGGGAGTCAGTACCATGTTATCCCATTGGGGAGCAGCTTTAAGCACCAGCAGGAACTTTGTTCCATTTGCAAGTCTAATACATCCCATAGCCCCAGCTGGAGGTAGCCCAGCTCCATCGTGTGTGTTTGGTTTGGGGAAGGGGCAGAAAGGGGCAATCACTCTTGGATGGACAAAAAGAGCTGATGCCACGCTTCCTCAGGGGCTTTTGTGACTGACTCTCCTCAGACAATGACTTGTACTCAGTAGGACCACAGAAAGGAATTTACATTAAGAAGTCTGCTAGATATACTGCCTTGTCACTGAATGGAGATGAGAATTCATCTCGTCTAAGCAATGAATCTTAGCAATACAACAGGAAAACAGGACTGAATAAGAAAGGAGTAAGTTGTAGACTGAGAGCAAAACTTTCCATCCTAATACACTCTGGAGAACTCGAATAAGTGCTTTCTAATTAGCTAGCATTGCACTTGACATATTTATGGCTGTCGTGGCACAAGTAGACCAATATACAGGGCTTTTTATCAAAGGGTATCCAGAGAAAAGCATCCAAACCTGCCAGCAACCATGTTTGAAAGGTTTAACCTCTCTAATCTTTATGGTTCAATTAAAGTTCTTCCTTCACACGTGCCAAATACATCATTCTGCCAAGTGAACTGTAAGATTGACTAAGGCATTTATCTTTTCTATTTAATACACAATTGCATTCCTTCTTATTTGTGGTAAAATTTACATGATTTGCTCATAAAATTTGCCTAATTATACAAAGATATAGTAACAGAAATGCTAAACCTGACTATTGATTTACAGAAAGCAGATGTAGCAAGCACTGTTCATGACCAGATGATCACTATACATTGAGGCATGAGTGATCCACATAGAATCTCACCTGAGCAGGCTGCAGCTGCAGCCTTGCTGCAGCTTGGTTTTCTGACCTGTGCTGTGCTGCACAGGTGCCTTTGCTGCAGGGTAAACCTGGGTGTTTACTGGTAATGGAGGGGCCTGCAAGCAGCTTCAAACCAGAAATTACACCATTTGGGTGTCCTCGCCTTTGTCTGAAACTGCAGCAACAAGTTCTTCTGGAAATGTCCTTTCTATCTGACAGCACAAACAATGGATACAGTTTTGCTTTAAGAAAATCCTGAAAGAGCAGGAATTAACAAAATATAAAAGGTGGTGTAAACTTCTACACAGATGGGATCTGGAGGCCTCTCTGAATCTGCGCCGCACAGCGTCGGCAGCATCTGGAAGGACATAAGATTATCTGTGCTACCTCTCTTTCTCTATAGCATTGTTGCTAATAAATAGCAGTACTTGCCAGAATCTGAATGCCTTTCTTACTGGGATTTTAAAAATCTAGCACCTCCTGCTGCAAAGCAGCAGCTAATAAAGCAGTGTCCAAGTCTGTACTCTTCTTTATCTACAGGACTGATGTCATCACTCCCATAATTTTTCTCTAATTAATAAGATGCTCAATCAGACTGGAAAAGCTGTATCTTGCTTGAATTTCTTTTTCCTCATGAACTGGGAGAACCATCCAGTTTGACTTTCATGCTCCTAATTTTGGTGGCTTTTGTTTGCCCAGTACAGGTGGTTGAGACTTCCTAACAACCTTTCTCTTTTTTCCCCCTTTTCTTAAGGTTCAATGTAACTTGATTCTAGCAAAGAATTTTCAGGTCATCAACCTATATGTCACCAACCTCCTGGTCACCCAGCCCAGCATTTTCCTGACAGGCCCTTGCTTAACCATCCATGTTCATCTTGGTTGCTCAAAAACCTTTTTAGCATTGACTAGCTACTAACCAAATGAGTCAGCTGCATGTTTTACCCTCAGAGTGAACATTTTTCAGCCTATTTCTTTTCCTATTCTTCACTGAACTGGGATACAGTGATGTTAAGATGTTTGTGTCTGGCACTAATTAACAGGTATCACCCATCAGAGCTGCTAAAAGTAATATTTGTTTGATCCCACAGAGGGATTCAGTGATTTTGTTTCATGTAGGCACTGTGCCTTCCTTCATGATTGTTCCTTCATTTTCCCCTTTGGAAGAGCATCATCTTTTTCATCACTAGCTTTCAGCCAGAGATTCCCTAAGGGAATCCCTCAGCTATTTCCTCAGATGTGTCCCTTGAGTGTATAAAGCACAATGGAGCATGATGTAGCAGTGCTGACTTGGAATCAGCTCCCAAACAGAGCTCAGCTCCCTTCCTGAAGTGCTCACTCACTTGGCGCTGCTGAGAAACAACAAATATTCAATCCCTGGCAAAAGGCACAGGGATGCCACTTGTTTTTTCCAACACCTAAAGCACACATTGTGTATTTTTTTTTTTCCTAGAACTCATACCCTTTTTTTGCTTGCACATTCATTTTGAGCAACTGTGTAAGAAAACATGCTTTGAGTATTGTCACTATGCTAACTATTCTGAACCCTGTTCATACATATATTGGAAATCTTTCTCCAAACTGAAATCTTACTTTTTTCTTTATGTGTGTGGTGTGTTTTTTTTCCTCTCTCTCTCTTCATAGACTGTCACCATTAAATCCTTCCCAAAGTGGAATATGCTTTTCTTCTTTTGCATGTGTCACAATGAACATCCTGAGTCATCTGACAAGGAAATTAGGAAAGTTCATTAACTTTGCTTCCACTGCTTATGTTCGAGCAAAGGTGGAATGAAAATGCTTACAAAGTATAAGGGTAGTGGTTTGACCTGGCTGAAAGGACTGGTATCCTTCAAAGCTGCTCTGTCACTCCTCTCCACAGTTGCACAGAGGAGAGAAAATATGAGAAGAGGCTCGTGAGTTGAGATAAGGATGGCAAGAGATCACTTACTGATTACAGGGAAAATATACTCCATTTAGGGATATTAGCTGAATTTATTACCCATCAAAATCAGAGTAAGATAATGAGAAGTAAAATAAATCTTAAAAACAGCTTTTCTCCACCTGTCCCTCCTTTCTGGGCTGAATTTCATTCCTGATTCTCTACCTCCTCCTGCTCAGTGGTGCAAGGACACGGAAATGGAGGCTACAGTCAGTTTATCACATGTTGTTTCTGCCACTGCTTTCTCCTTAGGGAAAGGAGTCCTTCTCCAGCTCCAGAATCCTCAACAAGCTTCTCCAACATGTGTCCTTCCCACAGGCTACAGTTCATTAGCTGATCCAGCACGGCTCCCTTTCATGGTGCAGTCCTTCAGGAGCAGGCTACTCCAGTGTGGGTCTCACACAGGGTCACAATCCTTGCAGCAAACCTGCTCCAGCGTGGGCTCCTCTTCCTATGGCTCTGGCCCTGCCAGAAGCCTGTTCCAGCACGGGCTTCCCACAGGGTCACAACATTCTCTTGGGCATCCACCTGCCCCAGTGTGGGTTCCTCCATGGGCTGCAGGTGGGTCTGTGTTTCCTCATGGAGCCCCATCAGCTGCAGAAGGACAGCCCGACTCCACCACAGGTTGCAGGGGAATCCCAGCCCTGGTGCTTGGAGCACCTCCTCCCTCTCCTTCCTCACTGACTTTGGTATCTGCAGAGACTTCTTCCCACAGTCTCACTCCTCTCTTCTCTGGTTGTGTTTACTTCTCTACAATAACTTATCTTTACTTAAATGTGTTATCACAGAGGCATCACTTCCATCACTGATTGGTTTGGCCACAGACAGCAGTGGGTCCATCTTGGAGCCAGCTGGCATTGGCTCTGTTGGACATGGGGAAGCTTCTGGCAGCTTCTCTCTGATGTCACCCCTGCAGCTCCTCAGGTCACAGTGTGGCCTGAGGGGAGGGGGATGTAACTAAAATCAGTTTCTCTGAGCCTCTGTGCTACCCTGCTACCAGAGCACTTGCCATGCAAATGCAATACAATAACCAAACAAAACACACACAAACAAAAATCAAAAGGTAACTTTGTTCAGTGGTGACTCAATAAAAAAGAAATCATAGGAGATGTATAATATCTAGATAAGATAAAAAATAATCCTTAGGCTGTGGAAGAAAATCAATGTAATCAAAATGAGTATGCTCAGAATCCATATGTAATTAATTTTGTAATGCATTATTTGTACAGGGTAAATATTTTTCACTTAAACAAGAAGTCTCAGCCTTTCATTGCAAGAACCAGGCAAAATCCAAATTGCTTATTGACAAGCTGCACTAACTATGTGCAAACAAGAGATGAAAGATTTTTAGTTTGTCATTCATAATATACCCTGAAAACATATAAATGAATCATTCTCAGGTAAGCCCTATGCTGACTAAAGCAAAAAGGAGAATCTAGCCCCAGCTTCTATAAAATAATTTTTAAGAGGTGCCTAGAACTTTTATCATTGGCAGTGGTTTAGTGCTTAATACTGGTACAGGAAGTCTCAGAGATTAAGGGCTGCTTCCTTGCAACAAGGAATAATTGGAGAAGCATGAATATTAACTTTTTTAGGAGGAGGAAAGGAAGAGAAATGGATTTCAGGAAAGACCATCTGTTTTGCAAATTGAAACAAGGATCGGAAAATTTTAATAAACTTAGGATCTTGGTAGCTAAAATTAAACATGTTGGTATACAGTTTGGGAAATAACCTAGCAATTGAGTTTAAAATCCATTAATAGTTCTGGAAAAATTGGATGGGTAGAACTGACACGAGACACAAAAGCAGAGAGAGAAGCTGTGTGAGCTCATGGGAGCTGCAGGGTCCAGCTGCAGGTGGTGACATCTCCATATGCGAGGGAGGTGCTGGCTGAGGGGATTGTGCTGCTGCTGCCATCCTTTGGCTGCACAACGTGACCAAGGAAAGGCAGTGCTCTTTGTATTGATGAGTTTACACCACGAAATTGAATGCAATAGCCAGCAATTTCCCTTTAGTCTTCCCTTTCCTGTCAGAAAGCCAGGCTGCAGCTATCAAATGCCCCCCGAGTTGATACAGAAGGGCCTCTAGTAATGGCATGACCAAGTGGTTTACTTTCTTTCTCCCTTTAAGTATAGAACACAGGGATTTGGTCATGCTGTTGCATGTATAAGTCTGGGTGATTGTGTATATACACGCACACTTACATACACAGACTTCTCTATGTTTTGATAATGCTTTTACCAAAGATGAACCAGAGACATGTGAGTGGATTAAAGATAGCATCTTAATAAATTCTAGCCTTCCAGTCCTCCAGTTTGCTGATGATGGTTTTCTAAATTGCACATTTGAAGTGAATTGCCTTAAAAGTACTGGAGTTTGGAGAAAAAAGTGGGGGGGGGAAAGGAAAAAATAAAAGAATAATATTCCATTAAAGCTGTTATCTCAAGTCTTGGAATTTATTTTTTTTTTTTTTTGTAAAATGCTTCATTATAACTCACAAGCAATTTTCTACCCAGGTTACAGTAATTATGTTGATTGTCATTAACCATGCAATACAGAATTGTGTTTATTATGAAGTGCAATCCTGTAAATAACACAGACATAGCTCATGAATACTGTACACTTAATTGGGGTCTTGGCTTGAAATATCTGCCAGATGACAGTGAAAGATAGATGGCATTATCTATAGATAGATGTAACCCCACTGAAGTGATACACCACAAATATCTTATTCTTCCATGCATTTAAGGGAATTGGAAATAGAATCCTGAAAATGATCTAAACAATATGCAAGTCTTCCATGCTTTCAAACCTGTGTCATTGATTCTCATAATAGCCTTGGGCTCCAAATAACTTTCTCTGTATGCACTAAAACAATCCAGCCTGAGTGCTGTTATTAAAATGCTGAGAATTTCTTAAAGAAACTCATTTGTTATTTTCCTTATTATGTTACAAAGCTTAGGACATAAACACTTACATGCCCTGGTAAAGGAGAAAATTGGAAAAGCTAGCACCATCCTGCAGCACAGAGTTTAAATTAAACAATATATATGGATAGTGTGCCTCAGAGACCTCTATTACCTCCTCAGTGGGGTCAAACAAGTACAGACCCTGTTGAGAGTTACTGTAACAAGAAACCAAATGTATTTCCAACAAGTAAGGCAATAAAAGCATCTTTTATTAGCTATCTACAAATAATGTAAATTCCTATGTATGACCCAGTAGAGAGGGATTTTCTGCCAAGATCATAGAGTCATTGAATTATTCAAGCTAGAAGGGCCCTCTGGAGGTCATCTTGTCCATTTTCCTGCTCAAAGAAGGCATGGCTAGAACAGATAGTTCAGAATCCATCAAGAGTTAGTTAAACATCTCCAAGGAAGGAGAGTCTTTAATCTCTGAGGATCCCTTTTTCAGTGCCTGACCACCTTGACCCCCAGCCTCAAAATCAAGCTTTTCAAAGCCTTGAGTGACCATGGCCTTTCTGTGTTACAGTGATGGTTTGAAAGTCATCTTACACACAGTGGTCTCTACAAAACCAGGGAAGTCTCCAGGGATGCAGTGGGTGGAGGTGGCTTAATCCTGCACGCCCTGTCTCAGTAATGCTGCTGCAGCACTTTAAAGCTTCAGGGAACTGCTATAGTTCAGGTTAATGAGAGACTGCTCCTGGGGAAGGGCAGAACTGCCATCATCCACACATTGATTGTTTTTGCTAGCAAAAGTCAGAATATAAAAATGAAGCCAGATATTTGTAGTGGAGATTTTAAAAAAGAAAACAACACTTTGCAACCTTCTTTATAGCATAAAAAATTACCTGTCTAAGTTTTGGAACTAGCTTAATATTTACATTTATGCAGTGCCATAATTCCAAAATGCAAACATAGGGTTTATAAATACAACATGTAAAATAGAAATATCTAATTATGTTGAATATTTATATGGTACTTCTCAATCTCTAGATTTTCACTTTTTCCTTCATACATATAAACAAGTAAATCTTTAATAAAATGAACCAAAGTCCTAACCAATTGCTTCTGCTAAGGATGTGAGCTCATGGGCACTCATTTCCTTGTGGGCATCATGAAAATCTCAATAGTTATCATGGCACTCTCTCTTCTGGTATACATTTCAGTAGAAACATGCAGACACTGATCATGCAAGGACTGAGGGCCTTGGAAGGGCTTCAAGAGACATCACTCCCTTGTGCCTACAGCAAACCTGTTGACTCAAAAAGTGCTTTTCACCAGCTGATAATAGCCAGTCTTTGGACAGCTTCACATAGCCCACTTTTTCCTCTTGGGCCTGGGTGCTGACAAGAAAGTTCACTGATCCTGAAGAATAACTCAGCACCTAGCACAAGGATTTGAACATGGTTCTCTCCTGCTTACTCCTGAGGCTGAATGATGTAGCATTCCAGTCCCAAACCCTGCCCTTCACAAGAGAACCTGCTGTACAAGTTGCAATACTACAGAAAGGAGCATTACCTTCTGCATTGGAAGGTGCCATCTCCTGGTGACCACCTGCCAGGTATATGCAGGACTTCCTACCTGATCTGTAAATCTCTATTTCATCTCTTCACAGACAAAAAACCCCAACCCAAACCAAACCAAAACCCCCAAAACCAAAAGAAACTACACCAAAAAGAAAAAAAAAAAAGAAAAAAAAAACCTGGAGAAGGTATAACAAACACAGAATAAGGCCATTTCACTGAAATCCACCCTGGCAGAAACCCCTCCTGAGAGACCTTCCCAGACTCTCCTTGCTTCCACACTTGGCTTCAGGCAGATTCTCTCCACTGTGTATGCCACACAGTCACTTCTCTGACCAGGTGGCTTTTATCCTGCGATGTCCCACCACAGCTGCTCCCTTTGATACCCTCCTCTCCTGCTGCTGGAAGATCATGGGGCCCAAGTAGGGAGCAGGTTTCTACTTAAAAGCCAAATGAGCCCTTTTCCCACTGTTCCTGCAGGATAATGTTCCTCCCTTATCATCTGCTTTTTGGCACAAATGAACATCTGGTCCTCTTCTGTATAGAACATTTTCCTGAAAATTAGAGCAACTTCTCTTGCACTTATCTAGTGGCCAAAGGGGAGAGGTAAAATGTGACATGGCAACATCTCCTGGTGCAAAAAAGTGCCTACAGGCATTAAATTTAAAGCTGCATTTTAGTTGACTAAGTTATCAGATTGTGTTTAGCAGCAACAGTGATGCTTGTGGTAGACAGGAGGATTTGCAGCAGATACTGTTGGAGCAGAACAATTTGCACGTGTGAATGAATACAAAGTCTAAATTCAGTTATTCATCAATTAAGAGTGGATCAAGACTAAAAGCCATTACTATTGTGACCACTGTCTCCCTGGCTGTCTTTGGAAATGTTCCAGCAAGAGGCTGGATTCACTCCATGCAGTATGGCTTCTCTGCTATGTTAGCCACCCAATATTTCATTAATGACTTTTCCTTCTCCAGTCTCTTCCTCTTTCATGGAATCATTGAATAGTTTGGGTTGGGGGGACCTTTAAAGCTCATCTAGTCAAAGCTCCTGGCAATGAGCAGGAACAGCTTCAGCTAGATCAGGCCACTGATATTTGGTAAATATAAATTAAATACCATCACTCTAACAGTGTTTATCACAGCTTCGCTCCTCTGTAAAGAGGAGGTCACCATGAGGTTCTCAAATACAACAGTCTGGCATTTTGTTGAAGATTAGTATAGTTATTTCTGTGAACTGTTCTCTGTGGGACTTCTGCGGTGCCAAGGTCCTTGTCCTATGTCAAATGTTCTACTTGTAGCCCAGCCCATATGCATCACAAACAGAACCAAACCCATCCACTCATTAAGATCTAACCAATAACTGAATATTTAGTAGTGCCAAGTTCAATCTGCCTAACTAGTATTTTGTACCTTTCCAGAAATATAAAGTAAAATTGAGACCTTCAGAAAATCAGGAAATCAAGAAGGAAATGTGAAGCCCTACATTTAATAACTCGTCCAGACACCTCTGTCGTAGGTGGAGCATAAAAGGAACAGATGGAACACTAGAAAAATACAGAGGCCCCAGTTCTTTTTTTTAGTTATATCAGTAAATTATAATAGCTTCCTTCAAACAGCACAATGCTGTCGTAAAGCTGGTAGTATATTGGTTGATTTGACAAAAATAATTAATTCCAAATCATTAAACCTTCAATGGAAACATTTTTGTATTAGCTGGGTAAATACTACTAAGGCTTGCTCTCAGTTGACCACAAACTTGATTTTACCTCTTGAATTACAAATTTGCCCAGTTGAGCCCCAGCTTGTAATGACCAGCAAACAGGCTATGAAGCTTCCTTCTCTCCAAGCCATAGGCTGCCATAGGAGATCCTGCCAAGCTCACATTATCTCCCTGTGTAATTACAGCTTTTTAGTTCAGTGGGGTGTGATTAGCTCAAGCTGTAACTCATTAAGTGCACTATAATTACAGTGCACTCAGCTTCACAGTTGGTTCTGACCTAGAAAGGGTGTGTTCCTGGGGTTATTTTAACAATCTGTTGGCAGTGCTCATAGGCCCCACCAAGCCTCGCAAGGAAAACATCTGAAATTCGACAGGCACTTGACAGTCTCGTTAGTGGCTGCCAGTGTTAAACATGTCTGGATATTTCTGAGCTTTCTGCATATTGGTCCCATTCATGTGTCTTCACCTAACATATCAAGATTAGCTCTTCTTTTAGCAACAGATGCCCAGTGGGGAAAAAAAGGTTTGTTAATTAACGATGAGATTGTTAATTTCTGAATAGAATAATCAAGAATATAAATACTCAGTAAGTGCTGGAGTTGTAGAAGGCAGTAAAAATTACAAGCTGTGTGCAGGAGAAATCTCATTTTATGATGAGGAACTATATTTTAGAGCAATTAGGGCAACAGATGCTTAATGCCTGGTCTGAAAAAAAATAAATGCAGTTTCCACAAAAATCTCTTATGACAATTTACCATTATAGATGTGTATAAAAGAACAATATTACAGCCACCTTCAAAAGAGTGTCCCCCATTTTTTTCATTTGTTTTTAACATTTTGTTTGAATTAATGTTACTAGGTACCATTGTATCAATTTAACCACACCAATGAAGAAAAGCTGCCAATTCATTTCCGTTATGGTGGTGGCTTGGTGACACAAAACCTTGCCTGCCAGTCACATCAAATATTGTCAGTTTTTCTGTGTTAAAAAGAGCCTTCCTGAAAATCTCTCTTCTCTGTCTCTCTTTCAACAGGTGTTGCTTTCACCAGCTCTTTCTGGATATATGAATGCTGATAAATTGTTTCTACAAGACCAGAATTGCTTTTCACCTATTAAGAAACAAGAATTGATCACGTGAACTATAAAGACAAAATTAAATTGGGCTTTTCTTTGACCAGTAGGGAAGGAGGATTTTCCATTCAAAAAAAAGTGTGAAGGATAGGCCAATATTTTTAAATCACACATAATTATGGACAATGGCCTGCAATATTGTGACAGTTTTGTATGACCTTCTCTTGGGATTTTATACCTTCAGGTGGCAGAAAGGGGTGCTGAAAAGTAGCCCTGGTATAAACGTGACTGAGAATAGCCTGTAGCATAATAAATAGACTACACTATTGTTGCAGAAAACAAACTTTTCAGCTTTGATTCTATGAAAAATACCCTTGCTCTCAGGAAATTCTGTTCCCATCAGGGAAGCACAGTGG
Source organism: Zonotrichia albicollis (assembly GCF_047830755.1). Classification (NCBI taxonomy): domain Eukaryota; kingdom Metazoa; phylum Chordata; class Aves; order Passeriformes; family Passerellidae; genus Zonotrichia; species Zonotrichia albicollis. The sequence goes on from NC_133822.1 coordinate 46,921,263, forward strand.
AAGAGCTCAGAAAAGTGGCTGCCAAAGATGTAACAGGTGGATTTTTCTCAACAGGGGGTTAACTTCACTCTTTTGTGTGCAAGACTGAGCTCTCTGAATCACTCTGAAGTTCCACTGTCACTCATCTCTCACTGTTCTGCTCTTTTAACCCAAAGGCCTGCAAGGCACCCCAGCCAAAGCCTGAAGAAACATCCCTCCCCTGTGAATGAAGAAGTGTCCCAGAAGATCAGCAGAGCACTGCTTGCGGCAGGCAAGGTCTGTGTGAACAATGGATCACAAAGCCAAGGCACTGTGCTTTCTTACACAGAGAAATTGAAAGAAAACCATCAGTCAGACCTGCTGAGGGAATCTGAAAGAGATGAAACCCAAGGACCTTAAAGAACACCTTTTCTTTAGGCTCTGCATGCAAGTGCATATTGTATGGCCTCCATGGCCAAACGATGCTGGCTAAAGGCAAGGGGAAGATCGTGTCATCCTCCTAAAGTGACATTATTACATATGGCCACTGTGGCAAAGGGATTCATTTACCATCCCTCATCAACACAGGGGCTGCTCTTTACACATCACAAGGCTTTTCTTATATGTCCCAAAGGGCTGTGTAATTCTAACAAAATCCTCTGCTGCTCTAGCCCAGGATAGCTGGGATTTGGGGAAGTTTTCCCAAGGTCTTGTCTGGTTAAATGTGCATTTTATTAAAAGCCCAAGTCTGCTACTGTTTGCCATGCTGAGAGATGTTGTAGGCAGTCAGGGCAAGGTCTTGTGTCCTAAAAGCTTAGCCAATGGAAATCTTATAGACAGAATTGATTCAAAGTAAAAATATATTAGGCCTTTCTTTTTGTCCTCTCTTCATTTTTCCCCTGTCACTTTTCTAAGACATTATTTCAGAAATTCAGTTTCTAACTGGTTATAAAAGCAGTTACTTCTTCATGAAATATTGCCCAGCTGATTTTATTACTAGAGGTCCTGCTAAAATAAATAAATGATTGTGCAGAAAAGGAGTGTTTCCTTCTAAGCAGAGGGTTGAACATATATCATGAGCTAGTTACTAAAATAACAATGTGCACTAATACAGATGGATTCACCAATCAGGTGGTATTTAAATTATTTTATTAACACTTTTTATTATTATTATTATTTTTATATTAACTATTCCAGATATGAAGTTTTAAAAAAATCAATCTTATGTATTAGAGTTCCATAGATATACTCTTCAAAGCAAACTTATTTAAATAAGAGTTTTATCCTTGTACAGGTGGGTGCACTGGAGTCAGCAGAAATTCTGCAAGAGTGAAATCAGCTTCTCAAATGTTTAGGACATTCCTAATGAAATGGTTTCTGCAATTCAGTAGCTGGGGCAGCAAAGGAGGATGTATGCAATTTGATTCAAGTCTCAGTCATGGTGCTCCCACACAGAATCATCAAGGTTGGAGAACACCTTTAATCTCATCAAGTCCAACCATCCACCCAGCACTGCCACTATAACCACTGGACCACATCACCCAGTACCAGATCCAGGTGCCTCTAAAACACCTCCAGGGATCGTGACTCCAGCACCTCCCTGGGTAACCAGTCCAATGCCTGACCACCCTGACAGCAAACAGCTTTTTCTGTTATCTATCATGATACTGACAGAAGTTAATTTAAAAGAAAAGATAATACGGTCTGCCTGTTAAAACTGGGAGACCATACAGCAAAGAAGATTTCCAAGACAGGGAAACCACAGAGCAAGAGGCAACATGAACCTGTAGCCCAGTGAAAAGAGAGCTTGATTTGATTTGCCTTTCTCTCCTCACTAAGGTATGAGCAAGCTCTTCCTTGCCCCAAAAATATCAAATTTCCCTCTCTGCTGTGCCCCTCTAAAAGGCAAAATAGGGAGGGAGGGCACCCAAAAGTCAGACTAGGTGCCTAAGAGAAAAAGGGAGTTCATCCTGGCATTAGGAGAGAGCTGAATTTGGGAACATCCCCAGCAGTATGCTTTCTTCATGGCTGTGTTTCCCTCAGCCCATCTTATCAGCAGACAGCCTTGTTTTCATCCCATTTATGACTCACCACACAGAGAGAAGTTGTTGCTAACTTCCATGTATGGATTTTAGGATCTGGCTCCAGCACTGAAGTTTTGTGCATCCAAATCAGTAAGAAGTAGCCCTTCAAAGAGGACATACTGCTCAGTTACTGGAGTATCAGTATTTTCATGCCCTTTGGTCATCTGCGAAAAGTAACACTGCATCAAAGCCCTCTTAAAGTACAGCAATCAGTGACAGCCACTCTTGCCTGCCTGAGAGCGCAGAGTCATCTCAGGCCTTCCAGGTCTGTTCTATTTCCCCCACATTTCTTCTCCTTTATGTGATATATCCATATTGCACTTACAAGGGAGGCAATGGCTTAGCACACCTGCTCTGATGCTTCTTCCTTTTTCTTTGTCTCTTCTGAAATACATTCCAGCTCCTTACCCTGCTTGAACTGACTGGAATAATGAGGAGTCTTACTCAGCATCTTGGCTGTTCTCTGCCTTATGTTTCACCTCATAATGAGTGGAAAGGGTCAAATTACTAGTAAAAATTCACTCCAGTAGCTGGTCTAACTATCCATACTTTCAGCCAGTGCTACTTTACTTGGACCAATTACATTATTCTAATTTGCTTTTCCTTGCCAGTGTCAGTGTCTCGCTGCCTGACAGCTTCTCACAGTTTCCACTAATACATCCCTGTGCAACAGCTTTGACCCAAAGGTACCCTCCCCTTCAGGAGAATTCAAATGTCTTCATTACATTACTGGAATCATTCTCTGGCTTCCTTCACTGTGAAATGTAGTTAGTCTCTTTCCTCTTTCATCACACAGAGGAGAGAGTGTGCCCAAGGGAAACACTTCTCGTGGTCTGCTTTGGGAAGTGCAGCTTCCTATGGCACACTGCAGGCACACATTTGCTGGCTGCAGGGCTCAAAAAATTAACTCAGAAGTACAATGAGAGCATTGGAGGTGATAACTCCTCCCACCCCCACCCCCCAGTTGAGAATCACAAACGCAAGGCAAAGAAAATAATGAAAAGTACAGCTCCTTCTGTTAGACTACAGTTTGAAGTGTCTTCTAATTTGGCCTTTGCTCTCTAAATCCTTGGTCTGTCTGGAAACACAAAAATCAGAAAGAGTTAAAATTTACCAAGAGAGACTTTTGTAGGTCATAATTAATTTTTCCATTGATTTTCTGTACTTACATTACACTTTCTTGTGCATGTCAGTTTTACTCATGTCTCTGTAAGTGGAAATGTGCATACACTTCTCCTTATCTCTGCCAGGGGGATAGCAGCTACCCATCAGTGTCACATTAGGTTATTGCTCTGGTTATTTCCCACCCAAACTTGTGCCCTGTGGAGATATTATTTCGAAAGATGTAGCCTTTCTTGACTGCCTATTTCTTGCAGACAATTGCTAGTTTAGAAATAATTGTTCTTTTCAGGGATGCATGCCTCTTACTTACTTTTCTGAGGCATTACCTTTTTGGTACTCCTTGGAAACCTATAGAGATTCATCAGGAAATTTGCATTAGCAGATTTGAAAAGAGACCAAGGGGTCCTCTCTGTTTAGAGAGCAGTATAAGTACATCATCCAGTGGATTATGTTGATTTAAACTGGTTCATGGTGGATGCCATAATAGATGCAAGACATTTAGTGCCAAGTGGAAACATACAGTCATAATAAAAACCAAATGAATAAGCACTTTTTAAAACAAAAATAAAAACAAAAACAATAACAAAAACAACTAAAAAGAAAAGCATTTTCACATAGTTCTCCAATCTGAAATGAGATTTTCATTACAGGGTGATTGGCTAGACAGGGATGACTAGTGTTATTAAGCACATCCAGCTTCCTTTACTTGAGTAATTTGGTATTGGTTTCCAGTCAAGGAGAAAATATTAGTAGAAGATGACGCTGCAAAAGCATAACTTGGATATGTAATTTTTTTAAGTCTAGAAAGATCATTCAGGGATCTGCTGAGAACACTACATTGCTCTTTATTGAACTGGATAATACACACAAATTCTAGTTCCATCTGTACCAGACATCCAGAGATTAATATAGGATTGCAATATAATATTTGTCATTGTAAAGCCTTTCCTTCAAAGATGAAAGAGCTTCAGAGTCATTAGTGAATGAGACCATACAGTATTCCACTGAATCAAGCTTTGCAAAGATGAAACACAGCAGCAGCAGTGAAAAGGACTCACAGAGTTTCTGCTTGCTTTGAGAGGGGTGGTGGAGCTGTGTGTCCATTTGTGGTTTCTTACAGAGGCTTTTATCAACAGCAAGTGAAACATAATGGCTGCAGAAGGAGGTACTGTTCACAACAGGACTGGGAAACCTCACTCTGTTATGGAGAGCTCTGTCCATCCCTGTTTTTCTCAATCCCAGACAATGTGCTGCTTAAATCCTGAAAGGGATATGTGTGGCCAAAGAGTTGGGCCTGGCACAAGGAACAAAGTCTCATTCCTGATGTCCAGAAGCAGAGCAGAAAAATAATCCTACACAGAAGTTAACCATATAAACAGTATCTTTTTGGCAAGTCAGTAGCAAAACTAAAAACAGAATCTCATTTTTCTTCCACTTTTCTTCTACATAGGCACAATTAATGTACATGTTTACTACAAAGCAAATATACATTAGAGAATGCCAAGGCTTTCTTCAGTACTGCTCTGTCTCTGGTGGAGTCAATGGATGGTCAGCAGGGCTGAAATTTCTCTTGATCTAATTCACAGTGCAAGACGGTGCCTAATTAGACAGCTATTTGCTAAGGAGTCAATTTTCACTTTCTCTTTGTTCTTCTTCTTTTATTCTCCTCTTCCATTTCTGCAGTTAATCCTGTTCAGTCTTTCTGCAGGAGCTCTACAGAGGAAAATAATGAAGTTACCAGTATGCTGTTAATTAAACTTCCTCCCTTTATTAATTGTGCCAGGAACACTCAGAAGTGAAGGTAAAATTTTTATGATTTTGTTGGTGACCAAACATTACCAGTTCCTCTAAATTGTCAACAGTATAAAACAAATCACAGGCATAACAGTGCTGCAACAATTAATGTAGGAAGCTGGAGTGCAAACTCTTCTAGAAAGAACAGTTGAATCAGCTATGTATGTGGTGAAGTCCTGCAGATGTGTGAAGTTGCTGTTTCTGGTTTTAAAGCTGTTCTGTAAAACTTCACAACAATGTCATCTTTGTTTTGTTTATCCACCATAAAATATGATGGATAAATTTTAAATTTCTTTCCTTTTCTCTTCCCTCTGCCCCCTCAGTAGCCATATGTTTCAAGAAATATTTTGCAGCTCTATTTTATTGCTAGTCCCTCTTCTCTTTCTTGTCTCCTGCACTTCATTATTTCCATTACTAGTTAACTTTTATGAATCTCGTTTCTATCTTATTTAGAAATAGATTGTTGGTCTTTCATGCTTTCACAATGTGGTTTCTTTTGCTTGGGAGAAACTATTTTTTCTTGCATCCCAGACTCCTTTTCAAAGTACATGAAACAGTCAAATACCTTATCCAGTTTTATACAAGTTCTAGCATTTGTCCTCTTCCAACATCTCCAGTTTCCTTTCTAGGCACTTTACCCCTTTTCACCACTCTGCTCCACCTCCCCATCACTCCCTGCTGAACTCCAGTTCTTGTCCTGTTGCTGCCAGGATTGATGCTGTAGAAGGAGACCTGAAAATCCCAAATAGGCCAGCTCTTTGCTCTCAGCTGTTGTATCAAGGACCACAAAGCCTTCATCAGCCAGAAGCAGTGTCTGCAAGGCTCTTACTCTCTCTGTCTTTGCTTGGGCAAGAACTGAGCTTACTCCAGACCAGATTTCTTGGGAAAATGGGTACCAAACTGCAAGAAGTCTTTCTGGAGTTCACAATAAATGAGCTACCAGAGCGCTTTATAACCTTTTCAAAAATGGTCTGTTGTTAGGAGACAAGAAAATAGCATATATCTGACATGAGGCCATTCCCCTGCCAAATATCAACTTCCATCTCCAAAGCAGGAGATCTTGTTTAATATGGAGAAGCAGAGAAGTTGTTTAATATGGAGAAGCACTGACTCATGCCAGGGAGTCAAGTGAAGCTGCCAGGATGGAGAAGCTTCTGTGTGACAAGGTGACAGAAGAAAGCCTGCATGCCTTGCTGGTGCTGGTAGCTGCTCTTGCTAAGGTCAGCTGAATGAAAGGGTTCCTTCCAGTGAAGTGCCTCCTGTGAGAGACTGGAATGTTAGTGGTTAATGACTCGAAGCAATCAGCCATCTGCAGAGGCTGCAGGGTGCTTTGCACCCCCTGGCTGAGGAGAAGCAGGATCTATCAACAAGAACCTGAGTTACCCTCACCTTCAGGGCCTTGTCATAGCCCCTCCTAGCCTGGATGTTCACATGACCCAAAAGAGGCTCTGAAGATCACACTGAAGGGTCACATTATTACCCAACATGACAGTGGATCAAATTATGTTGGCAACATTGAGTGCTGCATCGCTACAGCACAAGATTCCCAATACCCCCCCACCAAACCACTTTCAGTTCTGCTGTCTTAAGAGTTTTGTTCTGCTCTACTCTATTCTTGCTTTCTCACCTTTTTGGCTCCTGGAACTGTGGATGGGTACCTCCCTATCCATTTATCTATCTTTTCTTCCTATCATTAGGCTTACTTAGCCTCTAACTTGCTCATAAAGAATCTTTCTACTTCAGAGATATGGTTCCTGATGCCATGACAAAATTTCAACACACCATGTACTATCCCAATTCCTGCAGTCATTTACAGATAAAAGTAGCATTAGGAAATAACTGTTTGGCTGTTTATTGACTCTCCATAGTACCTAGGGAAAAATAAGAATGAGTACCCCAATACTGCTTTCTGTGGATCACCAGTAATTTCTTTGTGATGCATGGATATGTGAATATAGCTGTGGCAGGGAGGCTGGTGTGAGAAGGATGTATGGAGACATTCTCCAGTCTTCCTCCCATGTGGCTGATAGTGAACTTACAAGGTGAAGCACCAAGGAAAGGAGAGCCCATATGGAAACCATGAACTACCAAAGTGCATGCACAGCTGAAAGATTAATAAATTCTAGGACTCTGTCCCAGACCTGAGGTAAGATCACTAAATTAATAGATATTATTCCTATTTCTGCAGGTTATTCCCAAGTTACTCCCTCTACTAGCTCTGAGAGCTTCTTCCTATCTCCAGTATTATCCCATCCTCCAAAGCACAAGACACTATCTGCCTCCGCTCTCCCCTCCCTCTGCACCATGCAGAGAGGTCAGCTGTGCTTGTGCCTTCAGGTCTGAGGGGGATAACTGAAGGAATAAATGGCCATCTTGCAGGTAGTTATGCCCAGAGGACACAGCAAATCTGCCTTCACTCTTCCTCCTTCTCCTTATTCCCAGATCTCAGGGCAGTAAATTGCTTTAGGTTTGCTGCCTCAGCTGGTCTGACCAGCAAGTACAGCAAAATGGAATCAAGGCTCTGCCCTCAGCCTGGCTATCTGTGGTGAGGGGAATCATATTAACAGCTCTGAGCATTCAGTGTCAGGTCCCAGTAGCACTCTTAAGGTTATAGGTGAGCTTCTCAATTCCCAGGATGAGCACATGGCTTTGGCCAGTGTAATTCTGAGTCTAACCCTAATCTGCAGGGCTCTGAAGCTGTTAATTCCTGATGCTTGCCTGCCAGCTCCCAGCAGCACCAGCACACAACAGAAGGCTCCAAATGTTGATCTCACTGTCAGTGAGAGCAGCAAAATCTTCTGGGGAATGTTAGTACTGCTGATAGGTGGGAAGGCAACAGATGGAAAATAGGTTTAAAAGCTCTGGGGACATCCATGATGCTCCAGGGACTGCAGATGGCTGGGAATGAACACAGTAAAAGCTGCAGCAAAATTATTCAGGGTCTCTTACTGTCCTAGAGCTGAAGGAGTGATTTGGGCACCTTGTAAACAATGCCTGTGACAGATGGTTGGATATCTATCTATTCAGAGCTTGCTAATCAAAGTATTATGGCAAACCTTGGATTCTGCTAATCCGCATTCTAAACCTGCACAAAAGGTACACAGTAAGGTTAATTCAAAAGCCAAATAGCATAAATAAAACCTATACATCAGGAAACATGAATTAGTACTTCCTTACTCTTATTTAATGTGGTTCATTAGAAGAACAAGAAATATATAACAGCTGATTTTTAAAGTGACATTCCATCTGCTCCACTGACCTTGATTTTGAATAGAATGTATGAATTAATACAGAGCCACACTGCACTCAATCCTCTCCTTCTACCTTCTCTAAGAGAGGGTGAAAAGTTCTTGAACCCACATCTATTTAAAATTCTGCTTGTATTAAGAGAGCACAGGCAGAATTAACTTTCATTGTAGGGTTTCACAACTGGGCTATAGTCTAAGGAAGACAGAAGCTGGCAGCAGAGCAGGGAACAGCACCCTGCCCATCAATCCCAATAGACAGACTTGAAGAATAAGACATCAGATGAGAAATGGGCCAGAATTGGACTCTGAAAAAAATGTATTTGACCATATATCTCTGAAGCTGAAAAACATTCTAATTATTTATAAAAAAAAAAAAAAAAGTCAAGCAACACAATAAAGAACAATTTTGGCACAAGCTGAATGAGTACCTGATAACTAGTTGCTGCTGTTTCCAGTGGAAGTAAACGTTCCTACTTGGGCCATTAAAAGAAATTTCTAAGCGCTCAAGCAACAATTTCAACAACAAAACAAGAATGAAATGTTATCATTAAAAAAATATAAAATGCAGTGTTTGCTAGAATGAGATCTCAGGAGCTATTTCAAAGTTTAGCTAAAAGGATGTATTCAGATCAAGAGTTAATGCTTACAGTCCATCTTCCTAGTCATCATTCTAACTCTTCTCTATTGTATCTGATCACCAAATAAGGGCAAATACATCCAAAGAATATAACATTATCTCTTGAGGGCCTTGCACCAAATTTTAAAGTAGAAAGTTGTAAAACTCACTTATGAGTGACTGCCCAAAAGATGTATAGAAAATAAGGTATTGATGCCTGGAGTTAACACCCTGCTGCCTTACCAGCAGCTGCTTTACCACATCGTGGTGAATAAGGAATTAAAAAACATCTGTAGCAAAATATTGTTTTCTCACATTATTTAAACAATTTACTAGATTAAGTAGCATAGTGAAGCATCCTAGGAGTAGCTACATGATGTCATATCAAAGGTGTATCTAGCCCAGTATCCGACCTTCATCAGTGGTTTTTCATCAGAAAATAAATGTTGAGATCTGTCACAAAAGCTGGAATATCCTTCTACTACCCTTCTACTCAGCACATTTGCTTGTCTGAACTTCCTCAACTGCATGTCAAAGCTACGTGGAAAAGCTCTGTAGGCTTCCATATGTGTTGTGGATAAGTTATGATAATTCAGCAATAGAGTTAATCTGAGCTCCATGGACTATTGCTGGCTGTGCTGCCAGGTGACTTCCACATCTCTTCCATCAGAAGAGATTATTCACTTTGTTATCTATTGAACTCCTAACTCCATCAGATTTTTCAGGGATCTGCAAGTCAAAAAAGGCTGGATGCTGCTTCTTGAGAGATCAGGTTTCAGGCGATACAAGTTGCTGTTGCCTGTTTGTAGCTGAGAAAATTCTGCCATCTGCTGGAGACAAGAAAATCCGCTCTGCGTCCTGCAGTTGTAACTACCCCTCTTCCTGCGTCTCACGGTCTCCTGCCTCTTTGTTGTTTCAGTACTTTTTTTGTTTAATTTTAAAGTTTAAGACCATTTTTTGTGTCCTGTGTACACAAAAATTTGTCTAAATCAATTGTGTGCTTGTTAACATTAAATGCGATATTAACACGTGTTAATACCCTGGGTGTTAACTTTGTTTTTTACTTTCCACTTCTGTTTCACAGGGAGGCAACATAGCCTAATGTCATCTGTACTAATTAGAAGCTGCATGCAGGGAGAAAAGCTTATTTCAGCATAGTTTATTACTTCTTGAGGTATAAGGTGACTTGATCTAGTACATTTCTGAAAAGCAGCATTTTCATGCTGACTGGAACAGAATAGAAGCAAGTTAACTCAATAGCAGCACTCCAATCCAGTACAGCTCCTTACCTATCACTTTGCAATTTCCCACTAGCTTATTCCTAGGAAGCAAGACCAGCAATTCTACCTGTGCCTCTGTCTGGGAACAGAAATGGCTTTAGTCAGCTCTTCAAATCCTGGTCAGTATGGCAGGTGAACTGAGCCACTTGAACAAAGCACTTGTCACAGCAGATGCTCTTCACACTTTATCTGAGACTGAAAACAAGGAGAAGCCTCTCAACTCCATAACCTGCTGTGAGGTTTGATACTATTTTTTCTTTAAAGTACACAATAAATGCAATGCTGACCCATGCAGTACCTGTCCCTTGCAGCAAAAGGAATGCTGTGCTGGACTAACATGGGCTGGCTGTGTTGGGGGGACAAGATATCTCACCAAAAATCCATTTCACTGGATCCTCTTCACAGCCAGCCATCTTCAAAACCCCAAACCAGTACAGAACACGCGCCCATTACATATTTAAAGCATTGTAACAGTTTCTCTTTGTCCATCCTGCCAGCCTGGTATCTATTTCAACACAGTTCAAGTTGTCTGAAGGATGAACACATTGGGGTGACATTCCTGACCATGTGAGTGCATTCAATGGCAGACCCTGATTAAAGAAGACAGAAGGTTGGCATGTTTGCCATCCCTGCCACAAAGTGTTTGTGTGTTGTGTTAAACACAGGACACTAGCTCTTAAATGCAAGCACACATACATTGCCCTCAAGCTCAATCTTTTTCCTCTATTCCTCCTCAGCTTCACTATTTAAGCCCCAAATGTAACTCCAATGTTAAACTCTTCCATAACTCTGCAAGCCACAGGTTTAAAAAGTACTATTTTATTTTTTGTACCACGTGTAAAGCAATAAAACCAAAAGCAACGTGACTCCTATTTTGGACACAATTATTCTGCTTTAGTCATCTGCAGAATAAGTAACATCATTAAAAGAAGCAGAATTATTTATAGCCTAATATATAGCTGTCTGCATTATGAAACAGTAAAACAAAAATGAGCACATGAAAATCCAGGAAGGTAGCTGAACTATCTTTGAGCTCATATATTATTTCTCTCTCAAGTACATAAATTAAAACAATAGGTTTCACTCTGCATTGCGTGCATTTTATACCTAGAATAATAAAACAGAATCATGTAAAAGGACATTTATCTAAAAATACAAAATAATTTCTTTGAAAAGGTGAAAATCCATCCAGCCCACTACTTGCACTCTCCTGAACAGCTAAAAAAAAAAAAATTAAAAAAAAAAAAAGAAAGGAAAAAAGAAAGAAAGAAAAATATGTATTCTGCAGTGCATCCAAAGATGGAATAATCTAATTCTGGCAGATCATTGAGTTCTAGGGAATTTTCTGGAAAATGGAAGTCAAGCACGTGCTGGCAGGGAATGAGGGCTCTGGGAGACTTTATTACAAAGTTACAGCCTGGAGCAGTAGTTGCAAGATGTGCCTCCACTGATTTCTATTCCGTGCACTTGCAGCAATCCAGCAGTTACCATAAAACTTTTGCCTGACTAAAATGCATTGGGCATTAGGCAGAATATTTTCATTTTTATAAGATACTGCTGCAGATTAGAATTTCTTTTCATTGTACAACTAGGTAAGAATATAATGTTGGAGTCTCTTGATGCTTTACATTTCAAGTAGAATAGGTCCTTCTCATTAAAAGTCACATACAGAATTGAAAAAAATAAGCTATTAAAATAGCGTGCACCAAAATTAGTCCCTTGGTGTGCCTAAAGTATTCTGAACAACATAGTAGATTTTCTCAGAGAGTATCAGAAAGAAACATTGTGAATAATTTAAAATGCATATATGCAAGAGAAGGCAGAAAATATGTAAAAAGAAAAACTGGAAGAAGCAGAACAACTAAATCTTATGACATTTAAGTGAGGACAGAAAATCCACACTAGAATCTTGCTTGCAGACACATGTGTATTACTCCAAGTAAATTATGACTTAAATTGGTTTATCTGATTTAACATCCCTATACAGACACCCACACAGATTTTATCAGCTATTTGTTTGGATCATCAACTTGATAAAAATCAACACAAAACAACTTAGGACAATATACATATGACCTGCACTGGTATAATTAAACAATTTCTAAAAGTGTCATTGAATTATGTATATGGACAAGACTTGAAACATCTTACTGGGTCGTGCTCCAAACAACAAAAATCTCTTTTGAGGAATTCATTGCTAATGTTCCCATCATTCTGGAAACCAAGACTACAGAAAAATGCATTCTGTCTCATAGGCCTGTGAGTGAAATGACTAAGCACATCCTTGTTTTATAGCTCTTTGATCACTTCTGCTCCTTAGACACCTATGAACCTCAACAGTGCTCAGGTTTATGCATGCAGGGCCATCCCCAAAAACTGGGTTTGGAAGAACACTGATGTTTGAGGAATGCAGTCTGAGCCAGGGAGTGAGCAAGAGAAGAGTGCCTTTGCTGGCTTGTTTTGGACACATTCGAAATGCAGTCACATCCTCTGTACAATTTCTCATCTGATTCAGGACTGCTGCCTGAACACAGCCCAGGGAATGTACCTGCACTGAGGATAAGCAGTAAATAAAAGGTGCCTTCAGAGAACAAAATAGGGATGATTTTAAAGGTAACAGATGCTAGTAAAACATTCAGACACTGAGAATGTTCATTGCATTTCCAAATCATGTTAAGAAGGCCACCATCATGAAAAATTTGTAAATATTTTTAATTAGAAAAATCCCCCTTCACCCACCAGTAGAAATGAGAATTCTAACCTGAGCCCTCCTTTGCCAAATTAGCAGTTTAGAGTCCCTGTCTCCCACAGCCACTCAGTTTAGTCATGCTCCAGCTACAGATGTCTTCCTCTCACCTATGAGTTCTTTTCCTCACAAACCTCAAGGGTTTCTGTTCATCATATCTTTTTCCTATAGCCTTTTCTCTCTCAGACTGCATCCTCCCTCCCAAGACACCAGATGAGGGCAGCATTTAAAATTGTCTCAGCCTTTCTGTAGCTGAGACAATTTTAAATACTGCCCTCATCTGGCGTCTTGCTCCCTCATTCACCCTCTCAAGTAAAAACTTCCTTTAACAAAACTCAACATATAGCACAACTGAGCTGCTTTTAGTGTGATTTATTACAGACATGATTGTAGAAATCCAAGCCAAAGCCCAAAATACTTAACAAGCACCGTGAAAATAGCTTCCTATTGCCAGCAACAGAGTAAGAAGCTGTGAATCCTTTTTCCTGTTTGTTATTTATAGTAAGCAGGCGAGCACAGGGGTGACTGCAAGTGACTCCAGGCCAAAGAGAATGATGGTGAGATTTGCCAGGATATGAACCTTTCATCCCTCCCTCTCACTGCAAAACACAGAAAAATAGGGAATGAGGGTTTCCTGCCTGACATCCCAGGCTTCTGAGTAGCCTGTTCTCTACATCAGTAAAAGTACAAAATGAAGCAGGCACTTCTCCCTGCGACAGTATGCTAGCAAAATGATGAGGCATTGTTCTTCCTGGGAGTTGAAAGTCTTTTTGGCAAACTCCTTGTTGTTTGAGATGAATTTCCCTGCCATTTCCTAATGAGTTAAAATGCCCAAGGCGCTGATAGCAGTAGCAGGCAGATGGTGCTGGTGATTTATGCATTGTCGGGCACAGGGGATAAGTGAGAGTGCTCACAGGAGCCATCTGCAGCCTCACGCACTGATCCTGCAGCCCGTTCCTTGCATTTGGCCTTGACACCAGCAGGAGGAGCCTGCAGTGCACAGGCAGCTGTGGACTACAGTGGGGGTGAACTGAGATCAGCTGTAATGAAGATTTTGAGCTCCCTGGGAAGAGTAGTTTACCTCAGCCTTGCTGAGGCAGGAAGCTCCTGCTGAAGGCACCCCAAGGCATCACTCACAGACATAACAGCTTTTTCAGGGTAAAGTTTTCCTCTATTTGAGAAACAGCCATAAATCCTGGCATGCTTATTCTTTGGAACTTGGGTCAAATCCTTTGACTTTCTATTTCAATATTTCAATCTATGAAAAAAAGAGGCTACTTAGCTCTTGGAGATATTGTGAAGATATTTCTATATTACTATGTTGATATTAACATGCAAATGCACTCTACAGTGAAATACAATGCATATTGCTTCTGAAAGGCCACCAGCCCATGTTTTGGGACGTATAAATCATGTGTTTCAAAACTGGTTTTTCTATGCATGTCAGAGATGAGTCCAAATTGTAGTAATTCAGAGAAGACTCACACTGTACCAAAACATTTTATTTAGTTGTTCAGACTTGGAGTTCAGGGTCAGGTCTATCCACTTCACCAGACACTGACCATGACGGGGGAATACCGTGGCTTTCAGATAAGGGTAAAATCCTGGCCCCATGGAATTTAATCAGAAGTTTGACAGGGCTCCTATTTTAGCACTTCAGGATGGAAAGTTTGACAACAGCTTTTTGTTATCCCTCAGCCCCTGCCTCATGGATCTGGGTAAGCACTATCATGTTTGGGACTTGAAGCAGCAAGAGGACTATTGCAGTGTATCCCTACAGCTCTTGAAAACTGCAGGCTGGAAAGTATTGGAATGCAAGGCAACCCTAATGAGGGGGAGAAATGAGGAAGGAGGACTTCATGGATATCTGAAGGCTAATTAATTACTTTATTATACTATATTATTCTATACTATATTACACTACATCTAAACTGAATCTCCACAGGCACTTGACTGTCAGCTGACAGTCCTGACACATACACCTGGATGCAATTGGTCAGTGAATCAAAACCCTCACACCAGAATCCAATTATCAATTCCCTTCAGGTAAACGATCTTCCACAATGCATTCCACTTGTGAACAACACAGGTGCAGTAAATGAGATAAGAACTGTTTGGATCATTCTTTTCTCTGCTTCTCTCAGGTTCAGAGAATGTGAATCCCAGAAATATTCTTGGGAAGCTGTGCCTTGCTTTTCTCTGTGAAGAGAAATGGGGCTACAGGAAAACACTGAAACAAATTTCGAAATTTATCAGAAAGACAATTTGTCCCATAATTCAAACACAAAGGGAGGGCCCAGAGACAAAGCACATCATTAATGCACACAAATATTCTTGGCAAAGTCTGAGCAAGCTGGGATGATCCTGACATTGAGGAACAGAGAAAATAAAAACACTGTGGCATTAAGATACCATCTTAGCAAGGGGACAAAATACTCCACACCAAGTCCTGAATAACACCCTAAGAATATACTTATGGGAAAAACATTTGTGAGACTGCCCTTCACCTAAAATACAGGAAATAGAAATACAGGAATAGAAGGAAAAAGCTTTGTCCCTCTGAGGCTTTAGATTAAGATTGCTAAGAAGACAAGGCATTTTCACAACCCATCACCATCCTCACAGGCTGGTATCACAACAAATGTTTGCAGTGGTTCATGATTTGCAGAGATAGAAAAAAACACGTATCTGAGAACTTTCTCTCCTTTTCAATAAAAAAACTAAGACTTCTGGGAACAAAAACAACTTAGTTACCACTAGATTACATTATTGTTCACAAGTGCTTGCACTAGCAGGGATGGAGTACCTGGAAGTATTTTGCCTTGTTTTTGGTTGTTACCACACAAGGCCCCATTGCAGATAGGTGTAGTAAGAGGCAGTCTCTCTGCAACACCAATAGGCTGATGGCTGCTTTTAGTAGACACAAAAATAGTATCTGATGGAAGACAGGAGAGGGTATTTAGGGGCAAAAACATGCAATTGCACCTAGATTTGGTTTGGATTTAGTCAGCGGCATTTTAGAATTTTTCAGTTTAAAATTGTTTAAAAGCAACATTTTCTTTCTAGAATTTTTTGCATGCATATGAACAGTGGTACTAACAACTCTATGGCCTGCCTAGCCGTTTTTGCAGTCCACAGAAAACCATGGATTTACCAGAAAGAAAAGATGTTTAAGACCTCTGTTACAGCTTGGGATGCCATGTAAAATGTTGGAGATATGCAGATCCAGAGAGGCCTGAAGGGAAGGGGAAGGGAATCACACAATCAAACACTACCTCCCCTCAGGGTGACCATGCACGACCTGCAGTGAAACAGGAGACTAGGATGGAAGCAGGAGAGGTGTTTGGCCAAAGCAGAGCCTGAGGAAGAAAAGGTGTTTCTTAAAGTACTTAATTATGCACTCTTTTTTGCACCCAATACCTGAATCAGTGATCAGTTGCTGGTGCTACCTGGGAGTAAACAAAGTAAAAATCCTCTGAGTTGAGAGTGTTTTACCTGAAACAGGACGAAGAGCAAAAAGTCTCCAAACCCAATTATCCCACCTCCTTGGAATTCCAGGAAATTCAAAATTGCCTTCCCCCACCTTTTTCTTCATCCTAGCAATGGGCTGGTTTCTCAGGGGCTCACAACCTACCAGCAGTTACCCTCCCATCTCCCACATGCACAGTTTTCCCACTGCACCTCAAGCTCTCTCTCTTTTCATCTCATTTGCTTTCAGGTCTCAAATCCACATTTTTTCTCCTGTTCCTATTCGTATGCCTCCCTCTGCTGGTTTGTTTTTTTATTCCAGACTTCACAGTTGTATAATTTGTATGAAGTACAGCAGTTCAGAACACATTCTCCCAACAAGCAGTGCTTTTCTGATGGAAAAAGGGGAAGGAGCAGGTGGTTCTAGTCATATTCACAGCTATACTGTAATGATCACTCCATTGACTTCACAAAATCCTACCCATGGAGGCAGGATTGAATTCAGAATCACTACAATTTATTAGAGGTATCCATCTAGGTTTAGACTCAACCATTTTTTAGTTATGAGAAGAATTATTTAGTGGAGCTATTTGCTGAGTTAAAACTTTAATGAAAAAAATCGGACCTTGAAACTATGTTTTCAGTTTTCAGGATGCAATAAGCTTGAATCCACACCAACTCCCTCTGGTGTAGCTCATTCAGAAGAGGTAGATTAATTTCTGTAGGATAAAAGTACCACAGTGCAGAATCAGGCCAGATATGCCCGCTGGAGAATAATGTAATAATGTGTCCAATTGCAGTGGGTTTTTTTCACTCATATGTTCATGGTTATTGAAGAAAACTTACACTGTGTGAATGCTTTCCTTCAGCAAATAAAAGCTGTAGACTGGCTGGACTTCATGAACTTTCACATTTATTTCAGAAAGTACATGGAATTAGGGATACTGTTCTATTTTCTTTAACCGTTTTCTAAAACTCACAGGAGCCACTGTCAACTTTTCTGTTTATCAAACCAAAACAATCAAAATTCAATATATATTATAATCCCACTTTACAGATGCTGTATGTAGACTGTATCCTTGTACTTACTAAGGTATTACCAGATTTAAAATATATCACATTGACTTTGTCCCATGCAGAAAATTCCTTGAGTAGAGGAAAAGGAGGGCAATTCCACATTATTTTTTCAGCTTATGAATGCCAGCTGTTGCTCATTTCCTCGTTATCTTCTAGGGGCTACACATAGATGACTTATGCTGGGCTATTTCTAAGAAGGGAAAAGGGCTACATTTGTTTTCCTTGGTTATTTTCTTCTCTCCTTCCATCCTTTTAAAGGTGGCCAGTGTGATTTCCATTTCACAAGCCTCTAGAATTTCCTTCATCCTTGAAATGTATATTCCCTTCTGCAAATAAAAAAAAGGGGCTCAGGGCTCAGGCTTTTGCTCATGGACTAGTTTCATGACAACTGTACACACACAAATAAAACCTAAGAGGAAAAGACAGCTCAGATGTTTCATAAGACAGAAATGCAGAGCCATGGAGGCAACTTCCAGCCAGATTTGCAGACAGCAAGGCTGCAAGCAGAGAGGAATGACAAGAAGTGTCCTGTAGCTGGGGCAATGGTGAGCATACACATCATATTTCATTTGTGATGTTTACATCTATAAACATAGCTCTCAGCATATCAGGATCAGCCTGTCAAGGACCAGAGGTGAGACACTGGCCTTTTGTATTAAGAAGATAAGAAAAATATGATGAAGGATGAAAAATAGAATCAGATGACATGGAAGGGACCTGAAAACACATGGGGTGTGTTACTTTTACACAGTTTTCTCTGCATCAGGCTTTCTTATGATATAAACAAAGGGTCAAATAACACAGGAGCTGTGTGGTACAAGAGCTGAAAGAGAGAAAATTGCTTGAGTTGCCTTTCCCTGATTAGAAAATCTTTCATAAGCTTCTGACAGGCTGGAGACCATGTAATCACAACACACATTTGCAGAGGTGTTTGGAGCCTTCAGTCAATTGCCCTACTGCTAAATAAAATCCAAACAAGACTCTGAGAGATGTCTGTGCTTTACACTGAATTAATGAATGTTTATCTGTGAGAGGAAATGAAATGTGACAGTACACTTTCTTTGACAAAGTCCCCCAAGCACTGACTATTTAATTACTCTGAATGGTGAATATATGTTTTGTTTTCAGTAATGATGTGCTGGAGACCAAGCATTTACAAGCTAACTGAGCACAGCTATCTGCCAAAAAAATGAAGGAACTGAGACATGACCAACACTGCTTAAGGTTAAGATAAGGCCTGGAAATAGAATGTGTTTTGAGGACTATGCATTAAAGACATACAATAAAACCTACATACATTAGGGTATGATGAATCAAGCAGGCAGTCAAGGGTCAGGAGAGAGGTTTACAGAGACCTAGCATCTGCAATTGTTGTTTTCTACTGAGGCATCAATCTCAACAGCTAGTCACAGGGGACTATATTTGTACATGTTGTGGGCCAGCTGAATAGCCAGCAATCCAAAATATGTCTGAGAAAAGGGAGGGCCTGGACTCACTCTGAATTAAATGAACTTTCTTTTTCCAAATGTAGGCTATAGAATTGTATTGCATCCGATGTAGAAGAGAGCTATTAAAAAAAAGTAAGGGTGCAAGAATCATCCCAGAGAACAATAAGATCCACAAAAGGAAAGAGAAGAGAGCCTTGATAAAAAGCCTGCAAAGAAGGGACCAGCAGAAGCTGCCCACTGACTTGACAAGGGAACAGAAAGAAGCCTCACAGCTACGGAGGTCCCTTCCTCCCACCACAAGCAGGCTCTGTCCTTTTAAAAGACAGGTTTATGACTTTAAGTATATTTATTCCATTCTGTAACTGAGGAAAACTCAACACCTCAGCAAGACACTCTGGTGAAGAAGATTCAACCTGGAGCATACTGATCTTAATGTGTGAATGTCTTCCTTCCTTCCTAAAAAAATTTGCATGCGGTAAAGGAATTGTGCCAACAGGTTACCCCCAGCTAGCCTCTTGGCCCCATGCAACTGCTCACTCCACACCCCACATCCCCTCTGTGGGATGGGGAGAGAATCCAAACGGTGAAAATGAGAAAACTTGTGGGTTGAGATCAAGAGATGTTAATAGGGAAAACAAAACCATGCATATAAGCAAAGCCAAAGAAGGAATTCATTCACTGCTTCCCAGCAGCAGGCAAAAAGAACTGACATTCTGCACAATGTGAGTGATTTACATCCTTCCTGCCTAGCATTTAGTGCAAGAATTGATGCATTGCTGTTTTCTATTTCTTCACAATATCAAAACTAATACAAAGAGTTCTGAGAAAACGGACTGCAAAGGTGTGTAAGCCAAGTGGCAGGTGAAACAGGTGCATTAGGTCTCCTTGCTGGAAGAACTCCTTCTCAACAGGATTATTGGATTAAAATCCCACTGATACAGCTAAATATAATCCTATCAAGCTCAGTTCACTGTACAGGAGAAATGTGAAGTTCTCTACATGAAAGTTGGAGGCTAAAAACAGACACATGGGGGGAAGGAACTTCTCCAAGACAGAAGAGGAGCTGACACAGCAGATATTTAAAGAGGACTTGTCAGACAAGAGCATACTGAAAACTGCAGAAATGACAAACCACATCAGGGCTAAGAATACTTGAACTGGTGATGCAAAAGAATAAAAATATGCAAGTACTTGAAAAATGCCTGAGTTGAATTAAAAATCCTGTAACATCATGTCCTAAATAACTAAATATAATGCAGAAAATCAGGACTGACATATCTCATATGTCTAAGCTCTGACAAGCTTAGATCTAAAGAAGGGAGGAACATTCTGCAGTGCCAAGGTCTGTGACAGAATGAGTAGCTCTGCATCTAATTAAATAAAAATGTGATTTAACAGTGGAAAACTAAGTTTGACTTCTTTTATGTTAGCCCCATGAATGACTGGGGTAAAAGATGGATTACTGTAGCAAAAGTGATTTCCTAAATGTAGCATTCATAACTGTGAAGAAATTGAAGACAGTGAGAATTGCTGCTCTGTAAATAAGAAATACTTCAGATACCTGCCATACAGCTTTTAGAATCAAAGTGAAAATATTTTCATCTCATTTTTAATTAGCATAAATGTGCTGGCTTTTAACTAGAGACTCAAATCATTAGCAACGTCAGTGGTTTTAAAGCTTCAAAACACTTGTTCTAAACCAACTGTGCATTACCAAACTCAATGATAAAAAGGCTACTGCTAAACATTGTTTCCTACCATGTATTAGGTACTTACCACCCAATAATAATCCTTTCTAATTTTAATTAAAATTCTAATTTCACTAATATCTCAATGCGGATAATTGTTCCAAAACACGAAGCTGCACAGCGAGGCCACAGAGCTGATGGCTCTGGCAGCAGCACCAGGGCTCTTCCACAAATGAGGGACCCGGAACTGAGCTTCTTTCCAACAGAGCAGGCTAAAACCACTCTAAGTGAGCATTTACCTACGAAGCTTTTTGCTTCTCTGCCAAACCCCTGCTGCTTTTTAATTAAAACCAAGTTTTGTTAATTAGAATGAAGGTCCCAATTTTAACTTTAGCTAAAAAGGATTTTTTTTAAGCTAAGAACTAAAGCCTCTGTTCTCTTTGACAGATGCTGGAAGCTGAAAACTTCCAGGAAGAGCAAGAAAGACAGCTTCCCTGAAAACACAAAACTTCTGTATTTTTCCTCTTACTAATTTAATACAGTACTTCTAGGGTGTTTTTTCTGGTTTTGTTAATTTTCTCCATATTGTCAGAGTTCTCTACACCTGTAGATGTAGCAAGAAACTACCATCCACTTCAGAAAAACCAAAAATAAAGTGAGTGTGTGCAGAAGTCTCCCTTGCCAGGACTGCAGAATTCCCACTTCAGATTCTGCTGTTGCTTTTAGTCTTTGTTTCCTTTACCAGTAAAGCCCCATGCGGTGTCTGTTATCACTAGATAATAAGACAACACCCAGCAGGATTACAATGAATATCCTCCAGTGACTCTGCAAGCAGGTTATCTAAGAATAATGCAAATTTTCTTATCTTCTTTTTGAACAGAGCTTGTTTGTATTCCTATAGCATCTACCAGTCCTAATCATGTGCATATCATAATCAAAGATATGCACAACCACAAAACAAAACACTCTGCCTTTTTGTTGTTCACCTTCAGCTCTGAAGTATTTTATCTTGTTTTCTGAGAACAGATGCTCTTGGGAAAGAACCTTGAGATGGCAGCACTGCCAGAAGCTCACACACTCCAGGTGGAAGTTGTTCTTCCTGTGCCTCAGCTTCATGTCTAGCACACAGCTCTTCTGTCACCAGCTCACCCCTCCCTTCGCAAGAGCCGAGTCAGAAAGGAGCAGCTGTGGGTAGCTGAGGTGAAAAGCTTGCTTCAATATATCACTGCAAATGTGATCCTGTAAGGAAAAAAGGGACCAGATGAACTCTTTGTGGTCCTGAGTGCACTAATGAGCCTTAATGGCTCTAAGCAGCTGCATCTGCAGCTTCTACTTATACCCATAGGCCCAAGAGCTCTATTTAAGCACAGCCCTGGGCTCTTACCCCCTTACTTGAGCTCTGTTAGAAGAGTACTAGGTCTGTGAGATACATTAAATAAGTCTTGATTCAAGCTTCAGCCTCTGGCCTAACTTGATGTCAGCCTGATCTCATTGCCTTGGTGGTTGCTGGACCTCATCCTAAACACAACTAGGAGGTTTTGCTGCTGCCTTCACCTTGCATTTCTCTCTTCATTGTGATGTTGCCTTATGATCTGGATTTGTGGCTGCCTGTGGCTGTCTCTAGATCTGTCTGGCTCAACTGAATGTGAGAGCAGGTTCTGGATGGTGAGGTACCTGCCCTGGCAGGTGTGTTACCAACTTTGGCTCCCCACTCAACCTTCCCTTAGGGAACAATCCTCTCCTTGCCATTCCCTGGCAACCTCAAACATCCGATCCTCCTTTAAGTTACTTGAATCCCTGCTATTTTAAATGAGTTGGAAATATGCCCTAATTTAAAGCCTATATCAAAGACAGAAAGCAGCTTCTTCCCTTTCATGGAGCAGTTTTCATCCTTTTTCTGACCCTCATATTAACAAGATTGATAGTTCTGGTGTTTCCACAGGAAAAAAAAAAAAGATAATTCTTTTATTCTACTAGCTGTGGGCTTTCTGTTTGTTTGTTCCTGGTCACAGATGTATACAGTGCAGGCAAATGTTTTCCCTAATCCAGAGCATCCAGCTCTGGGATCTGCTGCATAAGAAGGATCTGTACCTGCTGAAAAAAGTTCAGAGGAAAGCCATGAAGAGGATCAGAGGCATGGAGCACATCTCCTACGAGGCTGAGAAAGCTGGGGCTGTTCAGCATGGAGAAGAGAAAGCTCAGGAGACCTTATGGCACCTTACAGTACCTGAAGGGGACCAACAAAAAAGCAGGGAAAAGACTTTTTACAAGAGTGTGTGGTGATAGGATAAAGAGGGATGGATTTAAACTGAATGAGGGCAGAATCAGACTAGATATAAGGAAGAAATCCCTTACAAGGAAGGGTGGTAAAAGACTGGAACAGGCTGTCCAGAGAGGTGGCTGATGTCTCATCCCTGTGAGGTCTTGAAGCATTAAAGGCCACATTGGATGGGGCTGTGAGCAACCTGGTCTAGGTGGAAGTATCCCTGGAATTTGGACTAGATGACCTTTAAAGATCCCTTCCAACCCAAACCACCCATGATCCTCTGTATTTGTGGTGATAATTCAGTGTTTTCTCCGCCTGACAATCCTAAGGTGTGAGGTGCAAACTCACACTGCTTATCAGTTCTCTGTGTCCTCAGATCTGAAGCCATGATACTTGAATGGCATTTCACCTCCATTTTCCCTAGAAGAGATCCTTTAATGAAAAATACCTGAGGCATAATTCAGCATTGTGCAATCCATGAAAGCATCAGCATGCCTATGATTCAGTGTAAGCCCTGTGAGGAGGGGCTTGAGATCTCCACAAACTCTTAGTGCTCTGGTGCACTGCCACCCTCCCTCTTCTGTCTCAAACAAGAATACAAGAACTCTATAAAGCTACGAAAGCACTCTGAGGAATAAATTTGCCAGTGCCCTCCAGAAGAGGCAAAAAACATAGTGTGGATTCATACTCACTCAGCTGCACTCAGCAGCCTGATATCACATACTTTGTATATCTGAAACTGTGACCCCTTCATGAGTATTTAGCATGACTTGAAGAACTCCATGTTTTTTGTGGAGCTCTTGAAGTGCTAAATTGTGAAATATGGTATCCTTGAAAATAGCTTTTAAAGCATTGCTCTGTCACAAGGCAAGACATAAATGAGTCATGAATTGCACACAGGCACAGGACTGCTTCCCAAAGCTAGGCTCAGTCTGTTCTGTAGACTGCAACCACCCTTGTGAATTAAAGCTCCACGGTAAGAAAGGCTGGGTGAGTGGCTCTTGTCAGAGTGAATTATCTCATTCCAGAGCCCTCCTTTGGGAAGAAGTATTGTTTAATTATAAAAAGCTTTGTACAAAGAAACTTCAATTTTGTTTTCATCATTAGATATGTTCTCTGTATTATTCAACATTTTATAACTCATTGTTGAGAAGACAAAGCAATCTTCCACAGCCAGGAATACATACACATCTTTCTACAGAAGCATTAAAAAGTACTGAGGAAAGAATAGTCAGCCTTTTAATTAATTCTGGTTCCAAGGAACAGAATGAAAAGATTGTGAGTGGAACATTAGCCCAAGATAATGGACTCCTAGTCACACTGCTGCATAATTGAGATACAGCAGATGATTTTATGAAAATTGGATGGAGCAAAAAGATTTATTTCTGGAGTTGGGAACATTAATCCAAAGTGTCAACTTCTCTGCGGCATTCTTTGGGGGTCAGTGCTGAAGGTGCCAGATACCTTCAGAATGCACTGACAGTACCTTCCCTTGAAGTAAGTGAAGATGCTCTACATTTAGCAACTGTTTTCAGCACTGTCAACTGGCAGGTGATAACAACGTGAGGTACATGCTGATCTCACTTGAAATACAGTAATATATGTAAGCTGCTCACGGTGGTTCTTATTATGGAGGATGTGTTTAAAAGTGAAGGAGAAGAGGAGGCTCGGGGTAACATTATTGCTGACTCCAACTCCCTGAAAGGAGGCTGTAGCCAGGTGAGGTTCCGTCTCTCATCCCAGGCAGCCAGCAACAAGACAAGAGGACACAGTCTTAAGCTGCAGCAGGAAAGGTTTAAGTTGGACATTAGGAGGGATTTCTTCATAGAAAGGGTGATTAGACAGGGGAATGGGCTGGCCAGGGAGGTGGTGGAGCCACCGTCTGCCCACGGAAGTGTTTAAGACAAGACTGGATGTGGCACTTAGTGCCACGGTCTAATGGACGCGGTGGTGTTGGGTCATAGGTTGGATTCGGTGATCTCAGAGGTCTTTTCCAACCTAATTGATTCTGTGAATCTGAGAAGTCATATTTTGAGGTGATAAAAAAAAAGAAAAAAAACAATTCAGGGTTCCTGTTGTGATGTTAATCTGAGACGACGCCTTGCATGCCTCAGACCGCATTTTATTTCCGCTGTTACTACTTTTCCGCTGCCGAAGTTATCCCGTAACAGCAGGCCGGGCGATGTTACAGCGCCGGGCGCCACCCGAGCCCGTGCTTTGCCCGCATGCTGCGCAGGTTCCCAGCGGCGGGCCAGGCCCAGCTCGGCACAGCCAGAATTTCTGTCGGAGCCTCCGGGCCCCCCTCACACCGCGCCCACCCGCGCGCACCCCGGGGGGCGGGGCCGCCGCCGCCTCCCGCGCCTGCGCGCGCGCCTCCCGCCGCGGCGGATGAGCGGATCAGGCGGCGACCGGGCGGGGCCGCGGCGGCAGCAGCGGGAGCGGGGCAGCGGGAGCGCTCCGAGCCGCGCGGGGCAGCGCAGCCCGCGCCTGCAGGGGACGGCAGGGGAGGGGTCTCGGCCGGACGCCCCTCCGCGCCTCCCGCCGGACCTGCTGCGGGCAGAGGTGAGGGCAGCGGCGTTTCCGGGGCAGCACCACAGCCACCGCGGCTGCGGACGGGAGGCGGGGGGCGTGTGCCACGGTGCCACCCAGCTCCCCGCCGGGGCCGCGCTGCCGAGCGTGCCGCCTGCCCCGGCTGCCGGGCGGGAGGGGATTGCTGGGAGTCGCCGGGGGTCTCCGGTAGCGCCGGGCCCGGTGGGTGTTGGCGGGCGCCGGCCGAGCTGGGTCCCGCGGGCAGGCTGAGCGGGCTGCGGCAGCTCGGGGCGGTGCCGGGCTGCCAGCACGGCCCCGCGGAGCCGGGCACCGCGGCCGGGGGCTCCGCACCCCGGGCCGGCTGTTGCCAGTGCCGTGCGCGCACCCCGGGCCCGCCGGCCCGCCGCCGTTGCAACCGGTCGCGTTAAATGCAGTTAAAATGTATCTGCTGTGACTGCCGGTAACCTCCTTCCCCTCGCACTGGGAAAACAAGCCTGCGCTGCGGCCGTGCCCGGGGGAGAGAAACCTGGTTACTGTCCCCGGTCCCGCGGCGCTGCCAGCCGCGCTCCTGCATCTCTATTAGCAGGCCTCGCAAATGGCTCGCTCCCTAAAGAGCCTGGGCTCCAAGGGCGCTCTGCTCCGCCAACGCCGAGATCGTCCAGATGATGTTCACACGCTTGCTTGAAATAGTGGTGTTCGCAAATTGTGCGATAGAGCTGTGCGCTGTAGAATTTGTCTTCTGAAAGGAGGAGAGCCATCAGTTCAGCGTGTCACTGTTTCTAACGTGTTTCGTGCCGCCACTGTCCAGAACAGAGTTCTTGGGACTGAGATCAGGATACCTTTTAAAAAGAGTTGATTTTCATCTGGCAACTTTCATCACGTCAGTCATTTCAACTTAATCATAGGAAATGTAAATCTATTTGATCTGAGTGTTAGTGCAATCGGGATTCTGCTAATGCTCGTTAATTATCAACCTCCGTTTTGAAGTTTGGAAAAGACAGGAGATAGTACCCAATTGTTAGTCTATAGTGGGCATAATGGGCAGCAACACAACTGTGTAAATAGCAGGACTGCCCTCTTGTCTTTGTCAGGTCTGTTGAGTTTGGAGTTGATACAGTTTTGGTTTTCAATGATGTGGAAAATGTGAGAGGAGCATAGTTGCATTGTTGGCTATCAAGTAACTGTACAAGGGACTGGGTAAATTTTCTGTGTGCTGTTTTGTTTTCGAATTCCCTGCAAACTTCTGAGGTCGTTTGTTGTTTTAGCTAAGTACTAGCTTTTAGTCAAAACTCCTGAGCTTTGAATTTATTTTTTTGTGATTATACAACTTTCCAAAACCTGGCCGTAGAGCTCTCCTTTCCAGGTGCTGATTTGATGTGTCTACTTCAGAATTGAAACTAGTTGGAGAAAAAAGAGTTGTGTGATTGTGGTCACTTGTGGACCCTTTGGCTCCTCTTTGTTTTATTTATTCTAGAGTTGTGAAGATCTTAGAATCATTTAGTTTGGAAAAAGACTCTAAAAATCATGTAAGTAAACCAAATATTTCGAGGCTGATGTAGCTTAGACCTAGCAAGACAAAATCCTTTTTCTACTTTAATCATGGGTCAGGGAAAAGAAGTCCTTTTAAACACGCTGCTTTGTCAAATTAGTTAAAAAATGACTTTTTAGTAAAGGTCTGTCCAGCTCATATCTCTGCTGCATGTAAACCCCCAGAGTACCTCAAACTCTGTTCTGTAAATGCTTGTTAATGTTTGTTAACTTTTACAATAGGAAGAATTTTCTGATGTTGCAGGAAACAATGTTGGACTCGTACACTTTTTATGGGGAAACTGACTTTCTGAACTGAAACAGAAAGTCAGACTTCAGTGGTCCTGTTCTTTTAATAGTGGTTTGCTTGCTCCAAAGAGAAAGAAGATGCAGAAATGAAGGGAAAATAATTTGGAGGGAATGGAAGTTCGCTGAAGATGGCTTATTTTTAGATTGTCTTTTCTTAAATTCTGTTAACATGCTCGAGAAGGGTCTGAGGTGATGCGGCACTTACCCATTTTCTTCCGTCTGGTCTGCTGTTACACTTTCAAATAAATGGTTGTGCAGCTACCTAGTAAAGAAACTATGCATACTTTGTATTCTGTGAAGTTGTGTTCCAGCCTCCTCTCCGTCCAGTAAATCTTTGCATAAGACACTCAGCCAAGTTTTAATGAACTGTGTTGAGTCAATTATTAGGCTTTCATCTCTTCACTGATTACTGCTTTACCACCTCCCTCCCCACTGCATTTCCCACAAACTCTGTTTCCTGAAGCATGCAGCAGAGTTTTCTAAAGACCTTTTCTCCCTTCTCCCTTCCTGTGCTGTGTAATTCCTCTTGCTTTAGGCTGCCGGATAAGTTATCTCTTGGTCTTCTGCTTCAGAACATAAAAATAAATTTGTTGGAGAATTTACTTGATGTCATATACTTAAAAGTTCCTAATGTGCCAAGCAATGTGGTTTGTTTTAGTTCTGTTAGTTTCTTTTTAATGAACATGCATCCTGCATCTACATTACTCAAATTTATGATTAAACACAGAACAACAGTTTTTATTGTTCAACAAAACATAGAATTATGAGAGAAAACAAAAATAAAGACCTTCAGTGAAGAAGTAGTGATAGCTGTAGAAAACAGCATGTTTTTACTCACAACATGGGTGGGTTTTTCTCCAGTCTATGCAGTGTAATTAAAGTAGCATAAACACAGACATTGCTGATTCTATTCTCTAAACTGTGGTGTGAACCTCTTGGTCAGGTAAATTGTTTCATAGTAGACTATGCTGTTAATGAAGATCTTGCTTCTATAGCAGATGTACAGCTGGGAAGCAGAGGAGCAGTGGCACAAAGCTTTTGGAGGGAGGTGTTTGTATAGTCACTGTTTTCACAGGAAGGGTGAAGCAGTGTAGTTCGTTGCCTAGGCTGTTTTGGTGAATTGGTGTGGAAGTTAAAAATATCGCTTCTAAGTGTAAAATGATTCTTTAGTTGGTTTCCTGAGTGAACTGCATTTACCGTGTAGTTTTCTTTTTCCCCCCTCTCAGTATTCTGATGTGGTCATAATGATGTTGAATTAGTTAATCTTTTCTGGTTGTTACACAGCAATTATAATCATCTTCTATTAGAGCAGGTGGTTGATGGTAATATAGTTCAGAAGCAAATCTTGTTCAAGACAGAAGAAATGATGGGCACAGTCTTGGTCTTTTGTTTTGTTTGAAAAAAACCAACAGCAACAAAAAATGTTTTTCCCAATGCCTTTGATTCACTTTAGAGGACTGTCTCTGAAATTTTTTTGAGTGACTATTTTGCTGTTCTCCTGTCTTTCGGGTAAAGTTGATATCCTCTGTGTTTAGCTTCAGCTGGTAAATAGTTCCCTTCCTTCCATCTGCTGCCTACGCCTCTCCCACCTCTCTACAAAGTGGAGAATCATGCTCTGAGTTTAAAGCTGGAGCCGTGTGAAGGGCTTGGTAAGGCTCTTGCTTCTCTTGAGAATGTGTGAACAAATACTGAGACAAGTGTGACTTGCACAAGTTTTCTAGGTGCTAGAAGGCCTAGTAACCAAAAACTAGAAAAAATGAGTTATTGACTTTGAAAAATACTTAATGGTATTGACAACTGGTAGAGGAGATCCATTGTGGCATCCTTGTGGACTAATTTGGACCTTGGACTTAAAGAATCTGCATTGATTTGGGTCTGTTTTTATAAATTAGCTTCTGATGAAGGAGGTAGTTTCTCTTCCTAAGAAACTCCTGTCAGTTTAGATGGAGTGGAAGCAGCTCTGTGTAGCTTTGTCTTAATACATATGCTTGTCCAGCTTGTGGGAACAGCAAATTGCATGCTTTTCTGGTGATTTCTCTCATTTTGGTGATTTCAGACCATGATGGAGCTTGATGTTGTGATGGCTGGCATTGGCTTTTAAAAGGAAGGCCTGTATAGAGTGTTGAACTCTATAAATGCAGCAAGTGAAGTTTGGGAAACAGTGCTCATAATAGGCCACTGATTAGTATCAGATATGTTAGAAGTGTTTTATTCAGAGTAACTGGTTCTGGATTGTACACAGTTGAAATCTGGAGCAGTATTTTGCTATATTTGTTATAAAACAGTGTTTAATCCCATCTGTACTCTACAAGAAGGAAATCTGTTGCAGATGTAATGTGTATAGTAGCATAAGAAGCTTCTTGAGAACAGCTAAAACTGTTTGACAGATGGTAGGAGGCATTTGGGAAGTCAGATTTTCACTTTGAGGAAATAGCTTGGACTTCTGGTGCTAGGAGAGGAATAAATCTAATTTTCTTCACACTTTTAATTGGGGATGTGAGGTTTTATCTCAGCTTGTTCCCTCAGCACAGAGTACAGCACTTATCATTCATCCACTAAAAATGCTACATCTGTCTCTCAAGAAGTTCTGGAGGTTACAGTGACTTTGGCACCATATGGGAATGTGTGTATCTGATCTTCCTTTCTTTTTTTTTTTTTTTTTATTTAACCATTCATTCATCCATTTGAAAGAGTTCTCATTGCATCTAGGCTTGAGCTAGTTCGTATGCTATCTATATGTTCAGCCATTTGCCAGTGCCTTAATCCTGTCACCCAGTGTTTGTGTTGTAATACTGCAGAAGCTGTTAATATGACTATTGAGATAAGGAAAACCAGCATGTTTCCTTCCACAGTTATCTTTTTCTTGCCTGCAAACAGAAGCCATGGTATTTTGCAGGTTATTTCAAAAGACCAGTGAGTTTCTTTTGAATAGGCTTGGACTTGGAAGTGCAGGTCTAATACTGGTCATTTAAACATGTGAAAAAAAATTATTTTATTGAGTCTTCTTGCTTAACTTAGGGAAGCATGTGTATTGTAGGGAGACTATTTTTGGTTGACATTTCTAGCTATTTAAGGAATTCCACATGAGAAAATAAGTGGGGCTTTTTAGAATTCACATGTTAAAAGCCAATAGTCCTTAAGCAGGTGGTGTAGTAAACCAAGTTGGGTCCTTGACTGTGGCTTGGGTATTATTTATCTATTGTTAAGCATTCCCAAAGCTTAATAAATTAAAGGGCAGTTTTCACCTCTCATTCCACCTCAGAGTAATTAATAACACCCATGAATGGTTTATGTGACTCTTCAAGTAGTAGAAGCATCATTCCAAACCTGGCTTTGTCTCATGTACAGTTGGTCTTTTTCTTACTACCTAAGCAGGCCATGTCTCAGTGATTGGCTTATTTTTCCTCAAAAATATTCTTTAGATGTTGTATTTGTTACAGATGATTTGGAGAGTTAAGACAATTTATTACTTACAATGGGGTGGTGATACATAAAAAGAGAGCCATATTTTGATACAAGATTTGTGAAAATAAATTATAGATTTAGTTGTTGTCAAATTCATGAATTATAAAAGATTCCTGCCTGTATTCTAAAGCTGAAATGTGATGTATTAAGATTCATGAAGCACTTGGCCAGGTATACAGCAAGTTCATTTGCTTAAAATTTCAAGTGGATTTTTTTCTAATTACTTCTAAGACATGTAGTAAAAAGCATCCTTTATGGGCAAAGTGAATACTTTTTATAGGTAAAAGATGGGTGACATTTGCTTCAATATTGCATTGACCTAATTTTTTAGTTAACCTATTCATAGTTTATTGTCTTGCAATCTTTGCAGGTTTTAAAAAGTATTGTGTTAATGCTGTAAATATGTGAATAGATATTTCTTAAATGACACTGAATTGAGAAACTTGAAACAGTAGTTTTCCCTGGTCTGGTTGTGGTGTAGTAGAAAAGATCACTTGGTATGGGGATACATGGTTACAGATATTAACTCTTTCCAGTAATAAGTAGCATATTTTTTCTTTATTCTTGCATATTTAGTTCTGATGTAAATAGCTGCTTATGGGTCACTGTTTTTTCTTTAAAGCAGGCCATATATTGTGGTTTGTTTCTGCGGGGCATGAAAATGCTGCGGAGTGCGTGACTGGAGTTAGGGAAAAATACTGTTCACAGGCACGTGAAGCTTTCAGAATAAATCCCAATTGCCATTCCCTGTGCAAGCTGTTCCTTCCAGTCCCGTCTCAGAGGCAGCTGCCCGAGAGCCCAGCAATATGCGTGGGGATGGGTGGTAGAGAGGAGCAGGCTGGGGTGTTTGTTCTTTGTGTGCTGGGATGCTGGTGCTGCCAGGAGAGGAGGAGGCAGTTTATTTGCAGTGGAGGTTTCGGTGCAGCTTGTGAACCTTTGTGCTGCGTTAGTCAAATATTGTTCTTTAGCATGAAGAGATAGCTGGGATATTGTTTACGCGTTAAAGCAGTGGGTCTGCAGAAACTGCAGTTCGTTGTTTCTCAGCTCTGGGACTCACATACAGCAGCACCGTACTGTACCAGGAGAGTGGGTTTCCTATTGTTCCTCACTGGAGAACTAGTCTAAGAGAAGGACTGAAACATGCTAGAGTTTCAGTCTGAAACTCACAATACGTAATAAATAGGAAAACAAACATTTGACATGGCTGTAGAAGGTCACCAGGCTCTTTCCCTGCATGACTTTACCTTTGTCTAGTAAGAGCTCTGTTAGAAGGCTTTAGATGTAATCAGAGCTCTTGTGATATTTCTTTCAGTACTTTTTCCAGTGGAAGGCAATCACAAGAACAAGTTTATTTGTGTCTCTGAACGGAACTGAGCCAGTTTAGATCTCCATTTAGAGTAGTGCAATTGATTACATAACGCAAGGAAAATGTTTTGGTCTAAATAGAGATACTGTGGCAATGCATATAATGCAGTCTATGTTAATTGGGCCTGACTTTTAAGAGCGAACCACTTACCTTCTTCTCCCTCATCCCCACCCTCACACATGGGGGGGTTCAATATAGAATTTTCCATTTCATATGGAAATGAGGCAGCTTATCTTCTTGATGGAGGCATTTATTTGTTCTTAGGTAGTCTACCATTGGTGCATCTCCTGTTTTGTAGACAGGCACAGATAATCTTTGTGCTTCCTGTGCAGAACATGCCAGTTATGCTGACTCCTTGCCACCTACACGTGGCTGCTGAACGTGAAACTGCAGTTCTGTGCTCTACTGAGCACTGGCTCCACAGAGTTACAACTGGGAGCTAAATTAGATGTAAATTGTAGGAATGGTGCTGGACGGAGATGGTGCAAACCCCTGTCACTGCTTTGTTTCAGGCCTTGGTCGTTTTCAGGAGAAGAGTACCTGTGAGGTCAACCAAGTGCTCTTTTTCCACTAATAGATGGATGCATAATTTAATCTTTTTGGTAGAAGTTGAAAATGCTAATATGACTAACGCTAGTGCTGTCATTTTTCTGTCTTGGAAGCTGCTGTACTGTACTTTTTGAGGGACTATTGGACACTCAAGATTACTGGATTTTTTTATAAAGAAGATGGAGTAACTTTAAAAAAGATACATATTTTAAGTACTTGAAACATCATGTTTTTATTAATCCGTAGTCCATGTATAAATATGGAATAAAGTAGCTAAAGACATAGGTTGGTATCTAAAGGAAGTGTTAACTGTTCTAGTATACCAGTTCCAAAAATAGAGGAGTGGGTCTGAGTTGAAACATTAACAAGATGAAAATGACAAGACTTGGAAGTGGCACTTGTATTGCCCCTAAAGACCATTCTAAGGAGCTATTGCTTCTTTTAGCAAGGAGTGTTTTAGTAATTATGAATGTGTTTAATCCAAGTCTAGAGGAAACAAAGTTTGTCTAGATACAGAGTTAAATACAAAAAAATCTTAAAAATTATTTGTTGAAGATGTCAAATAACAGCTAGCGTGATTGGAGGAAAAATTGCAAAGGAAAAGTTCCGTGGACTTGGGCCACAAATTGGCATCAGCTCAGTGTCAATTCATTGTTTCTAATAGCTTGTTCTCCTCCTGAACTATATTGGCACAGGGAGATGTTGTACACCAGCTAAACTTGATTCATAGCCTGCACTGTAAACCTGGGCCAAATGGAGGGAAAATTTGGCTTTGACTCATCTCAGTGGATTTGTTATATGTACTGTACAGCCACCACCCATTTATTCTGGGTATAGTATGCCAGACAATATAATTCTGCAAAGCATGTTAAATATTGCTAGTATGACTGTACAGTTGAGTAACTAACCAGGAGATAATGCAAACATGCTGTCTTAATGCTCCTTATTCTCAACGCCCTCTTTCCACTTTGGGAGACAAAAAGAGAGGTCTCTGCAACAGGAGAAGTCATTTAGGTCTTGTATTGGACAGCTAAAGTAAAAGATCTACAAAGAGAAATTTCCATATCTATATTGGGTTTTAGACTTGCATATTTTCCAGCTCTCTAGATGGCTGATCATGATTGATTCTCTGAATTAGAAATCTGCGGCTCTCGTCTTTCGTTTCTTATGTGGGAACCTTACAATGCTGAATTGTCTTCTGATTTTTGTCCCTGCTAATATGCTTTTCCAATTCAGGCAATGTTGCTAACGTTACAGTAATATGCAGTAGAGGGAAAGGAGGAGGATTGAAGAATGCTGTTAATTGTTACCTGAAGTAGCAGTGGATGTCATGGACAAATTACTAATGGAAGAGTATCTTTTGTGAGTGAAGACCACTTGCATCACTTTCCTAACCTAATAGCAGCTGCTCTGCCAATGTTGAGGTGGCCTTTTTGCTTCTCTTCTATTTTTGTCTGTGTTAATAGGATGGTAAGGGCCTCCTTCTGTTAGCTTTATTGAAGAGAAGACATCTGGGATTGCTGCTTTTCATGTGAGATATGGCCTGTCTACTTTACATGCAGTTGGAGCTACATTATCTGTTCCAATTTCACTAGATACTTACCATCTGTCTTCTGCCTTGGTCTCCTTTAAAATCACCATTAAAAGGCTGAAGGGAATTTTCTGTCTGATTTCCTGTAGCTCTAGGCATCATATCTGACTGTGGCTTTAGCTGTTTTTCAGGAGATCACAGTTTTGGAAGAGGGCATGACAATTCCCTTATATTCTCTCCAGATGGATCAGACACTGTGGAGGACTACTAGCTGCAGGAGGGTTTACTTCTTTCTTTTCCTTAAGTGTTGTGCTTGCCTGTGTTACTTGGACAGTGGTGTGTGCTGTCTGGATGTGATACAGGGCCTGTGTAGAATCTGCTTTGCTGCAAGGACTTGCTGAACCTGTAGAATATAATTTGCATGTGTGCATGTATATATTTGCATAGGTAAGAGTGTGCTAGCAATACATGAGGAGGAGATAACCTCCTGGAAACTGTGAGCTGGCAATTCTCAGTGCAGGGCTCCCAGCTAGGTCTTCAGCCTAACACAGCAGCTGTGACCTGCAGTCCTTCATTTTATTTGCAAATTCCTTTAGGAAAAAAACCAAGAAATTTTTGGTATAGGTAAGTCAAGCAAGTTTGCTTATCTGTATGATGGAAATTGAAGGTAGCTCTGCTTCAATTAGTGCTTTAAAAAATCTAAATTGAATCTGCACAATACATGAAAAGTTACATTTCTAACACTAAGGGTCTTGCTGGGCTGTCTGTTATGATTTCTTGGAGGCTGGAAGGTTTATGTCACAATAAACATTTCCTCTGCTGAAATCACACTTCTGTAATTTCTCATCAATAATTAAAATGTACTCTTTGATTGTGCAGCAAAGCCAATAAGCTAACATTTGGATCTTGTTTTGTACACAGAGTTAAGGACCCCACACCAAGCTACCTATAAAGATTTACTGCTTGCTGTTTTTAAAAACAGTACCTTGATTCTAGCTTGGAAACAGGATTGTAGTTAACTGTTACAAACCTGTGCTGCCTTGAAAATGGTCAGGATAAACCTTAATGCAAACAGCTACATCAAAGTACCTGGGAAAGAAAGTCACCAGAGGAAAGCACGGATTTGAGGCCTGTGAAACTGGCAAGCAGAAGCATTTCCCCTACTGAAATCACAATTCCATCGATTTAAATAGCGCACAAAATTACTGAGCATAAGCAGAATTTTTAAGACACAATTGTGAAATCATCAACAAGAATAAATGTTCTTCCTTCATGAGGATTTTTCTCCTTTGATTAAAAAAAAGTCTGATAAGGCCAAGGAGCACTGAGCAGAAGGCTTAAAGGTTCTAATCAAGGTAGAATGCAGTGAGCTGTCCTATAAAGTGAAGGAGAAACTGGCGAGAAATAAACCTGAGTGTACAGATGGATCTGTACCATGGCAGCTACTTTAATTAAATATTAACTATACCCACTTACTGTTAGTGCTTCAAAGAACACTGCTCAATATTCCTCTCCATGCACTAATCAGAATATTTTTCTCTGAAGCTCAATAATTGGGTTTTTTCAGTGTCAGCAGCTCTGTGTGGCTGTCAGCTTGGAGCAGGGAAATATACTTTCTTGTTAACTAAATTAAGAACTGGTGTAAGGAAATGAGGCCTGTGGTCTGAGAGGGCGTGGTTTGCGGTGGTTTTGCTTTGCTTTCTTTTTAAATTTGTAGAAGACCTCTGCTCTGTTCACTGTCAGATCATGTGACAAGTTGTGCTACTTTTGTGTTGAGAGACCTTGTTGAATTAAAACAAGCTTTTGGACTTTCCCCCTGTTTTTGGCTTATAAATAGCCATATATATATCTATATATATATATATAGATATTTATATATAAATATCTGTCTTCAGTAAACTTTAAAAGTTTCCTTGTATATCTTATTTTTGATTTCTACCTTATTCCTAAACAGAGCTTGATTTCTGTCAAAAAGAAGATTAAATATCTGGTAGGTGGTGGTGATTTTTCAAGCGTAACAAATTGATGATTGCATGTTGTACCATTTATTGAGTAGAAACATTTATTTTTTGTTATAAATTGACCAGAAAAGAACTTCAATACAGATTTTAGCTATTTATTTTACCAATTATTGAATTGTATTTCATTCTTCTTTATGAAATGAAGAAAACTAGGGTTTTTCCCTTATCTCAAGTAATTTTCCTCTGTGATTGATAGATTGTTTTTGTAAATATAACCTACTTATGAACAGGACTTGTGTTATCTCTTAATGTAAATATACTGAAATAACCTCCATCTTATTAATTGCCATATTAGCAGCATGGATGGAATTGAGGCATGAACAGGCTAAGGCAAAAGTCAACATTGAGCTGTACTGTTTCAGTTGCTGTAATCTGCTTCAAATTATCACCTCTGGGCTTTCATCCAAAAAGAGAAGAAATTATTTATCTTTACATCCTATGTGGATTAAATATTTGCCAGTAGGAATCTCTGACAAATATATTGCAGATGTAGCTTTGCCTGTCTTCCTGCATTTTCATGCTTTTGTTTCCTTCCATGGATTTATTTCTGAACTCTATTCCTTAATTATTCTGGATAATAATTTGTGGACTACTTCTTCCTCTTATTGCAGGAACAGGAATTCATTATGCATCTGAAATAATTACCAGCATAACATTTCTCATGCTGAGAATAGTTAAAAATCATATCTTCCTGTCTTCGTCATCAGAACTTGCAACAGTACATTATGCATCAGGCTGCTGAAGATCCAACAGAGGAATTAGATGGCTTAGTCTGCTTGTGGAAGAAGAAACCAGTAATTTTTCTGTAACAATGTGGATACTTGGTACTGCTGTGTAGCAACAAGAGGCTCAGGCTTCTCAAACTGCTGGCTCTTTTGGGTTTAATTTGAAACTTCAGGAAGCTAAGGTTTGTTGCATTTTAAGAAAACAGCGTTAAGTGTTACTTCACTGTGTGTTGTTCTTAAGAACTAAATACAATGAGTTTAATTTGTTTTTCCTTTTAGTTCTGTATGTGGAATATTGTCTGGCAGTTGACTGTTTGTGAATTTAATATGTAAAAAAGCATTAATGTTGGCAGCCCAGGAAAAGGAAAGGGAAATTAGAGGGAGAGAGACCTGGTGTTGGTTTCAATGTATAGTGTTCAATGATGTAAAATGATGGCTGAAACATGTCTGCTCTATTGCATGTAAATTTCAACTGTGATTCATTGTAGGCATTTTGTCGATGTCTCTGTGGGTTTAAAAAAATGTGTTAGTTTCCAGTGTTAGCTAACAATTTCATTTAAACAGTTTGGTATTTTTGTGGTGGTATGGTTTGGTTGGGGTTTTTTTACTGTAAGTTTCTTGTAAGTGATTAAAACATAAACTGCTTGCTTAGCAGATATTTCTGTCTTACAATGCAGATTTTAGGAAGCTTGGGTTGTCTTTCTTGCCAAATGAGTAGCATCTGTTGTGATTCATTTGGCTTTATGGTGTTGGGGGAAATGTTGTGGAAGCAAGCTCTTGGCTCATAGAATAATTTTCTGAATATAGTGCCTTCATAGAGATGGTGTTTGATTTTGCACCTCTGCCTGTCACCTTTTGGATGAAGGGAAGGAAGGAAGAAAAGGATGTGGGGTGGTTTTTTTCATTTTCATGGTGTTTTTTTTAATTTCTTGTTGCTTTTGTCAGGGAGCAGATGGTGTTTTAATGACTTGTAACTTGCTATAGCTGACCACCTGCAATCTGCACAGCGTGTTCTGCAGCAGGGCAGCCCAGACAGGGGAAATTGTGGAGGAGGGAAAAGTAATTGCTAAACAAGTTTCATGGGAAGTCGTAGAAAAGGACCGGAGTGAAGGAAGGTGTGCATATGTTATCAGGGTTTTACCTTTCAGTCTGAAAGCTCCCACTGAATCCTCACTCCCTTCTCCAGTGTCAAGGGTCCCAAGAGTTGAGTGGTGAGGGAGAAGAAAGAATGAGGCTTTTTTATTACCACTCACAGGTATGATAGGTACAGTTTTCCAACTCTGTTTAGCATCTGTCCTCTTCTTGTGACACAGTGCTGCTGTTGCCATCAGTACTGAACAAAAGCCCACTTGATCTCTGGCAGCCTTAGTTGCCATCCTGCTTCAGGGTCATGTCTACTTGAAATTTGTTATGTGATTTTAAAAAAATACATTTATCTCCGTATTTGTCTTGCTGTAGTCATCTTTTAGGTGATGGCCCTGTGTCATTAAGTGTTTTGGTCATAATTGTCTGACTCTTCTCAACATCTTTTCTCCATCCCAGCTTTATTCTATGCCCATAAAAGTTTTATCTTTAGCCTCACACACCTCTCTCATTTAAACAAATAGCAGCATATTTGTTTTTTCTTCTTTGCTGCTGTCCTGGCTGTCTTAGCAATTCAGAAACCTAGCATTCTTCTTCTGTCTTCTTGTGCTTTGCTTTAATTTCTCTGGAGAAAAATACAGGTGTTCACTGATGGAAGCTTGCATGATGCATGAATATTTTGTAGTTGTGAAATTTTAAATGTCTGTACTTGAATCTCATGCATGACAGACTTTGCTGCTTACCTTGCAAAGATCATGCTATTGTAACAGTGTGGGAGAAGCTGCAGTTCAGGTGCCTATGTCAATGTCTCCTCCCTCCTCAAACAAATTACTGCAAGCATAAGCTATAAAGCAAAATTAGTAACACTCCACTCCTCCCAATACTGACTCCAAGGGGGTTGTTATCAGCATAAGTTTATTTGCTCTGACCAACACTTGTAGGAGCCCTAGTGCTGATACTCTGGTGGAATGCAGTGCTATCAGTGTGCTCTCCAGGACAGCCTTGGACTTTGTTTCCTGACTTAATGAGGATGACATAGGTGTCTTGGCTTCTGTTCCTCCTTCATCATCGCTGTTTCTGGTGTCTCATGCATCCTCTAGTTCCCAGCAAATGTTTTGCTGAGTAGCAAAGACAGTAATTTTGATCTTCAGCAGGCTGTCCTTCCTTATAAGGAGTAGAAATGTCAGACTCCTATGGATTCTGATTTGTGAGCATTACAAAGACAAGCTGGCATGCTTGGTGTCCTGGGAGCTGGTGTTATGTGCTTTGCTTGAGATGCATAATGAGGCTGACAGCTAGGAGATGGATTTTATCTGGGGGAGCATTGAAATTGCTGTTGAGGTGGTTCCTAAAGCTACTGACTTGCTAGTGATGGAGTCATTTGTCTGCCCATAATGACATGGGTAGAAACCATGATGGTCATATGGGATTTGCACAGTTTGCCCTTCAGCCTGCTTCTGGCATGTGTGGCAGAAGACACAAGCGTTGTAGCAATAGGATATAGCATACTTTGCTTTTTTCAACTCCTGCTAAAATTGTAGGAAGAGAGAGAATTGGAAGTCAAAGCAATATATATATTTGGATTCATGTTACTTATGTTTTCCAGGAGTGAGTGGTGGTTCATTCCTGAGAAGCTCATGCCATGCATGCCATGATGTGAACAGTCAGCTTCCAGACAAAAGTGACTGCTTTTGGGGCGTCCTGTGTGGAAAATGTGTTGCTGACAGACTAGACCTATATTTTAGCATGAAATTGAGATGTTTTCTGTGCAGGCAGTTACTTTCTGAAAGTGCCTCCATTTCAAGTGAAGTGAGAGTCCAGGCAATCCAGATGTACACCTGCACTAGAACAGCACTTTCTATTCTGAAACATGAGGCCACTGTGGAAAACTAAAACTTGATTTTTCTTCTGGTAATCTGAAACAAAATGTCTGAGTGTGCTCAAATCCCATACATGGGAGCAGTTTATTGTGGATCTGTGTTTTAAGGATGATCTCACCTGTGGTAACTTAACATTTTTGTTTAACTGACATTATGGTACATATCTTTAGGCATCTGAGAAGGTTGCTTTTCAGATTAAAGCAGTTTGTATACTTCCTTACCGTGTGTGGTATGTTGTGGAAATGCCTGAAGGTTCTTGAACCACCCTTGGAGTGTATTCCCTGTGGGCATCCCTAGCTGCAGGTTGGGGCAGGGCGGTGAGCTCTGTGAAATGCTGCCACCTACAGCATCTCCCAGGCAGCTGAGCAGCATCGGCAGGGCTCCCTGGAAGCTATGAGCCGTGAAATGTGACATGGACATGATTCTGACTTTCTGCCACTTCGTCAAGGACCTGTTCTCAAAATGAAGAGCAAATTTAAGCTTGTTGAAATAATGGAACAGATGCCTGGTAGGCAGATATATTGTGTATTTTTAAAAATAAATTCTAAAAATGGGGAAGAAAAAGTAATTAATGCCACTCTGAACTCCAGTAGTGAATGAAGTTATGCTAAAATATAACACTGGAATATATCACTGGAAACAAAATTCTGATGTTAAAACTGAGTAGTAACTATAGAATGGTGCTCATCAGCTCAGATTCACTAGAAAATCAGAAATCACTTTACCTGCTTTTCCTTCTGTTGAAGTAAAGTTATGAGAAGAAATGTGATCATCACAGAGTCACATGCATCTGAATTTCATGGCAAGTAGGCATGTTTGTTTTTTTTTTAAGAGGAAATATCTATGATGTAGGAAAGAAGAAGTTAGAAAGAAAGAAAAATGAGAATTCCAGTTCCTCCTGCTTGTCTAGTTGTTCTACTAATTTCAAAATGGCAGACATAAAAAAAAGCAGGTTGGGTGACATAAATTATAAGTAGATTTCCTTGTCAGTAGGCAATCTAAAAGGCAGAATGAATGAGAGAGAGAAGTTAAGCTCTTTGAATGGGAACTGTACTGTACAATTACTGTCTGTTGTTAAAGATAGCATGAAAAGGCAAAACCAAACTTCACAGCCCACCTAGATCATCTTTATCTTTTTTCTCTGGGGCTATTTTTCCTGTTAAACCTTCAGTTTTGCCTTCATAAACCTTAAATGTTTCAGGATATTTGTGAAGAATTTTTCAGTTCTTGTTAAAATGTGATTTATTTATTTACTAAAACAGCTAACAGATCCTTGACGGTGTCTAAGGAGACAATTGTGCTATGCTTTTATTTTGATTGAATGCTATTCTCCAGTCCCAAAGCAGACAGACTGCTTAGCATTTTAATTGGTTTTCAAGATGAATTCAGGTTTAATGTTCAAGGCCAAAGGCAGGGTTAGAAGGTTAATTATACTTATCAACATTTGGGAACAGTCAATTCTCATTGTATGTGAAGTGTTGGCATAGTGCTTTTCTCTTGGGGGAAATTGCTTATTACTTCATGCTCTAACTGGAATGTTTGTGTGCTTATCTTGGTTAGGTAGTTGTCTCAGTTGAAATTTTGATGCTTATAAATGGCTTTGAAATATCTAGCTGCCTATTCACTTTTAGTCTGGATTTTATTAAGTTAATAGCACTTCTAGAGTTACAAGCTTTAATTTCATATTGCATGTCTGTTGCAGACAATTTAGATACAAAAAAGCTGAAATTGTGAATTTCACAGACTTTTTAGAAGCTGTCAGGGAGGGAGTGTAAAACATGCCACTGTATTAAGAGCTACTGGGATATGGTATGCTTTCTCAGGTTGTGATCATCAAAAATAGATGCTCATCCTTCTCTGAATTCTGTTGAGGGCTACAAAATGAAGGAACGAAATCCTTTCTCATGTGAAAGATTATGTATGCCAAGCTGGTTTTTAGATTAGAAACTCTGCATGTTGCTGTTATTAAAATCAGTATTACTCAGGCTTTAGTTTTACAATTTTGGAAAAAAGAATCCCAAACCAATACATTTTCACTTTCCTACATGTTCATTATAAGATTTCTTGGACAAATCATAGTTTTTAAAAGTTAAAGACTCTACTTGTAGCTACACTGTACCTGCTGAAGTTGACTGGTTTGTATCTGTGACAGCTGTTTTTGCACACTTAATTAGTAATGGATTGAGAGGGCTGGGCACGGGGTCCTCCAGTTGCCCCTTTTGCCATTGCACACGGTTGGAAGCGTGTGCTGACACTGACTCTCACAGCTGCTCCTGCAGGGATCTGAATGGGTACCTGCACTTTTCTTCCTTCTGTCACCTCTGCAGGGTGTCAAAGGGACCATCAGAAAGGGAAGGTGCCCCAGGAACACGCTCTTACACTCTGGTAGGTTGGGACATGCATTTTTGTCCAGTTACAGCTTCTGAGCGATTGCTGCCTAGCTCCATTTACTTTGTGAAGCATGGAAATTAGTGCTTAGTTCTTTTCCTACACATTAGACTTGGAAATACACGTGTAAGCTGCCTTCAGGGGAATAAAATGTGTAACATTATACACAGAGGTGTAGTTGACTGCTTTGGCAGAGATACAGGGTATTGAATTGCTTTATGCTAATATTATCTCAGTAGTTAAGCTTGTGTTATCTTGGTGCTGTGTGTGATTGTAAATATGAAAGTAAGTTATAAAATGCTGTTAACTGATAATTCTTATCAGTT
Source organism: Zonotrichia albicollis (assembly GCF_047830755.1). NCBI lineage: Eukaryota > Metazoa > Chordata > Aves > Passeriformes > Passerellidae > Zonotrichia > Zonotrichia albicollis. The sequence continues at coordinate 46,963,757 of NC_133822.1, forward strand.
TGGGGGACAATACTGGAATCTTCTAATCCTGTGAAAGGCAAGGATGTAGGTTTTTTACTTTAAATAAAGAAATGCATTCCCTCTTGGAACTATTCTTTCCCTTATTTATCATCAAAATAGCAATTTAAATTGTTTGAGCTTACATCCCTCCTTCCCAGCATTTGTTTCTGTCTTTTGCATTCCTGAACTATGTCATGGGTCTTGCCCCTTGATTGCCTCCTTTAGCTGATTATTGAGGGGCTGGATAGAGGATGGTGGGGAGGCAGGATTCAAATTTCCCATCACACAGTCCTGTGGGATTGCACAGCTGAGAGGATTGTATTCACTTTAAATCAGGTGCTCAGGCTATCTGATGGCCCCATTAAACCATTTTAGGGGAAAGAGAATTCCCAGTATTTGAGTAGACTGGGTGGAAGAGCAGGAAAATGTTCCTTGTCCATTAAATATTTGTTTAGCCTTGAACAGAATAATGCTTTGCTTAGGATGTAATTTTTTTCTTTGTTTTCTTCTCCAAAGCTTTTCAAAGAACTTCCAAGGAAGTGTCAAGACTTTGTTTTCCTGTCTGTGCTTACCACCACTCCCTGGTTGTCAAGGAACAGAACCCTTGATCCCAATTGTGACATATTCTCAATTGATGGAAGCAGAAGAAATAGAATCTTTTATATTGGTCCTTGAAGCAGAACATTAAAATTCCCCTCATAATATGTGCTTCTTGCTATAAAAAGTCTTGGTGCCTCCTTGCAGTATTGGGAGCAAAAAGCATTCTGCTCTTCAGAAATGGGATAGTTTGGTGAACAAATATGTTTAATTTCTGTTCTTGAGGGCTGGCTGTAATGTTTGAAAGGCTTGACTTCTATTTTCATCTCTGTCAAAAATAATTTTTTGCTTGTTTGTTTTTGTTTGTTAGTTGCAAATAGTGTGAGCAGTGGCTGACTTACATTAGGCAGTGATATCGACCTGATTTCTGAGGGCTGTGAATTGCAGATAAGTTGTCACTTGATGATGCTGTCATTCGTCCACAGCTGTTTGTTGTGGCTGGCCAGGTGCTTCTCATTGCCCAAAGAAATGTACACAGGAGCTTGTAGTTTATTATATAGAAATGGGTAGGTAAACAAGAGCTTTATTGTTAGATCACTAGCCAAGTCTGCAATGCAATAATACTGTACAGTTCCTGTGGTTATATTGTTTAAGTATTATTGGTTCATCCTATTAAACTAAAAGCTGTGCAAGATTGTTGCAGCAGTTCCAAATCAAAGTTGATCAGCAGTTATTCAGTAGCTTCAGAAGACAAGCTTGGATGTTTGGTGCTAAAAGCACTAGTTCTTGTTAAGCCTTGTATGAAGTCTATTTGTAATATTTTTCTCCTGTATTTAAAAACCCCACAGAACAACAGTGAAAAACCTCCCCAAAAAATTCCAGCTTTCCTCCCCAGAATCCCCCCAAAAACCTCATAAACCATAAACAAACACAAATAAAAAAACAACCCTGCTGAAAAACCTATGAAAGATCCTGAATTGTGACCAGGTAGAACAGCACTGACATCTAAAAAGCAAAGTTGGGTTCATCAGCTTGTTTTACTTTAGTGTTAGAGTGAAAAAAACCCACAAACTTGGCATAACCAATGGAAATCTAAATTAGACTTTCTAAAGCTTTTTAATAAACCATGATGTGTAAACCAGATACTATTGCTGCATGTTTGAACCTGCTGCTGCTTTAAGTTAGGATTTCTAGGTTTTTTTCTATTGCAGTAGGCTACTCTGACCTTTTGTTCTTAAATTCTTGTACAGATATCCTGTATCTTGAACTTGTATAAGCTACCTTGTAGCACTTGCCAAAAGAAATTTAAATAAAGGTCATTTATTATGTCATCAACTCTGTTTTATTATGAAGAAGAGACACTGCTGCTAAAATAAGAAAATTAAATTGTATGTGAGAATAAACATAAGGTTCCTGTTTGAAATATCTGTATTTAAGTCTGCAAAAAGCCCATTGTTTGGAAACCTCCCACACAACATAACTGTATTCCAGCCAACACAGCTCAGCTGAAACTTGTTTGTCTGGGTTAAGACTTCTTTAATATTTTTGTTCTTGGAACTTGAGGTGTTTTTATTTCAGGTTAGAGCAGAAGTTAGGATTATAGTTACTCTCTTAACTGGGTTCCTGTGAAGTGTATTCATGATGCTCATTCTAGAGGTAATCTCAGTTCTTGCTTTGCTGAAACAACCATTGGCATACAGAAAAGTGGTCCTGTACTGGTAGGTCTTTGGAAGATCTGACACTTAAGGTGTCCTTTCAATAACTATAAGAATTCAAAAGAGGCCCTAGGGTTTCTTTCACCCTTGAAAATAAGTTGGGCATTCCTTTCAGTTCTCAGTGGTGGCAAAATACATAGTGTGAAGGAAGGACTAAAAACCTAGTAGAATTGCCATTAGAAAATTGGTCTTTGCACTTGCTCTGTTTTGGAAGTATATTATTCATTTAATGGAAAATCTTATGGATTCATTTAGGCAGTCGGCTGCAACAGCACCTGATGTGGCAGTGTGCTGTCTGTGTGTTGGTGCCTGTTTGTCCAAGCAAAATCACTGCAGCTTCTGGGTTACAGAAACTTTAGGGTAGTTGAAGCTCACATTGTTACTTTATTTGCAGTAGGTGAGAAGTACTCACCTAGTCACATATGGCTCATCTAGCAGTTCATAATTCATTGACCTGTAATAGTATGATTACTTGCAGTTGTTTATAAATACTCTCAGAATAGCTTTCTGAAAAGTCATTCCTTATGGAGTAAATTGCATTCTTAAGCTGCAGATGAGACTTAAAATATTTATATATCTATGATTGGTTATATATAAAATGTTTAGGTGCATCAGTTGATGTACTGAAGTAGACTTTTAAGATCCTCTTATTGAGGCTTTTTCAGTACAATTAATTAATTCTTATATTCTTAAAATGTTTTTCATAGCCTTGTGTTTTGTTTTGGAAAGTTCCATGCAGAAGACATCCAGGTCTGTTTGCTCTCACAGGAGGGCAACTGATTCCATTTTGGCATCAGCATCAGAAGGATTTGTTCTGCCACCTATCCATCTTGTCTGTGGAAACATCTCTGCTGACTCATCTTACTTTTTCATTTCAGAAAAACCTCTACAACAACATTGCTTTTCCTGTTGCCTTGTCATGATTCCCTTCATTTCCTGAAGTAGTTTGCAGTTGGTGTTGGGGGAGTCTGTGGCTGTAACACAGTGCATGCTTACCCAGGCTGTTTTGCTTTGGCTGGAGTGGAGAGGTGTCCCTCAGCTGTTCCTCACCCCTGCTGTGCCAGGCCTGCACAAGTCCCATGACCTAGCCCACTTTAAATGATTCACATTTTGTCAGCGTCTGTTTAAAATAATTTGCAGTAGTGGGGATTCCTCTTGACAGAAGAGGATTAGGGAGCACCTGCACAGACAGGTCCACAGGCAGTTCAGAAAAACCTCAGCCACACTGGGGAAAGAGGCGGTAAGGACCAGGTGTGGAGGACTGGTAATCTCCTAACCCTTCCAGCTGTCTCTAGCAGAGTGTGTCACTCTGCCCCTTCATCTGCCAATATGGGAGATGACAGAGTACTGTGTGAGAGACTATTGTTAGTAACTTTACAGATGGGGGAGAAAATCAGAGGGTGGGATTCTGAAAGGAATATGGTTTGTCATGTCTCTAACCACTTAGTTTTAGTCCATCTTTTTTTCTTCAAAATCAAGACTGTTGTTTGCCAATTTAACCTTGTATGGTTGTGTATGATGCCCCCTTAGTTCTGTTTTGCTGGTTAGTAGTGTAGCAAAGTAACAAAAAAAGTATGTAAAAATACAATACTAGATTTGGTGTTGAAAGGTTTGAATAAATCTTCTTTGCTTACTTCACAATGAAACAAACAAAAAAAGATCTGAATATTTTATGAAGCTTCATAGGTTTTCTCTTGAATGAACAAAATCAATGGTTTATTGCCTCTCTTAATTTTATGCTCCAAAGTTAGACTGAGCCCTAGGTAAAAATGGCTCGTGGAGGTAAAATGAATAATTCTCCAGATAACTAGAGCACCTTTAAGTGAAGAAATAGGCATTTTTACCATTAAGACCACCAACTCATTTGAGTCATAGGAACAGTCTTGCAGATTCCTTATCATGAAGACCTGAATAAGTTTGGGAACTTTGAAGCATATTTCAGTAGCAAAGAGCTCCAGGACCTAGGAACTCGAGCTTTTAGAGAGAATGTTGGGATTTAGTACCTGGATGTGACTCTTACCATATTTTCTGTACTCCTTCATTTTTCAGGACAAGTTTGTTTGTGGAACCCAGTTTATGGTAGTAATAATTGAAGTTGCAGTGTGTATTCAGAAGTTTGTTATGCTTTCCTTGGCCTTCATTGCCAGCTAACTCTCTCAAAAGATAGCTGAGATATCTGGACTGTGCCAGGTTTTTTTCCAGATGAGAGATGTTTTCAAGTCCTGTTCTTAAACATTTCAGCTTTCCTGCACTTTTTTGGTGGCTTGGTACTTGATGTTTTTTTTCCCTACTGAAAACAGCAATATAGAAGCAGAGGAAACAGCTTGCTCTGCATGTGAACTGTTTATTCAGGAAATGAGAAGGCAGGTGATGAAACTCAGGGTGGAAGGAAGTGTTTCATAAGGGTAGATTTGGTGGGTGATAGCATTAAGTGATCACCGTGTACTTGGGGAACTTGAGGCAGTTGTTGATTCTGGTTTGTTTATATTTGCAGCAGACTTTTGAGTACTCAAATATTGCAATTCAGAGTTAATGTAACTATGCAGTTTGCCATCTATGCCTTCTATATAATTACTGGTTTTGTCAAGTTCTCCTTTTTGGACTGACTTCACATTAGTAGGAATTGAACCTAGAGATTTTCTCAGCTCTCAAACTTCTCTTTTAGAATTGCAGAATACAACCAGTTCCTAATTCTTCTGAGTTCTTCTTAGTTAAGAATGTTAGTTTGAGAGTCAAGAAGAACTTGTGATTTCTTTGTTTACCAGATCTTTTACTGGGTTTTTTGACCCTGTTGCCTCTCCTCCATTTTTACTAGTACCTTTGCTTTCTTGGAACTGATCTCAGCAAACACAGGGTACTTGGCATGCAGTGGCACTGTGTCATGTGCAAGAAAGAAGCTGGCCTGATCTGTAGCTTGATAATGAAGTGTACTTGGTGTGCAAACTTGTTAGCTGAGAAAGATGATCTGTGGCCTTGTGCTACAACCAGAAGGCTTCTCTTCCTCTGGTGCACTGTATTCAAAGAGCCTTGAGAGTAAGACATGCTTCCTCAATTGCCTTCTGTGCTATTGCTGCTCCCCTGCTGCACAGAGCAAAGTGAAAGTGCCTTCAGCAGTCATAGGACAGCCTGAAAGACACTTAGATTTTTTGAGAGCCTTTGTTTGATCACCCTTGCTAGATTTTGGGTACAGATTTCCTTTAATCTCTTGAAACTGATCCTATACCTCTTAGGAGTTGTAGGTAGCTATAACTGTTATAGTTAAATCTTAATATCTAGGAAACTTGTTCTTTTTTGTTTGTTTTAGCACTTAGATGCCTTTGTCAAGAGAGTTACCTTAAGCTTCCTTGTGGACCATATAGAATTGCTTACCTGGAGTTCACCTGGTTTTCCTGACAGATAGCTGAACATGAGTCAGTAACAAGCCCTTGCCACAAAGAAGATACATGGTGCTCCTGAATGCTTTAGAGAAAGCACTGCCAGCAGATTGAGAATAGCAATCCTTCCTCTCTGCTCAGCACTGTTGAGCTCTTCACATCTGAGCTCTTCAGGGCTCCTGAGTACAGGGGGGATGTGGATGTGCTTGACAGATCCAGTACTGTGAAGATGATCAAAGACCTGGATCATCTCTTGTGTGAGGAGAGGCTGGAAGAGCTGGGTCTGTTCAGCCTGGAGAAGAGAAGGCTCAGGGTGAGCTCATCAATGTGTATAAATACCTGAAGGGAAGGTGTAAAAGTGGCAGATACAGGTTCTTTCCAGTGGTGCTTAGTGATGATACAAGAGGCAGTGGGCATAAACAAAAACACAGGGAGTTCCATCCCAGCTTCAGGAACACTTTTTGACTTGGAGGGGCGACCAGGCACTGGCACAGGTTGACCAGGGTGTTTTTGTAGTCCTCATTCTTGGAGATATTCAAAAGCTGTCTAGACATCCTTCTGCAAAGGGGAACTTGGGCAAGATGACCTTCAGAGATTTTTTTCTACCTGGACCATTCTCTGATTCCCTGTGGAATAGCATTTCTTGGGTGCTGTTGTGATTCTGCTTTCCAGCAAAGACCTAGGTGAATTTTTATCCTTCTTGACATCAATGTAAACAATTCATTTTCTTTTCTCCTAGTATGCCTTGCCTTTACTTGCTGCCACATTTAAAGTAAATGTATTGTTACCCTTGTGTCATCTTAAAAAAATACACTATATTCTCATCTGATACTCATCTTGAGCAATTTAAACGCTTCTACTTCTTTTAGGCTTTAGGGAAAGAAAGCAGGCATCTAACAGAGCTTAGGTCAGTCTGGAGCTCTGAGGAGGGCACTTCCCCTCTGGAAAGGCTGGGTCAGGAGGCAGCATCCATTTCACAGGCAGCCAGGGCAGGGCATGGTGGGGCTGCTTTGGTGCTGGAGTGCAGGAGGGCTCTGTGACACTGGAACAGGTCACCAAACGGCGCTGCAGTGCACCTGCCCTCTCTAGGGACCCTAGGTGATGCTCCTTAGGAAGTCAGCTAAAACCTGCCTGTATAATACACTGTGCAGGTGTCCAAGTAACTTGGCCATTGACTAAAAAGAAAATGTGTTAGATTCAGGGGTCATCTCTACCACTTGCACTTTGTGGCTGCACCTGACTGAAATTCAGGAATTTGTGTGGGAACATTCGGGACTCTTGATGAAACTCTCCAGATTTAGTGAAGTGTTTGAACTGAAGCTAATCTTGTGTGGGAGAAGGGGAGGAAGAGTGCTTTTGTGAATTGGATTATAATTTAATATTATAAATATACCACCAATCGTATTACTGCCATAGTGTCAGGGTTAAACTCTCTTATGTCTAGAAAAAAATATCATGTTTGGTGATGAGCTCTTGTTATGCTGGCAGAAAAGGGGCCTTGCATTGCCTAATAACCCCTTTATCTAGTTAAACATACCCTGCAATAAAAGTTTATGTAATCTGGTTAACGGAGAATAGATAATAAATCAATGCAGAACACTGTCATATCCACTTCACTGATCTCTATAGGACTGAACAAAAACTTGCGACCACAGTTTCTCTCATGGCCATGGCACCTAAGTTGTGCAGCTTTTGATCTGTGGTTGTGTACCTATATGTAAGAGAATATTGGGTAACAGCACAATACTGAGACATCCATTTTATGGCTTTTGACATTTTTTTTAGTGATGGGAGTTGTCTTCTTACCTCTTCCCATAGGACTTTTTAGCATGTATGTGTGTAGATAGTTAGAAAAGATCCTGTTCATGCAGAGTAGTAGCTTTCATTGATGCATTTTTTTTTCCCTTCTGTGGAAGATCTAAGGAGGATTTTCCTATTCTCAAGGTCTAGTGAACTGACAACCAAATAGTTACAAAAACTACCAATGGCTGAAGCAATCTATTAAAACCATGGAACCCCATAATGGTTTGGGTTAGAACAGCCCTTAAAAATGTTGTAACTCCAATCTCCCTGCCATGGGCAGGCGTATCTTCCACTAGACCAGGTTGCTCAAAGCCCCACCCAACCTGGCCTTGAACACTTCCTTGGCCTTCAAACCAAGGCTCTCAAAAAAATCTAAGTGTCTTTCAGGGATGGACATCCACAGCTGCTCTGGGCAGCCTGTTGCAGTGCCTCACCACCCTCACAGTAAAGAATTTCTTTCTAATATCAAATGTGAACATTGTGAAAGTGAAGTAGATCTGTGAATGACCCGGTGGACTGACCTGCTGACCACACTTCTTTTGGTGCAGCCCAGGATACATTGTCTTTCTGGGCTGCAGGCAGATGTTGCTGGGTCATGTCTAGTTTTCATCCACCAGTATCCCCAATTCCTTTTCCTCAGGAAAAGAAAATTCTCAACCCATTCTCCCCCCAGCCTTGGGTATTTGTGCTTGCAAGTATTTGTCCTGGGGTGGCCCCAGCCCATGTGCAGGACCTTGTATCTGGCCTTGTTGAACTGATGTCCTGAGGTGCACACAGACCCAATTTTGAAGGGTGCCAAGGTCCTCTGGATGGCACCCCTTCCCTCAGCTTGTCAGCTGCACCACACACTTTGGTGTCATCAGCAAAAATAAGATGGACTCCAAGTGTTCACAGGACAGGTTATGGATTGTGTGATGAGAGGAAAACATTTCCCTTCTGCTTTGAAGATACGTTTCTGATTTGTTCAACCTTCTTCACAGTTGGAGAGAAAGAGCTTATTTTGTGACAGGATTTATCTGATTGGTACAGTGCTCTAAAGTAATACCTTTGTGTGTGCCTTTGTATCCGATATCTATAAAGGAAAAATAGCTGACTAGCTGGCTGTCATTACAGAGTCATTTTGAAATAATTTCATTTTGCATGTACCCGTCTGAACACTTAGGCTTTTAAGAATTAATATTGTGAAGGACCGTTTGTTAATTAAAACCTCAAGCTGACCAAACTGCAAACACTTGTGAATGTAACAGAGAGCAGCAAAAGCATGTCATGAACATTCCCCAAAAGCTAGAAAAACCCCTAGATCAATAAAATGATGCATTTGGGGTCGTATTTTCAAATCTAATGGTTGGATTAGCTGAAGTAGAAAAGAGCTTGCTCGTGGAATCACCCTTCATAATAACCTGGCTGCATTTACAAATAAGAAACTTCCCCTTCCATACATTGGTTGGAAAATTGTTTCAAAGCCCTGGGGCTCAGATGGTTAGAAGCATTCTGTAATTTTCAAAATAAATCTGTTCTCCAATTTCATACTTGTTTGACTCTTTGGCAGTATCCTTTTGCTGAGAGAGCCTTTTTCCTTCCTTTGTATTTATTTTGGCATATAACAGAAGCAATATTGTTCACTTTCAGCCTTCATTTTGCCAGGAAAAATAAGGCAAGCTGGCTGTCTACTCACAAGCTAAACAGTTTGGGGGAAGGTAGTCCTTAACCATTTCTGCACCTGCTTTACTGTTTAAACAGGAGCAGGTAGAATTTTTTTCCTTCCTTTTCCCAGAAGATTTCTCTGCAGCCTTTAGGAGCATGCTGGATTGAGTCTTTGGGACCACAAGCGATCATGAATGCTGAGATTTAGACCATTGGGTACCAGTCTGATGCTGCTGCTCTTGAGACTTAGATAAGGAAGGCTGTCATCATGTGAGCAGATGGAGGAGCGGAATACATCAGGAGCATTGACAATAAAAACGAAGAGTTAAAAAATGTTAAATATAAAAATGGGTTAAAAGTGTTTTAGGCTGAATGTTCCTGTCAGCAAAGATCTGTTCATTCGGATAACTTGAGTATGGTTACAAGTTTGTGTAACTAAAAAAAGCTGAAAACCTGCTTTAAATAGCAGTGCTTGCATCTGTTTGTAATGCCACTCATTTTTCATCCTATTTAAAAGAGTTTGGTGTTTCTGCAAATTGAATATGCATGCAGTCTGGTGTTGCTGAATTTCCTGCTAATAAGAGAACCTAAAATGGGTGTGTGGGGGAGAGATGAGAAGCAACAGACATCAAAAATCATCACCCAGGTCTGCATCTCATGTTTGGCTGTGGAAGGTAAGGGCTGCAGTGCCTGCTGCTCTGGGTAACAGAGCTTCAGGGTGAATTCCTCTTTCTGTGGTAATGGCATCTTTCCTTTTATTAATGCAAATTAATAACTTGTAGTCATCTCCTTTCAGATGTCTACTGTTTCTAATTTACATGAGAGCATCTAGCCATGCTTCCCAATTATGTGCCACCTCAGTTAATCACTCGGGTGCTTGAGCAAGGTCCTCCTCATTGGGCTAAGTCATTGGACTTAGTTCATTGGACTAAGCCATAGAAAACTTTTAACTTTGCAGTTTTGTTAGCACACAATTGTTTTGTTAAGCTATTTTTAATGGTTCCTTTTGTGGTTTACTGGCATATGTTATAGTAATTACCTAGAATGTATTAATACTGTATGTTTTTTCCTGAGGGAAAATTCTAACTTGTTTTACATAATACAAACCCAAATCCCAATTATAATAAAACATGGAGAGCAGAAGAATAAATGATTATTCTTTTTAGTGACATTTGTTTTCATGAGTGTCTGTTTCCTGGGACAGACCTTGAACCAGAAGATCTTCTGTATTCTGGTTATCTGTTTGCCTTTCTCCCATCCTCCTGCATTCAGGATGTTACTCAGGCTCCCTGCAGGGACTGTGATGTGTCTTCCCACCTCACCCTCTGTCTTCATTTAATCTGTTTTTACTAAAATTTGCCATTACCTTGATGTGGAGTTTAAACACAATATGCAAACATTATAGTGTCAAAAAAAATCACCATCTCTGTGCTACCCCTGCTTTTGCACAAGTGTTGGTTTTGCAATTGAGTTTGTAATTTAGCTGCTTCCTGCCCCCTCACCCCACCCAAGACAAAAGCAGAGAAGAAAATTGTCCTTGGGCTGATTCTGTGCTGAAGCAGCACTTGCTGTGGCTGGCAGGAGGGGCAGAGCGAGCGCGGCTCTGTGAAGGGTGGGAGCTCAGGGTTTGTCCCTGAGTGATACCAACTGCCCTGCTCCAAACAGGTAAGCACAGCCCCTCATCCTGCTCTCCTGTTGGATGGAGGTCTGGGACAGAGACAGAGCTATGGGCTCTGGCTGAACATCTCACCGGGCATCCCAGTTTGATCCGCGCCTCTCCTGAAACTTGCTTAACAAATCCGTGGTTAAAACACTTCTTTTCCACTGAGTTTTGCTTGATTCCAGGGTGTGTGCTTGTCTCGCTAATGCCTTTAAATATGCTGTGGATACTAGGATTCATTGTAGATTTCATTCTCTTGCAAAAAAAAGTAAATAGGAAATGCTTAGAGAATGAGGCATTGCTTTCTCGCTGTGTGTGGTAACCCCTAGAGGAGTGCCCGCTGTGCCACAGAAGGTGCTGCCTTGCACTTATTTAATTTTTTCTTTTGGTTCTGCAAAGCAATACATGGCTGTTTCTCGTGTTAGCTGGGAAGCCCTCAGCTCTGGCTGCTCCAGAATAGCTTTGTTTTGTACCCAAACAGTTGGTGTGCACATGCCTGTAGGGGAGGAGCGGTGTGCTGCTGGGAACTCTGGAACAACGGGAAATACAGGGCAAAACCTGTGGGTTTCTTTTTTGTTTTTTGCATAACTCTTCCTTATTTGTAGAAGTAAGTGCTTGTTTCTGTGAGTAGTTTTTGTTTTGGCCATTTTATCTGAAACTATTTTCTCCATTCCTAAGCTGATTTCTCTGGGTAAATGTTCGTGTTTTGCAAGGTACTGTAAAACGCAGAGATTGTTACCATGTGAGACTGTTTAGCCTCATAAAATGGAGGGGAGAGAAAGTATGGCTGTGTAGTGGATTTCAGCCCTTGCAATTAAATTATTACATTTTTCTTTTCTTCTCTAGGATCTCGAGTAGCAGGATGGAAGAACTCTAACTGATAGAGACAGAGAACAGGCCCTCTCACCATGGAGAACGTGCCGGTTGATGGGGAGCTGGATAGAAATTCAGTGAGTAACTTAAGTGTGCCTTTGTGCAGTGACACGACTGTGAAGATGCTTTTGCAGGGAGAGGATTAAATTACTTGAATCTGTTCACTTTTGCTTTGAATTGATACTTTTCTGGTGAATACATTTGGAATATTATGTAGTATCATGTATCATTTATTAGATTCTCATGGCAGGAGGGCTGAATGTCAAAAAACTTTTAGATTTTGGATTTGATTTTTGGATTTTGTCTCAGAGTCCCAGAGAAAAAAGGTATTCCTCTCAGTCTAACTGGCACTTTGCTAGTTAGTGATTATGGACAATAGAAAAAATAATGTTCTTGGTGGAATGAGGAGCAGAAAAGACAGAAGGAGTGATAATTATATGTTATCAGAGTAATCTTGAGGTGTAAGAGTTGATAATGTGTACTGATTATAAAATTTCTGAGGCAATGAAGCTCCTTCTAAGCACAATTTAAAAACAGGAAAGGCTAGTGTGTACTGTTGTGCTTCATCATCATCATAAATGCTGAAATTATACAAGAGTTTAGTTTTTCCACAAGCTGTGTCGTGTAGAAGTACTTTAAAAGCTGAAGCAGGAAATGTTTTATAGTTTCCAAAGCACTGCTTCCCAAAGGCAAAATAGGATATGTTTTTCTGTAACTGAGGCGAAGGTCAAATTTAACACCTCATTACTGGCAAACTCTATGTGTGATACTGAACTACTACATGGAGCTATTACCTTGATCAAGTGTTTTATTACTGTTTTTATCTTAAGTGGTGAGTTTGGAGACAAACTGTTTTGGAGCGTGTTAAGAAAATTCTTGGTTTTTTTCTGTAATGAACAAATTAATTGGTTTGCTGCATGGCCTATGCATTTATATCCCAGATGCAGAATACTTAAGAGTATCAACTGCCAACTGTGCAGTAGGGTATTTTCATTTTTTTAAAAAATGCTGTCAGTTCAGTTGCTGTCCTCCTTGTTCCTCAAAATATATTAAAAAGTACCAGTTTACAAAACACTTCAAAGTAATGTAAGATGTGCTACTTTTCTTTTTGTGACATTCCTTCAGAAGAGCATGATCTTAAGAAAGTTCCTCAAAATGAGTCTCTGTTTTACCAAGACTGCTTTAGAAAAAAGCTGTGTAAGGATAGATTGCCTTTCATCCTATATGCTTCTGAAGTGTCATCTCAGAATAGTTTTTTTTAAACTGATGATGTATTGTACTAGGCTAGTCTAAGCATTTCTTATCACAATATCAGTCAGTGGGGTAATTGTCTAAATTGCAGTTACAATGTCAAGTTTTGTGTGTTGCACTGCAAGTGTTAAAAACATTTTTGGAAGCTTATTTGGTAGTCTTAATACACAGCCTAGTGTATATCATAGTAAAAGAAGTGAAAATTAAATATTAAAAATACCATATGTATTTTAAGAGAGATTGGCCCAGTAGTTTTGAAGACCTGTACATTAAGAATAAACACTTTGAAGACCTTTAGTCAATGCAAATCCTTCCCAGAAATGTAATTTTTTTGAAATCATGTTTAAAATTTTTCAGTATTCCAGACTTTTAGGTGCAATCTAAATTTTTTTTTAAGTTCCATTGTCATGATAAAATGAATGAAATACATATGTTGTAATGTGCATAAGGAATACTGAGCAAAATTTTTCTTCACTTTTAAATCCTTTGGGATGTTTCTAGGAGGTATCTGAAAAAACCTTGTTTAGAAGTGTCAGCTTTCTAATTTCATTTTTTGGCTGACTTATTAAAGAACAAAAGACAAAGAGATCACAGGCCTTAATGCTGTGCTTTTTCCTTTCCAGAATCAGTAAACAGAGAAAAGTCTCATATTAAATGCTCTTCCTGTCTCACAATTAGGTTGATATGTACTGAATATAAATTTGAAGACAAAGGCTGTGACAGCTCAGCTATTTTTGTAGTCTGACACCATTAAAACAGTGCAAAATAATAGATGCTCTGAGTTCTCGTCTGAGAACAGTTTTTGTCTACTTTTCTATAAAATAATAATGTAATCAAGTCTCACTTCTCCAGAACTTAGAACATTACATGGAAATGTATGGTATAAACTGTTAGAAATTCTTAGAAATATATGTATGGTATAAACTGTTAGAAATTCTTAGAAATTTTTCATCACTTCTAATTTTTGCTGAGACATACATTTAATAAATAATTTGCCTGTGATAGAACTTGTACAGTCAGTGTCAGTCCTTGTTACTTAATACATCATCAGACATAAAAGTACTTTCTTTCCTTGAAGCATTGAATCATTTTTGTTGATCAGATTTGTAGGTTGGGTCAGTGGTCCTGAATTTAATCTGACTGGATTAATTTCAATGGTTTACATGTATCAGATACTGCCTTCAGGGAAAGTCTGTCTTCAGCAAGGTGAAAACTCAAACTTGGCTTTAGAATGTTCATTTAAACTATTAAAAATTTAATTGTATGTTTTGATTGTAAAAATACTGTTTTAAAATAACTTTTGTGATAAAAGATTCACACGTGCTGGCATGACACATGCTTTTGCTTTTACCCTACTATTCAACAGGAAAAGGTTTTTGTTTTTTTAGAAGAACTTGGCAGATATAACCTAAAGTTTAGCAGCAGTTGTTATAAGCTTTATTTCTGAGAAATGAACATCTAAAAATAGTGCTCTTTTGAAGCACGTAAGCTGCCTTTGTATAAAAACAATTATAGCTGCTGTCTCATGTGATACTTTATATTGCTGGATTTATATTGCTGGTTTTACTTCTAGGTCTTAGTCAAAAACTTTACTGGGAGGAGGACTAGGCTTCATGTATTTTGGTAGCAAAATTTTAAAGTAATTGTGCCTCTGTAGAAATGAAATTGAGCATGTAGTGTTGAGAACCTGTCAGAGGACTTGTTCTGTAATCTGTAATCAAAGTTATCAATTATATAATGGGAAAAGAAGGCTAGGCTGTGCTTCTGGGAATATACATATGTTTCTCTTAATTTTCTAGATTTTGAATAAGAGTTGTGGGTGGTGATGGACAGGAATGTCCAGAGAGCATTCTTTTCAGAGAAAACCCTGAAGTAGTAAAATGGTAATGTTTTGTTCCCTCAGTTGTTTGGAACCTTAGTCTGCAGTGATACGAATTGCAGGTGATAGAGGTGCAATAGGCCATTGGAAAATGAAAGGTCTTTTTGCCCAAAACAGTCTTATTTCAGTGCCTTAACATCTTGCACCAGTGTTTAGAAATATATAGTCTGCAGGTTTTAGGTAAATACACAGACCCAAATACCTCTGATGAAGAGAGAGGGTTGAGCAGCAACAGAGAGAGTTTGGTGTGTGAACAGAATGTCATTTGGAGAGGACAGAATTAGACAGGCTTGTGTTTCAGCCTCTGGCATAGGAGCTGTTTGTACCAGTTCATAGGATTAACCATGCAATGCTAAAATATTTACATGAAAAGCCCCTGCATTGCCATCTCGGGTGACAGGCTGCCCTGCTCTCTGGTGTCACGTTGTATCTTGGCCAGGGCTGCTTGCAGGGCAGGCAGTGAGACAGGACCTGCTGCGCTGCATTTCCCTCTTGTTTCCTGCACACGTAAGTAATGCGCTGCCAGTGAGCATCTGGCTGAGCTCAGGTACTGCTGATCCTGTCTGTTCACAGTGTACTTTTCCAGCTCCATTCTCTTGCTGTGCAGCAGCCCAGTGCTGAACAGCTGTGCTCCCAGTCCTTCAGTCAGTTGCTGGATGTCTGTATAGTTTCTGCAGGCTTCTTGTTCTCTTGTCAGCCGCTGTTCTCTTGAATCTAAAATCAGCATAGGGTAGGAGAGTTCCAGTCTGAACATAAACAGTTTCCTAGTCTGCAGTATGTTATCTGTACATTAAGAATAAACACTTTGCCATGAAAGCCATTGAATTCTTGAATACATTGCATGTTCTACTACTCAGATCTGTCTGGTAAGTTCATGGGTTTCACTCTTTGACCTGAATTTAGTCTCTGGCAGAAATAAAAGGTTATTTGCCAAGTGTGCTTATATTTTATTTCAGTTTTTCCAGATAAATCAAGTCCTGTTCCAGAAAGTGCAGAATTGTGAAAGAGGGGTTCCCTCATCTTTCCAACAATGTGTACTGCAATTGCTGTATATTCATTTGCATTTGCACATTGCAGTGTCAATTTACAATTTAACACCCTTAGGCAGATGTGAGGGATAAAAAAAAAAATCAGTGTTTTAAGGTCAGGAGTGCAAGACAAGATTCCTGCTTGCAAAGATTTTGATTATGATTTTTCTTTTTTTACATTTCCTGCTGTTAAGTCCTGATAAGAGAGACAAGACTGGATCCTCTTTAAATTTACTTTATGGAGTACAATTTTTTTTATGTGGGATATAGAAGATATGTCATGTTTGGATTTATTTTTAAGGAGAAAATGTTCGTGCTGATCAGTATTCTTGTGTTCTCCTTTTCTGTTATTCACAGATTTCAAATGCAGTAAATCCGTAAAGACATAAGTGGAATTTGCCTTTTATCTGTACATGGCTGAGCACAGTGGGATCTTAGCCTTGATTGTGGTCTTTGTTAGCAAGGATTTTAAAAATATTCCAGATCAAATATCAGAAAGGCTTACAGGATATTACTGTGTAGTTACCCTCCTTTAGTGCCTGTATTTGATGCATTCAGTGGGAGAGAAATTCTAAGCAATTTGGTTCTATGGAAATACTCAGATATAAAATATCCTCTTAAATTTAAAACTGCACTGTTTCTCTTGCATCCTAAGCAATTTCAAATGTTACCTGTGTTTGTAGATGAGCTGAATCTGTGGCTTCTAAGTTTGTGTTTGTATTAAAAAGCAGTTAGGCTTGGATCTAGCATTAGTAGGTGCTTGCACATTACTTATGGCTTTAAAGGTTTTTTTCCTTCCAAAACACTTTTCTGAAAGTGGAGTGGTTTTGGAAACATTTTGTGTTATTTCAGCTTTCTTCAGAGCTTCAGTCTTTTTGAAACCTCTCCAGCCTAAGATGTCTTTAAAAATGCTGTGTGTCAAGTCATAGGAGCACTTAATTGCTGCTGGAGAGATTCCACTCACAAGAAGTGGTTGAGGCAGCTGCTGTTTCCTAATGATAGCTTCTAATAATGGCTTTCCTATAGGCATATTTGTCCGATTTGTTGCTTCAACTTTTCTGAACTGTGGAGTCTCTGGAGGTCTTGCCTTTGGCACTGAGGTGCATGTTGTATTTTAGTTATGAACTAACACTGTTTTCATTGTCCTTCTTTCCCGCTGCTGCTGCTGCTTTTTGTGCACTTGCTTCTTCCTGGCCTGGATTTGTATGTTTGCTGTTCTTCATTCCTCAATTGTATGTGTACACAGCATCATGGTGAGAACAGAGACTCTCCTGAACTATCAAGTAAGTGACTCCTCTCTCCTACATTATGTTTGCACATATATTTGTAGTAGTTAATAGATATCTTTGCATATAGTTGCTGGGATAAATACTAAGTTTTCTTCTTTATCATAATTGAGAAGTTGAAGTGTGATTAAAATTTGCTGTTGGAAAAGTATTTTGCCTGGCATACCACTCATACAAAAGTTTCCCTACTGTAACCTTTATTTTTTTAGTGGGAAAAGTCTATTCTTCACCTCTCCCAGTCATGGCCAGGAAAAAAATCTTTTATATTATTTATCTGGAAGAGAAAAAGCTGTTTTTATGAGTTTGAAGTGAAACTTTCAAATGCTATGTAGCACAGATAGTAAAGATATGGAAGTAATGGTTCAGAAAAAGGTTTTATTTTTGAGTGTGTTGATTTCTAGTGCTATGTGTGGTTCCCTTAATTTCAATAATTTTACATATTCAGAATTGAACAGGTGTATATATACTATAATTCTTCAGGATTGGATCTGGTGAGGTGCTAGGGGAAACTTCAGATGTATATTTGTGCTTACTTGCAGCCAGAGACTTACTGGTGCCATTGTTTTGTGAGCATTATTATGATAGTATGATTAGTAGAGTAATGTTGCCTGGGATTAAGAGTTTGTGTATGTAGGAAAAAGAAAGGTGCAGGCACAAATTGTTTCTTTTTTCTGTGAGAAATCTGTGCAGAAGTTGTGGTCTTAGCTGACATAGCTCGTTATAGACATTAAAAAACAATGTTGAATTGAATTGTGGTAAACATTTTCCTGTATATGATGTCCTTGTGCTATTTTCAGTGGTGCAGACACTTTCACAGGCTCATTATAGAAACAGAAGTGGGAATCTGACTCTCCAGATTTTTTTTTTCATAGCTTTACCTGAAATAAATTGGCTGTAAATTGATATTTCTTCTAAGGTATGACTTGTACTGACAAACTTTTGTATTACTAATTTGATGACCAGTATGATGAACATGAACAAAGTATGTCTTTTTCAACTCTCAGCAGTTCTGTTGGTATTGAAATGTGACCTCTAAGGAGTCACAAGGAGGCTTTGATATTTACTATTTGCTGTTTCTTCTCTAAAGTAATGCCTTGTCTTCTCCCTCACCTCAGAGCAAATGTCTGAGTGTTAGGGTGAGGCATTTTGCAGGAGGGGGGACAACTTCCTCCTAGTGGCTGCTATGGTGTGAATAGTTACGTTCCTAACTGATTTATTTCCATTTGTTTAGTACTTTTATGCTGCTTTATATAAAAAGGAGATTTAAAACCTCTCCTGCCAGTCATTCTTCAGCTTTTTAGATGGAATTTCTCAAAAACCCACCTGGTTTAAGAAGTTCACCTTGAATACCCAGGCATATGAAGTGCTTGCCATATGCTATTCTGTATTAGGTGGTACATAAACTCTGGTAGGAAAAGTGCCTTTCTGGCAGTTCTAGGAGTTGTTGCAGGACCTAATTGACTCCTAATGAAGGGATATGAATTTTACAGTGAGCTTGAAGCTTGTAGTCCTGTTAGTGTGACTGAGTCCCCACTGCTGAATGTAGCTCATGCTTTAGCAGCACTTGTGTGCAGAGCTTGCTTACGCCGCAGGTTACTGGCAGCTTCTGCCTGAGAAATAACTGCATTGTGACAGCTTTAAGAAACCTTTGGAATGATCAAAGCTTAAAAAAGAGTTAGAAGTGCTACATGGTGCCTGCTCACAAACAAGCCTTCTGCACAGGTTACTCAGGGGAGAGTTGCTAGTGCAGTTCCTGCAGTGGAGCCCACGGTGTCACCTGCTGCAGTGGCATAGGGGCTGGTGGGGGCACCTGCAGAGCACAGCAGGCTGAGAAATCCCATCCCTGCAGAAGCTAAGTGGCCAGTGGCTTGTCAAAAGGGTGAAAGCTGGTCTTCCTTCAGTGCACTGTACACATTAAATCTTTAAAACAAGTATAGCTCACTCTCCTTGCAGCGACCCATTTTGTGCAAACCTGTGAAACAGCTGCTTTCTTACCCCCTTTTATTTTCACATACAAGACCTTCTGCAGTATGGTCTCTTCCCAAGACTTCAGCAACTGCCTTGCTCCCCCCCTTTCCCTTACTTGTAGTTGCAGAACAATAAACAGCTAGTTGGTACAACAAGAAGAGCAAAATCAGACGCTGCTTTGAAATACCAACTTCTGGCACTGATGGACTTGAGTTCTGAACTGGTAAAATGAGCTGGTTGCCTCCCTTGTCCATTTCCTTACATATTTTTCTTCAGCAGCAGTTCACATGGAGTATAGTTTCTCTGAAGCAGAGAATCTATAACTAAGCTTTAGATGGCTTATCTGATGTAGAAAAATAATACAGGTGGGTCTACTGCAATCCTAGCATTCCTCATAGAGTCATTTAGGATGGAACACACATTTGAGAATCATCAAGTCCAACTGTTAACCCAGCCTTGCCAAGTCCACCACTAAACCATGTCCCCAAGTGCCACATGTACACATCTTTTAAATACCTCCAGGATTGGTGACACTTCCCTGAGCAGCCTCTTCCAATGCTTGAGAAGCCTTGTGGTGAAGAAATTTTTTCTAATGTCCAATCTAAACCTCTCATGCCACAACCTGAGGCTGTCACTCTCATCCTGTCACTTTCTACATGGGAGAAGCTACCTTTCAGGTAGTGGTAGAGAGCAGTAAAGTCTACCCTGAATCCCCTTTTTTCCAGGCAAAACAACCCCAGCTCCCTCACCCATCCTCATCAGACTTGTGCTCTGGACCCTCCACTATCTTCCTCACCCTTCTGGACACTCAGGCACCTTTTTATTTTTTCATACTGCTTTGTGTTCATTCCAGGTTTTGCTGCAAAATGTTTCCACTACTGTAATAAGAGTAGTGATAAAGCTAAGAAGGCCTTTGTACTTTGCAGAGTCCATCCAGAGAATAGAACTTGTTTGGTTTGACTCAAATCTTCTGCTGAACTTTTAAGGAAAGCTTGGGAACTCTTAAAATCATCTGTGTTGTAAGTTCCAGTCTTTTCTTTAGTAAATATTGCTTGTTTCCCTCTTTGAGCACGTTGTCAGTATATCTGCTTTCACACAACAGGTGTTACAGAGTCATTCTTTGATTATGAAAAAAGGTACAGTTTTGTTGTCTGCAGCTTAACAAAATGTACAGAAACTGTAAAACAGGATGGCTGGCCAGGTGATCCTAGAAATAGGTAGGAAGACACCAGACAAGTCTTTCTGACCAATGAGGTTCAAGGAGAGTGACTCTTCTGCTTTAAGCCTTTGCCTTGACAGAATTTGTACATGATTTGTATTGTTAAGGCTTGTTTCTTGTGATGTATATACAGACATTGATCTTAGCTTTCTGGGATGTTGGTACAGCTTGATCTGGCAAGTTGTTTCATGGGTTGGCTGAGTTGAGGCTAGTTAAACCAAAAGCTATCTCAAAGTGGCAAAGAAAAGAAGTATTTCAGAAGATAAGCAACAGCTCAATGCTGTATCTCTATTGAGTATCAGCCTTTCCAACCTCATGCTAATTTTTGTTTTCATCTTTTGCCTCATATCTTAGACCAGTCTTACTGGCTTCTTTCTGCCATCCTCTCCAAAGCAAGTATCTGGTTTGAAAACCTCAGTTTTTAGAATGAAAGGTTTTGCAACAGAGCAGTTGAATACCAGTTTCATAAACAGCAGTGAAGTTCTTAGTAGAAATCTATGCACAAGCACATAACATCTTTGAATGAGCATCCATTTTGTATTTCAGCAGTGGTAACAAACAGTGATGACCGGCCTATAACTCCAGGAAAAATGAACCAGCACCAAGGAAAAGAAGGCTATTTTACTCCAACCAAAGAGTTACTTCAGCCATCTCTCTGTCCAGGAAGTGCCCAGAGTCATGGTAAGACAAAGTTATTTTTTACAGAGGTTTTAAAGAACTTAAATTCTAACATTAGTTATATGTTCCAAATATTGGTTCAAAATCACCGACTTTTACAATAAAGAGGTAAGGAAGAAAGCATATTGGAATTTTCTGTGTAATTATTTGTATCTTTGTGTTAATCTGAAAGAGGAAAAATACATTATGTGATGCACTAGTTTATTAAGGCATGCTATGATTTGTTTGATGGGAGAGCAGTTCACATGATGGTAAATGATTATTTGTGTAGTCCTGTAAAACCCACAGTAATGTTCTTCTCTCAGTATTCAAGCTGTGTCTTTATGCAGCAGTGTTATGATGTACCATAAGTGGAACTTTGGTGGAAAAATACTTCAAATTACTTCAATAACAAAGAAGTAATTAAATTACTTCTACTGAAAGGTCATTCTCTTTAGAAAAAAAAAAAAAAAAAAAAAGTCTGAACCCTAATTTTTGCCAGCCTTCAAGAAGTCCCTCTGCCTTGCTAAACCTGTTGAAAACAAACTCTGTGCATCCATGAGAACTGATTGGATGGAAAGAGAAACTCAGTAGACCTGACATGCTGATAGACTATTCAAGAAACAAAAAACAAGCAATAATTGGTCTCCTTGTGCTTATTTGCATTTGAAACTACTTGCATTTGTTGCTCAGGAAATCATTGGACATTATTCCTGGGGTATGTGAAGTTCTTAATGAAAACTTCAGGCTTTTAAAATTGATGTTCTCTTCCCTTTTACTGTTGGCAGCCATAATAGTCATCCATGCTTCCTTTAGTTTTTTTCATGAGTAGTGTTCCTGACATGGTTTTATATTTTTACCTGGT
Source organism: Zonotrichia albicollis (assembly GCF_047830755.1). NCBI lineage: Eukaryota > Metazoa > Chordata > Aves > Passeriformes > Passerellidae > Zonotrichia > Zonotrichia albicollis. The sequence continues at coordinate 46,985,516 of NC_133822.1, forward strand.
TTTGGTATGACTCTCCCTAACTACCATAGCTTGCTTTGCAAGAGTAATGACACTGGTGTTTCAAAGTAATAAATGCAGTGGCTTAGGTCACTTTGAATCACATTCCTGTTGTCCCATTCAGTTCTATTAGACAAGAAAATAACTTTGAAACAAAGACAGTTGTTACTGTGCTGAATCTGGTAGTATTTTAGTGTATTTTAAAGTTATTATGGTAGTATTTTTGGTACTACACACAGCTAGCTCAGATATATTTTCTAATTCCTGGTGTTATCACACTGGAACAGCACTTGATGTCCTCTGGCTTATGTCAAGCTTAGTCTGGAAATATTTTCTGTATAATATAAATAAAACTTGTTTGTCATTTTAGTTATGTTGAAAGAACTTTTGGTTATTTTCTCTCTGTACTGTGTTGTATCCTTTACTAGAGAAATGCTGATGTTATGTAAGTGTGTTTGAATATTCTAATAAACTCTTCCTTTTAATATTGATGTTCCCACTAAGTTATAAAGTCAAACTGTGGTGTTTCTTCAGGACTTTCACTCATAGGAAAATTATTAAAATGGGCTTGAAAAGCACTTGATTGTCCTTCATCAAACTCCTTGCAGTTAATAAGTTTTTCTCTCCAGATCTTTTTTTTCTTCTGAATATTTCAGGGCTTATATAAGTGAATTTAAGCCAGTTAAGTGTATTTGTGCCTTTTTTAGCATCAATCATTACTGACTTCGTTTTCCAGGAGCACTACTAGGTATAAGGCTGTACTTTCATGAGACAAGAAATTTGGCTTGCATTCAATTTTAGTAGAGAAATGGTACAATGTGGGCTAGGCTTCAGCAACCCACAATTACTGTCTTGCCGCCTATCTCCAGCTTGGGAGCTGATTTTTTTTTTGAGTGGGTTGACCAACATTTAAAATCAGGTGAATATTCAATGGCAGTTATTCCTATGGGAAAACTACAGTGCTGGCAAAAATGTGAGTTGGAGAAAAAGAGATGTAGTGGAAGTCTGAAAAATATGAAGTAGAACAGAGCTTTATATAATGGAGTGAGGCTGTTGTAACTGAAATCCAGTTAACCAAGGTGTTTACAATGTGCTTGTGGTATAGTATAATGACATAGGGAATGTTTAGATACAGAATTTGAAGGCATTTACAAGGAACTAAATGGAAGTACTTTTAGTCACTGACAACTGAAGTCATCCTTAGGAGATGAGTAATGTAAATAAACAATTCAGTATCATGCTAGGCACAGAATAACAGAGAATCAAAACAGAAAATGTATGATACCATCTACAAAGAACTGATGAAATGTATCTAAGGGAGAATTGTGGCACAGGTACTTAGCTTTTGCTGCTGGGCAGCTGGATGTTGTGCCATGCTATTTGACCACTTTTACCTGGGTTGCTTCTGCCTGAACAAAAAGCACCTGTGTTGCAAGGCCACTTAGGCATAGAACTCGTAGCCCAAAACCAGGTGAGTCAAATTGAAACAAAGCCTGTGATGGGTTAGTCTCTGGAACAACCAGCACTAACTTTGGTGTTAATGGGGAAACCACCATGGCTGTCCAGCAGCTGTCTAGGGATAGACATGCTCAGTGACTCTTGTTTGGAAAATCTACTGTAACAAGCTTAATTTGTGTCATCTGCTTGTGTTTTAGGTAAGATCCTAATGACAAGAATTACAAATATGGTTAAAACTACATGAGTCTTAATGCAAGGGAAGGGAGGTGAACATTTAAAATCAGTTTGAGTTACCTCTTATTTGGAACAAAAGGAACCATGTAATATGTCAATGTAAAGTTGTAAGTGGTGTGTATTTTATAATTTTAGGTGCTGCTGTGTATAAGTACTTTTGTTTTCATCTCTGACCACAGCTCTGGATTTCAGGAAGCTTCTATTTTCCTGTACTTGGTTTCTTAGTTTGAGACATGCCTTCCTCCTCCCTCCCTCCTGTCACTCTTGTGAGATTGAGCAGAGTATGTTGTGTGGGACAGAGATGGGGGTCTTCTTCTTGGAGTCCAATACAGATGTATTTTATACAAGTGGAGTGCGATTTGATCTGGCAGCATTGTCTAGTGGTTGCTCAGCAAAAGTCTATTTAAAGTGTCACTCTTCTATGTACTCTTTGCACTGTTTTACAAAATATTTTCAAGATCCTTGAAGTTACACTGTCCTTTATTTTGAGGCTGAAGTAGCTTACCTGTGAGCCTACAGAGTGGCATGTGTAGGTGTGGAGGTCACACTTCCACAGGAAGCTTTAGCAATGTTGTTTGATGGAAATGTGTTAAAATAAGGGATAGTGGAGATTTTTCCAGTATGATTTTAACATATGTCGAAAGTTTAGATTTTAGTGGCCAAACACTAACTTGGCCATATATAGCTTTGATCCTAAGATGGGGTTTTCATTTTAATTTTTGTGTATTTTATTTATTCCTGCCTTGTCCATCAAGTAGTTAACTGGAGCGTCAGAATAGACTTGTCCTGATAATAATGCTACAACCAATGTGTCTTGAACAGACTAATGGTTATACTATGTTTTTTTGTTCAATATTTTATTTAGACTTGTCTGACTTGGAGAAGGACCTAAATAATTCAGTAGCTTTTAGATGGAAACTTTAATAATCTTGGGAAGTTACTTTATCTGTGAAGCTTTTCTTATGTTGTGGGATGGTGCGTCTTCAGGCCCCAGTGGGCAGTATGGCCCCTCCAACTCACCAAGACTGTATTTTTTTAAGTATAGTCATATAGATGTTAGTAGTGCTAAATCATCTCTCAGTTCTAGCAGCTGACACACAGATAGTATGGTGCTAATTTAGCTCATATTCTGTGTTTGCATTCAGTGGTTAAAAATGTTATTAACTATTAATGAACAAACAAGTAAACTTTCATTGAACTTACTTTTGGAATGTTTCCTTTTTTAACCTAGCATGGGACCAAAAGGAATAATTGATAAAATTATTTTGTTGCAGTTGAAAAATTAACATTAAAATACCAAGTACAAGACTGCATTTTCAAAAGTTGTAGAGCAGAACTCTGCTTGCTGATGCAATCTGTTTATGTCAAATTATTCCTGGTAAATTGAATTCTTGTAAATCTTATTAACTCAAGCATACTGATTTATTTCTTTGATAAAATGAATTAATGCAGCAATAGCAATCACATAAAAACTATTTAAAAAGTCAGCAGTCTCCTTATAAATGATTAATAATATTTTTAACTTACCAATATTTTCTTAAAACATATTTCAAACTTTTTATGAAGATGTCACAGATGCTTAAATAGCAATATTTGTGGTAAATAGAGAAATCTAGTAAGAGAATGCTTGAAAATGTCCAACTTTTCTGTATTTTTCCTGTCTTTATTTAAAACATCAGTAAGATGTAGATGAGGTGGGATGTGTGTCCCCAGAAGGAGCCTGACCGGAGATAAGAAACAGGATCTGCCTTTCTTTTCCAACAGAGCAGTAGTAGTTGTTGATTCAATTTGCAATGCAATTAAAAATATATTGTGTTACATGACTGAGAAATAGAAGTGGTTTAGGTGCAGAGAGGAGGGTTGAAAGTAAAAACAAAATGATATCTGCTAGTGATGATGATCACCATGAACTGGAAGGAAGTGAAGGTGATTTTGGGGAAGAGTGAGGGCATTTTTGGCTGTGCTGAACTTGTGCTTTAAACAGCTCCAGAGGAAACATTTAAAGGATATGCCAGTGCTAGGATTTTAATCCACAGGATGCTGCATTTTTGGAGAAAATAGGAATTTAAGTATTTTTGTATGTGACAGAAGGTGGAAAGCACAGAACCGGCATTTTCAAGAAGTAGGTCCTAAAGAACAGTTATCAGCTGTTGAAGGGATGAGATGCCTTTGGAGCCTTAAGGACCAGAAAATATCAAACTCAGATGTTACTGACTGTGTACCCAAGGTAACCAACAAGTTAAAGCTGATTTGTTGTTGACCTGTGCAACTTGCAGCTTTAAAAACCATTTGTTTCAGTTGTTCGGCTCAGTTGACAGCAGGAACAGTTTGTTTCACTGGGCAGTAACAAAGGTCTTGGAGCTCCTGACTGGTCATCCCTGTTCTGGGTTCCTGGTGGTCAAGAAGCCCTGGAGATACAGCAAAGCATCTCCTCTTAACCAGCTGTCAGCGGAAGACAAATTACTGTGGACCAGTAGAAGGAAAGATGCAGCCTTGTGAGAGTGAACTCTCTAAGCCTTTTCGAAGTGTTAGCACCTCTGCCTAAGACAGTCACTTGGCTGTGGTGCTCTGGGCACATTTCTGCCAAGGGTTCTTCCATATGGATGCATGAGGCTGAAGCCACAGCACTGGAGAACTGAGCTGGGGAGAGAGATCCCACTGCCCATAATTACAGCAGATGGATGCACTGAGCACAGGTGAGGCTGGAACTCCACTGGGAGTTGATCACTGCTAAAATGCCAGTTTGGGTTGGTATTTTTTTTCAACTAGTGCTTTCAGTATGTTAGTAATTCTTTTTGATAAGAGTATTTGGCTTGCAAATGGCAAAATTTTGCCAATCAATTTGGTTCCAAACCAAGCTGTTTCCTGGATAGTTGGGGTATATTTTATATACAATAGTGATTTCTGGTTTTCTTCTTACCTTTCCTATGTGTTTACTTTCTAGATGTAGGCAGACTTAGTCATGGAGTAACTTCATACAGTCTCCTCTTTCCCTTCACTGTGTCTGTTCTTTGAATAAAGAAGCTGAAGAATGCCTAAATAACTCACTATCTTGACACAGTAAGAACAATTTATCAGTCATCCTTTGTTACTTCACTTCATAGTCCCATAGCTGTCTCATTGTCTCACTGCTAAAGAAGAACTGTTCAAGTTCTACTTGAGGATCTCCAAAAACTTTTTTTTGATACTTCAATATTAACAGTAAGTGTTGCTTCTGAAGTAAGGCACCTTCTCTGCAGAGTAAATACATTTAATGTCTTAGAAAAATGTTAAGAATTTTGCTTTCTCCTGCCACATAAGAATTCTTTCTAAAACCTTGCAAACCCTCATGTTTGGAGACTCTTAGTCTTTCTTGTATTATTAGGAGGCATTTTAATTTGTCTTGCATTGCTTTTGATGATGAGGAAGTATGTGTAATCAGCAGTGTGTGGGAGCCATGGGCAGTGGTTGTTCTTTAGGTGGTACTGGATTAATGCTGTTAATCCTGCTGCAGGATCCTGAGCCTAAGGACACAGGTGGTCACTTTTTCAGTTTTTCAACAGAGTGTGGAAGTGAAGCCCCAGTTCCACAAAACTGTGTAACCTATTTGGAGTAGCTTTAGTGATGCTTGTCTTAAATGGGGTGTGAGTGAGGCTCTGGTCACAGTAGGAGGAAGGAGCTTCAGCCCTAAATAATGTGATCTTAGTCTGTGTTATAAAACTGAATTTCTTGTAAAATGTTTTAAGTTCTGCTGCGTGTGGTTACATGAACTTGACCTCCTGCTTTCTTACAGCCATGCGTACTCTGGCACATTCCTCTCTGCAAGTCATTGTGTTTATTAGAACTTGCCATTTCTGAAATGCTACTCCACCCAGTATTTGTGGCTTGAGTAAATTGCATATTCTGCTTTCTGTGTGGGTATAGCTTTATGAAAGTGTGGTACTGGGTTTAAAAGGCACAGAAGTGATTGATGTGAAACATCTCAAGCAAGTTCTCTTTCTTCATGACAGTCTCTGCAGGACTGGCCTACTTGAACCTGAGCCTTGACTTTGAGAATTTCATAAGGGCTGAGAGGACAATGTTGAAACCTGAGCAGTGAGCAAAGCTATTTAGTCCGTGTGGGAGGAGCTGAGCAGGCTGTTAGCAAGTGAGGAGGTGCAGCCAAGTACAGTTGCCAGCAGCGCATGGGGAGTCTTGGTGGTCATTGGTCACCACTCTCAGGCTTGCCTCTGGAATTACTCCTCAGCTAAACTGCACTGGACTTGGAAATACCAGGGAACAGAAGAATATTTGGTGAAAGAAATTTGCCTCTCTCAACTACTCTCCAACTTGTAGCCTCATGGTTTAGGTATAATTTTTTTCTGAATCAAATATCAGTGCAGAAGGCAAGTATATCTTTAATACCCTTTTTATTAAATAGTAAAAAACTACTTTTACTTCAAATCCACATGTGAAAGTCAATTGTTAGATAAAATCTTCATAGGTATGATTGTCTACCTGTTTCCTTTTTCTGCATGCTGCAAAATAATTCTCTACTGCATGTAGAGAATTATTTATGACCTTTTCATGGACTGGGGGGAGAATTCTACTGGAAAAGGTAGTAATGTTGAAATGTCAGGGCAAATTACTGTCAAAATTGCCGGGCAAGTCTGAAAAGCTTCTGCCTTCCTCTACTACACCAAGTTTTCCTTCCTCTTTCTTTTCTCTCTAGCTTTCACAGAGTTTGGTCTTAAGATGATTTTAGCTTTTCCTTGGGTACCTATAAGGGGAAAAGAATTTTTTGTTTACTTTCCATCACCATCCATAGTTTTACTACTTACTGTATTACTGCATCAATATCAGTTTTTAGAATGTGTTAGTTATTCTAAACTTCTAAAATCTCTATAAAAAGGATTATTGTAGTGAAAATTCCTTATTTGGGTAGTCCAGATAAATTTTATTTGAGTTCAATTTCATTGAATTCTTGCCTTTACAATTTAGAGACATCTTTTTTTGTTAAGACTGGGGTTTTTTTCAGCTGTAAATATTTTTCCATTGGAGAAATCTTTTAAAACATAAACCATACTTTGTCAAAAGTCTTCACAAGTTGTCAGAACTCCACATATCTTCTATTTGACTTTGTACAATGAGATTTTATATTTTGCTTCAGGCAATATCCTGGAAGAATGTCTTAAGCACAGGATTAGGATTGGTTTTTCAGCCAGCATTTACTATTTGCTGTTGAAGAAGCCCTGATTCAATATCAAATGGGAGAAATGCATTCTGTCCTTTAGAAAAATATATACATTAAATAGAGATTGGCTGAGAATGGATTCTTGTGCTCCCCTCTACCCTCCTGCCCCAAGATACATGAACTAAATATTTCAGTCATGTAGGGATTTTTGTGTTCTTACTGATACAGGTGTTTTATAAAACAGAGAAACTGGGAAAGTTTTTGTCTGTTTCAGTGGCATACTTAGTCTAGTGTATCCTATGGTGACTGAAACTTCTGTTATGAAAAAGCTTTATATATTCATGTACCTGATGCCTTTAAGCTAAAGTGCAGATAGCTCCCTGTTTATGCAGGCTTTTCTGCCGTGTCTGACTTAATGCAGTTGGACTTGGCTGTAGTTCTATTTGTGAGTATCTGAAACTGTGTAAATTCCTAAGCTGTATATGAGAGTGCATTTTCTAAGTATATCCATTCTTAACACACTCAAAACTAATATCAAAAGGACAGAAAGCTGACTGGGACATTAGTCTAAGATCACAAAGTTTGATTTCATCAGTAGATGGACCTATTCTGTCTGAGTTTATTTTCAGGAAGGAGAGTGGAAGAAAAAGCATTTATGGGATTTTTTGGTGTTTGCTGGGGGGAAGGGGTGAGGCGATGAAGGAGAAAGCTTAAATCAGATTTTTTTCTTTTTCTCCTCTGTTGTAGTGGTGAGACAGAGTCATATTTTGATAAAAGACTCAGAGCCTGCCTCTCCTGCGTTGCTATTGAGTTAAAGCAGAAGGTGCTTAGAATACCTGGATAACAGCTTCCTTGACTGGAGAGCCTCAGAGAGAGGAAATGTAACATAATCCATATTGAAATTCTTAATTTTATCTACCCAAAGAGTTCAGTTTCAGTTCTAAATGGAGAAAAGGGCATAGGAAGGAGAAAGAGGTATTTTAATCTGTTCCTGTTTACAGTTTGACTACATGAGCAGTGTCAAGGGACTTGAGAGGGCATGGAGAGAAGTAAGAGAAAGGCCTTCATGATTATATTGTTTCCTGAAACTCCTGCAAATGCAGCTGCTCCTTAGGAATGTGAACAGAAGGTGGCAGAGAAGACTGAGCTGTGAAACAAGCTGGTGGGCTGGCAGGTAGGGCCCAGGGCTGGAGGCAGATGCAGACTGTGCAGGTGTCTGATGGAGGAGCCTCCCCCCCAGCTATTCCAGAACGAGAGAGACATGGACACGGCTGGATTCCGGTGTCAGCAGAGTGCTCTGGGCAGGGTCACAGCCCTGACTCTGAAAGAGGAGATAACAGCCCCATTAACTGGGCAAGGTAGGTCTGTAATGAGAGGATACAGTTCCTTCTATGTGTTAGAGGAGTTCTACTGCAGCTTTCTCTTGATTTCAATTGGAAAAAAAAAAAAGAAAATGCATATTATGAATAGATTTGAACCAAGGTATTTGCTCTGTTTTGTAGTTAGGACAGATTTGGAGAGGTGATAAGGAGCTGTGTTTATTAAAGCAAAACCAGAACAAAACCAAACAGAAAATAAAGCTAGTGTTCTTCCTCCTTGCATTTCCTCATTGCCCTTCCACTCCACTCCTTTAGTTTTTTTAGCTCCTTTTTTTGTTCCTTCTGGGACATCTTGAAACAAGGACTGTTTCAGCTGAAGGGAGTGTGAGAGACAGGATTGGATAAATGGAGACAGGCCTGAATACATGATGCTTATCCAGTTTTTCCTATTCCCTGTGCTTAAGTGAATAGTGTTTTTCATATAGCATATAATGATTTCTGTTGATGGCTATCTGTGCCTCATCTTTGCTTTTTCTGATACATCTTTTTACCTTGTCATATTTTGGGAAGTTAACTACACTTCTTAGTATAAGGCCATAGAGTAAGTAGTATTATTTGAGGGTTAATCATGTTCATGCTGCTATTGATTTAATTTATGATATGTGATTCACATTGTAAGAAAAGGAGAGGATGGAATAAGGTAAGAATTCAAGTTCTTATTTTCAAGGCAGTTCTTGGTGTCCTATTGTCCTGGTTTTTAGTAGAGAAGGTTTCAAAACCTGTTTTTTCAGAAGTAAAGTTTGATGGGGAAAATGGGACCAGCAGAGAAACACCAAATGGGAAGGAAGTTGCACATTTGCAAGAGGGTGGCTGTGCACACTAGTCCTTGCAGCAGAGGCTGCTGATGTAACAGCAGTGAGTGAAGGTGGTTAGGGAGAGATTATTTGACTTCATTATGGTAGCTGCCAGCAGGAGGAGTTTGGATCAGCAGATTTCTAGTCTTGAATCACAGTTTACTGGAATCCTTTCTGTGTTTAAAATTTAAGCTGGCCCATTTAAGTGTTTTATTCATTGAATAAAATATTTGGGGCATTAATAATAAAAAGCATTTTTTGTGGAGATGATTTAGGACAGCTCTTCTGTGAGTCAGGCTGGTTTGTTTATAAAAATATGGGAGAGTTTTAGGAAGAAAGAGCAATTGCATCACCTTTTAAAGAAAAATAAAGAAATGAAGATGTAGAGGCCATGGCAGTCAGTTGATAAAAACTAGTTAGGTAAGTGCCTGAACAGGAAAGTTCAACTTGGCTGCGTAATGCAAACGACTGACTCCCTTTTCTGATTCCCATAGTGTACCACAATATCAAACAGGGAAGCCACAAAGCTCATGAATTGTCCTTTGTGCAGTATAAATCTGGGACATGAAAGGCTAACAGGAACTCAATTTAAGGATTCCTTAAAACTTAGATACCATTTTTGTGTACTTATAAATGAGTAGGACTAAAACTGAGAGGTAAAAAATAAGATGTGGTGTGTTTCCCAGGAAAAAGGAGCTGAAGCAAAGGCATTCCACTTTAAGCATCCTAAGAGCTTTGATGAGAGGAGTATAGTGTTGCTTGGCTTGCTGCTGATTTGGCAGCCTCTGTCTCTTCGCTGCATTTTTCATGTGCGCCCTTCGTTTGTTTCTTTTTTTTCCTCTTTTGTATCTTACTCATCAGAATGTGAGGTAAAAGGCTGCTACTGCAACACTCTTGCTCCAAGCAGCTTATGCTAACCAGCTTTCACAGAGAACATAATCCTTACACAAACACCTTAACTCATGAAGGAAGAAGGTCCAGTGCGACGTAGGTTTTCTTCATGTGCTGGGATTTCATCTGTGTTTTCTCCAAGAGCTGATGGCCGAAAGCTCGTCCGGAATGCTTCATTTGGCGGATATAACGAGCTCGCTCCTGCTCTACCAGGTTTGTTTTGGTCTTGCATTTCTTAAAATGTACAGAAGCGAATCTAATGTCTGCCTCAAATTTTCATGCTTGAATGAAAGTAATGTACTGAGATGTGGGTAGAAATCAGAAAGAGTATTGCTTGTATGCAGTTTGATAACAGCTCTTTGTAGTGGCAGGATTTGCAGACAGGGAAAGGAGTAACTTAGCTTTCACTCTGCCACAAATCTCACTTCAAAATGCATTGGTGTGTTTGAGACTGACTAGAATGTTTGTTTTGGTTGTTTGGGCTTTTAGGACTGAGGTTCTGTGATGTGGTTTATAAATGCCTTCCTTTCTTGTACTTTCCACTGCTGTTTCCACTGCCCCCCCCCCCCCCCAGATGGATCTGCTTTAAAATTGTAAGGTACAGCAGAAGGTTTATATTTAGCTGTAACTACTGGAAAATCCGCAGGCTGGTCATCAATGGTTTGACATAAAATGACGAGATAGAAAATGAGGGCTAAAAACATAGCTTTGGTAAACTCTGTAGTGCAAGATTTTGAAGACTTAAAACCTCTGAAAGGGCTTTAATCTCCTTTTGCGCAGATTTGTTGTTTCCTGAAAATCAGTACTGAAATATTGCAATGAATTTGTAGATCATTGCATGTCATTGTTCATAATGTGCACATTGTTCATAAGCTTCTGACGTAGGTACCTGAATTTCAGCAGTTTATTTCATAAAGCCTCAGTGCTTGAAAATGTGTTACAAGGTCACCCATTCCTGAAGGGGGGCATAGTACAAACTGTGCATTCTTTCCAGAATTGCTCTGGATGTGTGAGTTGTCTTGTGCATGCGCAGAGATGCACTTTATTGTGTAGTTCCACGGGGCCAGGATGTTGGGGGGGAGGAAAGGGGGAAATAAAATAGTTTTCACTTTCTATTGCCTGCCTCCTGCAGCATGGCTCACTGAATTTGTAAGCCCTGGTTCTGAAGCCTCACAGCAGAGTTGGGTGCAGACCATGGGGGATGTTGGTTGCAGACACCATGTTTTATTGAACATTTTTATCCTGGAATGTTTCCTTTCACTCTGCTTCAGGATATGATTAGCCTTCTACCAAGAATCTAACTGAGTTTTATTCAAGCTGCTTGCAAAACAAAAGATCTCAAAGCTTGAAAGCATGGGGTTGGCAACTAGATAGGTGCTTCCTATCTTTAAAAGAAGTGTGTGTAGTCTGGTAATTAGTGGGAAAAAAAGGAGTCTTGTTTTGTATTTGCTTCCTTTCTGTATAGAATTCTGCAGCTAAAGCTGATCACTGTTCATAAGGAGACAGTGAATGAGTACTTAAAATGCAGAACAAATGGAAAGCGGTTTTTAATGAAAAAATTCAAGTGTGTACATAGAATTAAAAAATGCTTACTCTTTTGGACTCTTGCATATATCTTTGAAGAGTTTCAATATTCCTAACATGCTTAATGAACATACTTTTCCAGACTGGTTTAGGCAAAGAGTAATTGTCTGTTTAAAATATACTCATGTATAGTTACAGTGATGACAGTCTTTGGTTATTTTTTTATTTATTTTGTGGTGCTTACAAAAGAAAACACTACTGTTAGAAAATACATAAAAGGACTTTGCTTACTATTCTGATTACTTTGCTTTCAAAGTCCATGGAGGAATCTGAATTTGTTAATATGGGATTGTACTCCTAAATTGTCAATAAGCTTTTGACACTCAGTCAGTTAAAAAGACTATGGTTCCCTGTGTTCAATTTTTTAAAAAGATTTTTCCTTTTTTTTCTGATATGTTTATTATATAGCACCAGTATTGATAATCCCCACTAAGTACAGCTCATGGTTCTTCCAGAAGCATTTTCCAGCTGAAGTATTTGTTCTTCAAAACTGCACATGCATACCAGTAATCACATCAGGCTGTTCCTTTCTTTTCATTTGGAAGTCAGTAACACTGTTGCTTGGATTGCTGTTTGTGATCTTTTCATGCATTGCATTGCTTTCTTGCTGTTTTTTCTGTATGCTTGAAAAAGAGCCTCCAGTGGATAGTAATTATTTCTTTTATGAATAAAATAGATCTGACATTAAAAAGTAACATGCTTATTTTCTGATGTATTTTTCTCATGTATCATAATTGCAGATAACATTTATTGAGAGGCACAAAGCCAGTATTCGAGATGTAAGAGTTATGTGGTTCGTTTTGGTTTTTCCCTTCCTTCAAAATTGACTGAAGGGACAGGTTGTGTGTACAACTTCAAAAAGTATATGTTATGCTTGAAAATTGAAATCTATTATCTGGACAGGTTGGGGGTTTTTTGAAACTGTACCCTGACACAGTCTTAATCCTATATAGTCTTTAATTTTGCAGTGTACACAGCCTCATTTTTGTCAACAGTGTTTTGAAGAGTTTTGTTTTGTAGGGGGTTTTTTTTGTTTGTTTGTTTGTTTTTGTCGTTGTTGTTATTGACTACATAATCTGTCTCAGTCTCTAAAACATCACTGTTTGATTTTGTTTCATTGGTGTCTTGTATGCAAGGGTTTTGGTTCCTCTGTCAGGCTCTTAAATCTCTCTGAAAGCTCCTAATGAGTTTTAATGTAGATTTTCACCTACAAGTTTTGCAAGAACCTGGTGAGTGCTCACAGTAGGAATGCACTAATGGACAGTTTGCCTTGGCTTCTGAGGTCATACCATGAACTGTGGCTGACTGCAGTGGCCCTGGGATCAGCTTTCAGAGCCCATGGCACCTGAGCTGTTGCGATAAGGAAGGTCACGCTGGGAGAAAGCCTGTTGAGGTGTAGTGTTGCTCTGAACGCAATCGCTGGTGCTCAGAACTGCTTGAGAGAGCACAGCAGTGGTGCTCCTGACTCTGAAGATTGCTTTCAGGATTGTACGTAGAAAATTATACATAAATTCAAAGGGTTCAATAAAGAGGAAATTACAGAAAGGGACTGTCTTCAACACAAGAATTTCTACATTGTGAAATGTGGGCTCAGGTTGTTTTGTTAAGGAGCTGCTGATTGAGTTACAAGGTGGGAATAAATATTAGGTCTAAAATATTAGGCCCAAAACCACTGCTGATGAATATTGAAAAACTTGAAACACTTTATTATACCCTGCTTCTAGCCTCTTTTGCTCTGGCAGTCTCTGCTCCAGACAACTGTCTGTAGTGTGAGCTTATCCCTCTACACAGAGGGAGGTCACCAGTAGGATGGTAGGGGATGGCAAGCTGGATGGCTGTGTTTCCTCACAGACAAAGACTGGGCAGTGCAAGGTGCTCCAGGATGTGCAGCACCCTGACTTGGCTTTGCTAGCCCCTGAGAGGGCCCTTTTCTGGGCTGTGATTGAGGAGGGGAACAGTCTGTGTGGTGGGTAAGTTCATGGATCAGCTGGCACGCACACCTCTGCAGCTCGAGACACTGAAAGCAAGGAGGTGAAATTCATGGAAATGCAATGGAGCTTTTCCTCTTCTTCTTGGTGGTACTGATGCAAAGCTTATTTGTGAAAATAAAAGATGTATGTCTGTTGGATAGCAGTGTGAAAAGTCCATAAAATTGTTGTGCTTCAGAAAGCAAGCTTGGAATTACAGCTTCTCTTCTGTAAGAAAAATCCTGACTTAGCACTTCCTTGCTGATTCTTCCTCACTGAGGTTTCTGTATATTCTGACTTCCCAAAAATGGGAAAGTCATTAGAAAATGCCTGCATTGCATTTTCAGTGGGATTTGATTCCTTTTTCTGGGCACTGGATGAGGAGAAAGCTTCTGCTATGGTTCTGGTGTCTGTCTGACTGCCTAAGACTGGCATCAAATCCAGTAACTTCTCAGTAAACCAAGGCAAGAGTAGCCTCTGAGGCTTTAAACAACCTTGTTTCATGCCTCATAACTAGTGCTGTAGAAAATGTGCTTTTGCATTTGGTATTTCCTAGGAAATACAGCTTCTGGTGTCTAGTTTGTTTGTGAATTCCCTAGTACTACAAATCTTCTACCTGTCAAGGTGCTCCTTTCCTGTTGTCAAATGGTCTCCTATGTTACAGTTTTCATTAGCTGCACAAGTCTATTGCAGGTGTGTTGAAAGAATTTAAAAAAGAAGAATTTAATGAACTATGCCCAGGTGGGGCTTCTATAAGGATGTTAAAAAGTTGTTTGTAAAGGCATCTAGAGCTTCCTTTCTGTGAATGCAAAATGGGATATTGTACTGCAGTATATATTTTTTAAAATCTGGTCTTACAAAGGAATATCTGCACAAAATAATAAATGTAAAGGGAGAAAAATCCCCAAAAGACTGATTACCAGACCAAAATCAAGAGGAATCTTAAGATTTTTCATGTAACCTGGAGATCAGCTTAATGCCCCTTTAACTCCATGAATCTTCCTGGGATGTGTAATTGTGACAAATGAATCAGTTCTGTCTTAGAATTTCTAGGTATTAAAAGTTGTGGAAAGCTGAAGATGATAATAACAAAAAAAAGAATTCCTACTATGGACAAACTACCCAACACTGCTATAAAAAGTTAAAAATTCTTTCAAAGCTCATAGTTTCCCTTCACATACCCACATTCCCCTGAAAAATGTGAAATCAAGGAGTTTCTCTGGTAAGTCTTCTCATTTCAGGGATCAGAAGTCCGATTTGTGTTTCGAAGTCAGGACCATGCCCAGAGGGATGCTCCAAAGCCCTGGTGGTGTCCGTGGTGCAGTGTGCCTGCTGGTGCCGTGTCCGAGGCTGCACTGCCCTGCTGGTGCCATGTCCATGGGTACAGGGTGTCCCTGCTGGTGCCGTGCCCTCTCACAGGCACAGCCCTGGGCCAGGCTTCTCAGCTGCCTGGGCTGTTCTGAAATCCATGCCTGAATTCACGGGCTCATCTGCCTCCTCTTCAGGGGGTGTCTAAATGATGGCATGCTGACTTACTTAGATAAATGCATTGTGCAATTTGTTTTTTCCCTGTTTATAAAAGCTTTATGCTGCCACCACTCTCTTCAAAATTAATTGGTCAACGAGTGAGATGTCTTGTAAGCACAGGAGGCAATTTTTCTGTGAGAGGGTGCCAGGTTCTCAGTCTATGTTCTGTGGCACAGAGTAGTTGTGTGGCAGCACCCATACCAGTCGTGTCCTTGTTTTCCACTGTCACACAGACACTAACTTACTCTGCTTTCTGATACTAGGGAAGTTTGGGGTTTGTCACAGAAGAGAAACATGAGATTTTGACAACTGTTTTAAGAAAAGGCCTTGTAGTTATGCTTCTTGAGTGTCCAAGTTGAAAGTATAAGTTCAAGGCTAATGTAAAGAACTTTTTCCATTGTCTTGCAAAAAAATCCTGACTGGTGATTTTAATCAGATTTGCTTTCATGTAGGTGGTATTTAACAATTATCTAGCTACAGAAAGGTTCAGAAATGAGCAAACAAAAAAAGGGTTTATTTAGTACTCTTCTCTGTGCCTGCATGATGCAGGTAGGGTGGAATGAGAAAATAAAAGGACAAAAGTTGGCATGTTTTATTTAAATTTCATCAGGTTATTGGATCAGGTACAGAATTATCCAAATACTGTTCTTGCCTCTTAGAGGCAAGTATTGAATTAGTGTATATGATAGAAGCTGGTATGTTTTCAGCTGATGAGATAGATTGGTATGTATATGCTATTTGAACATCTGATTTACTTGTACTTTTTTAACACATTGGCAAATTTATTTCAAAAGCTAGTTCATATAAATTTTATTAATGAATTTAAATAATTTGCAACAATGCTGTTTTTTTTCTTTAAGGTTCTGACAAAGGGAAGGACGATGCGTCACAAAAAGACGATGCAGCATATTCTATGTCAAAAAGCAAGGTAAGGAACACAACCTCCTAACCTGTCTTAAAAATTTAGATGTGTAAAGAAGCTACACACTTTTAATTAAGGTCAAATGTATTTAACTTGTTGTAGATAATCTTGAATATTACTCTTCAGATTCAGCAATAGATAAAGATTAAAGGGAATCTCTTAATATAGCTCCCAGGATGAAGTCCCATCCAAATCTATGGTTCAAAGTAAGGGAAACTAAATATGAAGTCTTCTTGTGGTTGTTTTGGAGTGGGATATTGCCTTGCCATAGAGTTTAAAGGCTCTAACTTACCCAGCCATGTGGTTTTCTATTTTCTGCTAGGATATCCACTGTCTTTTTAAAGAGGCAAATATGGTAACAGGCACTTAAACGGATTGTTGGGTGCAGCAGATTGCTGGATTGCTCTGGAAGGTGACAGCTAGCTCTCAGGGAAAAGGGGGAAAACCTTGCTTTTTGCTGCTTTTGCACACAGCTGTTCCCACAGCACTCTGTCCTGGGCACAGGCAGGAGATAGGGAGATAGGGTTTGCACTTGAGGTCTTGACACAAATTTTTCTGTGGTATTTGGTATATCAGAGCCATAAAGACAAACATTACAAAGGTACTTAAAGAAAATGAAGAGGCTTAAAGATTATAGTAGCATTTCCAGGTTTAAATGGTGTCATTGAAATTGCAATGGCATAAGCAGTTTGGTATCTGCAGTGGATGCTGCAGTTTTGTGGTGTGTAGCTAAGCATTTCAAACTGTTGGTGTCTTACATGTGACTTGGAATCACAAAACCTTGAACCTTTTTGCTTTACTGCATCCTAGAGGCAGGAATATCAGGGAAGCATACTTCACCATCCAGCTTTCTTTTGATCAAAATATTTATATTAGTCCAGAAACCTCCAAATCAGTTTGTCCTGGAAATCAAGTTAATATAGTCTCTTTTGACTTGGATTTATTCCAGACTCTCAAGAAGCATATACTTTTGACTATCCAATTCCCTTTTCCTCTCCCTTATACTTATTTTTTCTTAGCTGTTGTCTTAACAGGATCTTAATCTTTGGGTTCTTTGCTATTACATATTTTGTGTCTTTCTGTCAAAGATGATACCAATATTCCTACTTCTGCTAATACATGCTTTTCTTCACCCTTTTTTTTTAATTGCTGCATGTGGGGCTTGATTTTACTAATGGAAGTGAAATAGCAGCCCTTCTTTCTAAGGGAGAATGGAAAAGCAGTGATGGGGCTTGCCTGGAATCTGCTACTGAATGTACCTTGCTGGGAGTTACAGCAGGTTCTCTTAAAGAGTTTTCTTCTAAATTTTTTATCCCATCTGCTTTGTGTGGATATAACAGTGAGAAGGTTACTGGCTTAAAAATATACACACAGATCACTGACCTGTCTCCTAACATTGAACAGCTAAATGTAAACCTTTACTCAGTGTCATATTAATGAGCTTTAAAACTGAGACAATGAGAAAATTCGTTTTTTAAGTAGGGAAACTTATTGGTTTGAGACTTTTCTATGCATGACCTTTAGTTTGCCTTCGCTTTCTGTTGGTGACCAACTAGAATATTTATGAATGTTTTGTGTAAGTTGTTCCATTATAGCTTGCATAATGAGTTCATTAACCCTTCTTATGTGACAATGATAATCATTTTTCCCCTCTTCTGTTACTACATTTAAAGTACTGTGTTTCCTTTAAATTCTAGAGAGGGGAATTTAATTTCAAGTTGTGCACTTACCTTAAAGCTAAATTTTGAGTGTCAAGAACATACCTTTGTTACAAGATGTTTCCTATTTTTTCCAAGAAAGATACAAAAGTTAAAGAACATTTACTTATCATTAAAATAATTTTGAGCTAAAAATACTTTTTGCCAGTTATTGCACATATCTTTTACACAGTACCTGAGTAGACTCCTATAAATTCTTAAATCTGAATTAAAGATGTAAAATAGAATCCAGGTTAAATTGTTCTGTACAGATTGTGACTCTTTAGGCTTTGTTTCTTTTGTTTGAGCAGCCTGTGAGTTAAGAGAATGCTGAAGAACACTGTTTTTATTATAGCTGTAAATTTTACTCAAAACTTGCATATTTTTGGACTACCATTTTATAGTATTTCAAAATACAAATTCAGTGAATAGACTTGGCACTGTTGTTTGAGATTTGAAATGTGGAATATCTTAAGGGTCAGTTTCAATAAAATGTCCTTGAATTTGAATTGAATACTTAGTTTACAATCTTAAATTATTTTGGTTGGGTTTTTTTGGTTTTTTTTTTTTGACAATATAGAAGTTTTGGGTCCATCAGGCTTATGTTTCAGTGCACAAAGAAATACAACTCTCTGATTTATCTGAAGTCTGTATTTAAGGCATACCTACTCAATGTTCTCTGACCCCTGATAGGAATGGCATGAAAACTCTATCACAGACTCCTCTTAGACTCCTCTTTTTCCCCCCCCCTTTTCTTTTTCCCTGAAGAGTGCTGTTCCCAAAGTGAATATTTGGTGGCTTGAGTTCCCTTTCAACTAGCAGGCAGCAAACCTCCAGGTGCAAACTTTGAACCTTGCAAGACATGGGGGAGAGGCGGGGGGAGAAATCATGTGCTGCTGAGGCAGCTCCTTGTCCTGCACGAACGGGACTTGGGTGTCACGAACAACCCTGGCTCTCCTTCCTGCCTGGTGCCACCGTGAGCTCCTTGAAGATGACTTGCAAAGTAATCAGAGCGTGGGACTAGGGTTCAAGGAGCAGAACAAGTCCCATTAGTGGGCAGTTGTACTCTGATGATTTACAGAGCACTGAATCCTAGACTGAAGAGGCTGTATTTTCCTTCATGAGTCACAGGGTAAGTGCCTCTATAGCAGTCTGTTTGCAGAAGCTGTCAAGTTGTGGATGAAGACAGCTGATTCTATATTCTGATTCATAAATCCTGGGAATGACTCCTGTTAAAACACCTGGATTCTCCTAAAACATTCTCTCTCTGCTAAAATTATGCCGAACTATTCAAGCATGCTCTGTCTAGTAACAGTCTACATGAGCTAAATACTTGCTGTGTATGGTCCAAAGGAACCTCAGACTTCTTTCCCATAAAACCCTTACAAAAAGACACTCCATGAATAGGTGGTGAACAGTTCATGTTATGGTTTGTTTGGATTTTTTTAAGGGGGGAAGCAGTAGAGAAGTGAGAGGGAATGGGGACCTTGCAAACATAATTGCACTTCAAACACTTGCTAAAGTGCCAGCATCAGTAATATATTCTTCTATCTGCCATTGTCATTTATTTATTATGTGTGTTGTGAATTTCAGTCTGAATCCAAGCTTTTCAATGGCTCTGAGAAGGACATCTCTCAATCTTCAAGCAAACTTACAAAAAAAGAATCTCTCAAGGTGAATCTCTCTAGAAATTAATTTGCTCTTCAAGGACTATAAATGCATTCACATAGTTTTTCCTTATTCTCTAATGAGAAGACAAAAATGCTAAATAATGATGAGACTTAGGGAATATTTAAGTATTGAGAGAAGTTGTGCTGTTGAGTCTCTTCAAATTTTACTGTATTTTTTACTTGAATAATAACTTTTATAATGCTGCCTTTAAGATGCCACAATATGCCATCTTAATCAATCAGATGATAGATTATTTCAGATTGGCAGGGACCTCAGGACATCTACATGCAATAAAATGACAAATGGAATTATAAAAATAGTAATTTGAATGCATTTCTACTACCTTCTTCCCTCTGTACTGTAGCAAGACCAAACTCCACTGTTTGACAGATACCATTTCAAGAGAAACTTGAAATTATTCTGCTTTAAATGAGGGAAGTACATTCTTGCAAATTTCTCCTAGGGGAGAATATAACTGGTGGGTTAAGACCACAGATCACATAATGTACCTGTATATTGGAATTTGGTTTGGTTGGGCTTTCCTCCCCTTTGATTCTAAGAGGAGCTTCAAAGTTCTCAGTTTCTGAAGAAAATTGCAGAAGAATCTGAAATTTTCTGCATCATAGCTGCTCTTGAAGTACTTGTTGACTTTGAAGTCAATACTCTGTTTTAAAGCTGTTTTTCTATATCTGTATTGCAAATTTTCCTCAGCATGTATTGGCTGATACATTTTTGTGCTGATAACTGGCTTATGGCCATGACATTGTAAACATTTTTATTATTTTTTACAGGTCCAAAAGAAAAACTACAGAGAAGAAAAGAAGAGAGCCACAAAAGAACTACTTAGCACACTCACAGACCCCTCAGTTATTGTCATGGCTGACTGGTTGAAGGTCAGAATCCAAGTGTGAAACCTGAGTTGAAGATGGAGCAGTTAGTTGCTTGCTGCTTTTTGGCCAGAATAGAAAAGGCTCAATCTTTTACTTACTGTTAATGTTTTTCTACAGGCACAGCAGCCACTAATTGCATCCCAAGGTCTCTGTGCTCAAATCCCAGGCGACTAAGAAAGCAACTTAGCTCCCACTTACTGCAGTCACCCTAGTCACATTGTTCTTGTGTGCATAGCCATCAGTTTGGGATGAGTTGGCTTTACAATTCTCATTTCATCCTTCTCATTTTACACTTTCAAGTGGCTCTGTTACATATATAACAATTGCAAAAATAATTCAGTCAGATATTGAATATCTGGTTTCATTGTACTTCTGGTAATTTTCCTCTCTTAAGAACTAGCTGGTACTGCTGTCTTGAGGACAGCAATTCATATTATCAACAATAGTGCAGTTGAACTGCCGTACTTCCCATAACAGGATGTGTGCATACCCATTTGTAGAACTGGGTATTCATCAAGACAGAAGAACAAGCATAGCTTTGCATTCTTCAATAAACCTGGGTAAACTTTTGAAAGCCCTAATAAACCTTGCTTTGAAATAAATAATATATTTCAAAAAAAGGAAAAAAAGTCAATGTTAATTTTGTTAAGGAGGATGGTTTTGGTATTGACTTCACTGAGATATAAGTGTAACTATTTATCTTCTAGATTCGTGGTACCTTGAAAAGTTGGACCAAACTGTGGTGTGTACTGAAACCAGGAGTGCTGCTTCTTTACAAAACTCCCAAAAATGACCAGTGGGTAGGAACAGTGCTGCTGAATGTTTGTGAACTCATCGAGAGGCCTTCTAAAAAAGATGGCTTTTGTTTCAAACTTTTTCATCCTTTGGAGCAGACCATATGGGCTACAAAGGTTAGTGGTGGCATGCATGATTCTTAAGGGATGACTGGCATTATTCAGCTACGAGTAAAGACAACCTCACTGAAAAATGGAACTGTGTTTTCTGTTTCAACTTCAGTGGTTTGTGTTGGTTCTGAATATAAACCCTCAACATCTAGTCCCATTCATCAGAAAAAGTATTTGATTTATGCTGCTCTGTGTACTTGAAGAGCTTCAGAAGTGTGGTGTGCAAAGGGTTGCCATTAAAAAGGCTAATGGCACCACTGGCAAGCACATAAATTGAAGGAAGGCATGTTTAACATAATATTTTACATCATTCAAATCTCAGAAATTAAGGTGAGATTTGCCAAAATGAAAGAGTTTTGTTATAAACATTTCTTCTGTCCAACTCTATATTCATGTAGTAAAATGTCACCTTTGTTCAATTTGCTTGTAAGAGTCAAAAAGCAGATTACCTGCTTGTGCAATGATAGCTCATATTGCAACTTGTTAGCCAAGTCTGTTCCTTTTTGTTATGATGTTAGGATGATAAATGTTTTCATTCAGTTCTGATGTCTGTTTGCCTTGTCATACACGGCATAATATTGTGAGCAGCTCTTACCTGTGTTGAAAAGCACAGGTGTGTTCTGCACAACAAAGGTTTGTTTCAGATCTTGAAGGGATCTTTAATGCTTGCTCTTACTCCTTGTTTATAATCTGATAAACTATTTTAGTCCTTGTTTTCTGTTTACATGTGGAGAGGGGATGTGGAAGCGCAGCACAAGTGAACATATTTTCCTTCTAAAATAATGTCTTGCTTTAGATGAAAGTACTGTATAATATTAGGACAATTAATTAATTATACCCTCTAAAATATACATCTTACAATCTCACAATTAGTAGCTATCTTCTAAATCTTAAATTGATATAGATGTATTGTCACATCTGTAGAATATACTATGTTAAATTTGTCATCCTTTTCTTAAGGAAGTCAGTATAGTTCCTGATGCTTGTGGTTATTCTGGATTGTGATCATTTATGAGCATTATCTAAATTTACCAAACTTAGATCACTTGTAGTTTCTTTTGAATAATTTTATTTAATTGTTGCTTAGGCAAACTTTTCAGTGATTAATGGTGATCTCACATTTGCAGAACACAAACTCCATATCCTTTTCCAAAGCTATAGCATTTGGTGTTAATGTGCTTTTTCATGATGTATATACATACATTGCAAAGTGGTGGCCTCTCTGCAGAAGATCACAAATCAGTCTTATATTTCTTTATTGCTTGGCAATGAGAAATGGATTTGTTTGTTTTTTTAACTAGATATTTAGAATTTAGAGGACATGCCCTACCAGATTTTTGCTTTTTTAAGGTAGGTCAAATTTTGAACCTGAACAAGTTGATAATTGTCCATTCTAAATGTGCTGAGAGCTGGAGTGGCGTTTGTTCATTTTGGTATGGCTATTTGCAGTTGAGAATTCCTGGATTCCATTAGATGAAAGGTCTTTAAGTTTGAAACCCTTTTCTGCCTTGTTCACCTAGTCAATCAAAATGTCCTAGTTAGAGATTTATTATCATGAGGCAAACTTGCATAAGTGTAATAGTAATTGACTGATCCAGAGTAGGTTTACCACAAAGAGCCTCAAGTCCAAGGCAAAGTGACCCTTGTTTGCAGTTAGTGCAGAAAGATAGCATTGCAAAAAACATATATAGAGCTATAAGTACTGCAGGAGATTTTCTCACTTGAACACACTACCCATGGTGTGTCCATCTGGCAGGCTGCAAATTCTCTTCTGCAGTAGTTTGTGGCCAGTCACTTCACATGCTCCCTTAAGCCTGTTGCTGTGGTCTTTGATGTTCCTCCTACACTCTGAGGTAGCTGATGCACTGTACCTTGATTGTCTTCCTTGTCTGCCTGGTCCTGATGCCATTTCAGTCTTCTGAAATTATTAATTTAAAAAGTTAATGCAAATATTTTTCTCTGTGTATATTTAGTCAGGGGTGACTGCCTATCAGTTTTCATTGTTGTCTTTGAAACAATGTTCATGGCACTTGAATATTCTGCAAGAAGTAAACTTCAACTTTTTTTAATCTAATGGAATTTTTAACTTGACCATTGGCTTGGAGCAGTAGCATAATTCCACCAGAAACAGAGACAATCCACATAAAGTCACCCAGCAAACAGAAATTATTGTTCCTCTTGTACAGATTACTAACTACTGGAAATTGGTTTTGAAACCCTAATGGGTGATACCAAAGGAAAGTATCCTGTACTGTTGGAACCATAACCAGTTAGAGGAAATCAAGATCCATGAGCAGTTAAACAAAATAAGTCAACTTACTTTAATACTTCTTTGCTAAAAATTACTCTCTTGGTTTTAATCAATATATTGTTAAAACACTTAGGGAGTGTAACTTTCTTGCATTAAAAAAGAGGCAAAACCAGACACCAAAACCACACTTCGTCTCTAAATTGTAGTTGTTTGGTACAGAGTAAGTAGCCTATCCTGAAGTGCCCACTGTATAAACCCAAAGGGCACAAGTCTGCCCTTAGTCTGCCCCAGTGTCTGTGACCCAAGAGTTCCAAGGCCTTCTGGGGGCTGAGCCTTTGTGTGGTGATGGCAGCACCCAGCCCCTCTCCCACCCCAACCTAGTGTGGTGCCATGGTGCTGTCCCCTCCTCAGGGGACACTGAGCTTCTTCCCTGCCTTCCCACCCTTGGGATGAGGAGTTGCATTGGGGTTGTCCCTCTTGGTTCTTGGTACCCACTAACTCCTAATCCCAGTGTTGCTGCCTCACCAAAGGCTTTTTGTAGGCACACCTTTCCTTTCTCTCAGAGAAAGACTGAGGTTTGGAATCTTGTTTCTAGCACCCAATTGCTGTTAGTCTATACTGACTCCTCAGGAGTTTGACCATCATTTACGCCAGCACAAGCTCGTCTGTATTGGTATTTAAGTGCCACCAAGACTACTCCTTAACCCGCTTCTCGCCCTCAGAAACGTTCTGGCTGTTTCATTTGCTTGCTTCTAAAATTACCTGCCTTTATCTGCTTTTGCTCAAAACTTCTGCTGGCTCTCCAGTTCCCTCTTCTAAGCCTTATATTGGCTTTCCATTAGGCTTCTCTGGGGGAAATCAGTAATATCAAAATACGTTGTCATCAGTTAGGCAGGCTTAACCCAGCTTTCAGCAATAGCTTCAAGTATGTTTAATACAGCCCTCTTTGCCTATCAGTTGTCCTAAAGTTATCGTAGATAAACTTTTTTTGGAAGGGACTTCAAAATGGTTATTTAACATTTTATTCCAAAATGAAGGTTGACAGAAATGGACAAGTCTTTTGAATTTATTTTTTTAATACAAAGTGTGAAAAACTTCATAGTAAATAGAATAAAAAACTTTGGCCAAGTCTGATTTATACACCCCTGCCCC
This sequence comes from Zonotrichia albicollis, assembly GCF_047830755.1. Taxonomy (NCBI): domain Eukaryota; kingdom Metazoa; phylum Chordata; class Aves; order Passeriformes; family Passerellidae; genus Zonotrichia; species Zonotrichia albicollis. The sequence goes on from NC_133822.1 coordinate 47,009,987, forward strand.
CACCCCCACCTCTCCCCCTCCAAAAAAAGAAAAAAGATCAAAAAACTGCATCCAAACTAAAACCAAAAACCCCAACCAAACTAATTTTTTTTTAATCACAAAGACCACTCTTTTGAAAACTGGGCTTGAATTGGGTCCCATGCTTAGAATGAAGTCTTTGAAAAAGAAATCCAGTGAAAGAGGGCTGTCCATCTTTCCATTCATGTCTTCATTAGATGTTGCTGAGTGACAGTAAATAGCCCTGCAGTGTGTTAGCTTCTTACTACATTGAATGATAAACTATAAAACTGAATTAAAATATCTGATGCTGTTTCTTGTTTTGTGTATTTCAAGGGTCCTAAGGGTGAAGCAGTTGGTGCTATAACTCTGCCATTGCCCAGCAGTTACTTGATCATCCGAGCTGCTTCAGAATCAGATGGTAAATAGACACTTCATTGATTTTCAGCAGTGAGAAAGATAGTTTCAATTGTCTTATCATGTGTGTTACAGCATTTTGATTGCTGTTTAATTATTGTTAAGGTTCTCCTTTAATTTATAGCATGCAGTTATGATGGTACTAGTACTTTTTCGTAGTTATTTAAGGAGAATATTGATCTGAAGAAGTTATTGAACTCCTTGCAGTTGCCTTTTGTTGACAGGATAGAGGAGGTGGAAAGGGTTATCTGTGTTTTATCTATATTAATATATGTCTAAATATCAAGCTCTAAATATCAAATGCCTTTGTAAAGTGCTAATATGGTTGTATTCTTATTAAAGCATTTCTGTGTTAAGTGCAGCAGTTGCACAGAGTTCTAGTACTCAAAATTTCTTCAAAAAGTAGTTTTGTAAACGCTCTTCACTGGGAACGTGGCCATCAGTGCAACTACCTTCTGAAGTTATGATGTGAAAAAAATTTAAAACTGTTATGTAGCTGCTTCTGGCAGGTGGTTTTCATCTACTGCTTAATTAGGCATACCCCTGCAGACTTTAAAGATAGGACTGTCTCTGCCTTCTGTATTGAGAAATGGATTAGATACATGGAAAAGAAGAAGTAAGAAGGGGAAAAAATACACAAATTTGTTCAGTAACTTTTTGCAGAAAATAATCTATCATTATAGCTCTTTTTCCACACTATTATCATATTACTTGGGCAAATTTTGCCAAATGATGTGCTTAGTCTTTATAACTAGAGCAGGGCTGCAGGCAACTCTGGGGGCATTCCACAGTCATGGCCTGGGTGGAACCAGACTTACATTAAGGAAGAAATGCTGGAATATGCTCTAACAAAATCATTATTTACTTTGCTCTCCTTCCCTGAAGCATCCCTTGCACTGAAGCTGGGTGCTTGTGAGTTGTTTTTATGTCCCCACCAGACCGTAAAATCCAGTACATGGAACAACTCTGATGTGTGTCTTCAAAGGCAGTGCAAGCAGGCCCAGAGGGCTGATTTTCCTAGTTAGCAAACAGAAGTGGTACAGTTCTGTTAAATCTTTAACGTTTTTGGTCTAATACTAAATTTATCTTTAGGCAGGTGTTGGATGGATGCTTTGGAGCTGGCACTGAAATGTTCAAGTCTGCTGAAGCGTACAATGATTAGGGAAGGTAAAGAGCACGATTTGAACTCTTCAGCTGACAGTAGTCATGTCTCTTTCTATGGTCTGATCCGTGCTAACAACTTGCACAGTGGAGAAAACTTACCGTAAGTGAATTAATTACTAAACCTGATTGCTTTTGGGCAGAACCTTGTAGTGATAATTTTGCCACAGGGAGGCTAAGGCTGCTTTTTTTTTTTTTTTGCTCCTGAGGTACATGCCTTATTTGCAGTGTGTTTTATACCCTGCACATAGAAAATGAAAAAATCATTTTTTAAGCAAAATGGAGCCAGGGGAAATTTGGCCCAAGGAACTTGGAGTATTGCATCTGAGTAAGTTTAATTACTCAGTTAAACCGTTCAAAATAAAAAAAAAAAGATAATTTTATGTTGGTGTCTCTTGTTAGCTTCAGCGGAAAATCAGAAGCTTAGTACACATGACAAAAGTCGGTAGATGTGAATTTAAGTTGCTGTTCTTTAGTTACAGAAATGAAAAATCCTTCATTTAAATGGTTTCAGCATGAATCATCAGATGGATGAATAATAATTCAGTCACCTTATGATTAAATGCATATGATTAAAATTGTCTTATATCACCTGTTATCTCATGTCTGAGTGCCCTTCAGTCACTCCCTGATTATTTTAATGAACACTTTCAGCCATGTTTTTGTGAGCACAAACTTCTGTGGAAGTAAATTAAGTGTAGTGAATGAATGGCTGTAGTGGGATGACAGTGGCTGGATGCCAGGCACCCACCAAAGCCTCTCTCTCTCACTACCCTGTGCAGCTGGATAGGGAGAGAAAATTTAACAAAGGGTTCATGAGTCAAGATAAGGACCAGAAGAAGTCACTCAGTAAATGCCATCATGGGTGAAGCAGGCTTAAATTAGAGATATTAATTGAATTACTAAAAAATTACTCTGATTACTAAAAAAATCAGAGCTGAATAATGAGAAGTGAAATAAGACCTTAAAAAACACCTCTGGCCTACCCCTCCCTCCTTGCCCAGAGGCACAGACAGGTAGTGGGGGTTTCCAGCTGCTGCTCAGGGAGAGGAGTCCGCCCTGGGGTCCCTCCCACAGGAGATGGTTCTCTGAACTTCTCCGATGTGAGTTCCTCCCACGGGCAGCAGTTCTCCACAGCTGCTGCCACTGGGGTCCCTGTTCCACAAGGGCAGTTTTTCAGGCACAGCCTGCTGCAGCATGGGTCTGCCACAGGGTCACAGGTCCTACCAGGACACTGCTCCAGCATTGGTTCCTCTCCCAACAGGTCTGCAGGTCCCTGCCAGGAGCCTGCTCAAGCACACGCCTCCCATGGGTTTACAGCCTCCTCTGAGGCATTCACCTCAGTAATTTTCCACTAGTTCAATATACTTTGTGAAGATTTAGCTGTCCATTTATCTTTTCTTGGTAGGCAGGACATTTGTACTGCTATTAGGAGTGTGCTGGCCCAGAGCGAGACCTGGACTAGGAGAAATGCAATGCTTTTTATGCAATTCATAGATGGTCTGAAAAAAGCACAAAAAAGGTAAATGCTTGCCCCCTGAAACAATTAAAGACCTTATCCAGATGACCAAGCTTGGCTCAGCTGCAGTTTAGTGCCTTCTTTTCACTCATAGGAATACTATAACTGCTGTGTATAATTTAGCTGGAGATCTACACTCTGGAATAGTAGTTTAATATCAACTGCTGACCAAGATTACAATCACAGCAATTAGCTACAGCTGTTAAGTCTAATTAAGACTAATGCTTTAATTAAGTACATCTTCTGGTATAGCATATTCTTAGAGTATTCAGTGTGCTTAACTGTCTAAGGAGCAAAACTGGCAGGTCTAGCTTTAATTGGGTGGCAGAAGAGGGAGAAGAAAGGTGAAAGCAATTTTAGCTTCAGCTGAGAGAGAGCTTTTTAAAGTAGGTTAATAGCAAGAGAAGGTCCAAGGAAAACCATGGACTGATATTTGTTGAAGATGGTCTCCTGAAAAATAGGGATGAATAAAAAACAGGCATGTTCACTGTTTTTTTGGGGTTTTTTTTTTTGCCTCAGTCATTAATACTAATAATAGACTGGGCTGCCTGATCTCCTTGATTTGGAGGCCTGTGAGTGCAGGATGAGTGATTTTCCATTTGGCACTGAAATTGTAAGAGAACAGTTGTATCAGCTGAATGTTTGTAAGTCCATGTGGTCTGATGTGATTCATCACAGAGCAGTTGGAGGAGCTAGTGGATGTTATGACAGGATACCTCTCAATTGTCTTCCAAGTGTCTGGGGAGTCTGAGGAGGTCTCCACTGACTGGAAACTAACCAACAGTATTAAGATTTACAAGAAAGGCCTGACAAAGACCCAGGAACCTATAGACCTGTAAGGCTACCTCAGTACATGGAAAAATGGTGAAGATGATAGTATGTTTTGTTGAAAGACATTTAAAGAACAATGAATTACCAGGCACAGTCAGCATAGGGAAAGTCCCATTTAGCTAATAAGATATCCTTCATAAGATAAGGTCAGTTGCCTACTGGATGAAGGTAAAGCAGTGGATGTAGTTTTTTCTGGATTTTATAAGGCTTTTGATATTGTCCCTCACAGGATCATTCTGGATAAATTATTCAGCTGTGAGATGAGCAGGGTTGCAACATGCTGGTTGAAGAACTGGATGAATGGCAGGACTCAAAGGGGTGTGGTGAATGGGGTTACATCTGACTGGTGACACCAGCAGTGTCCCTCAGGCCTCAGTCATGGGCCTGTTCTGTTCTGTGTTTTGGCCAGTGATCTGTGGATGTAGGAATTGAATGCACTCTTAGCAAGTTTGCTGACAATACCAAACAGGGAGGGGCAATCAGTAATGGCATGGAATTAAAGAAGTCTCAGTGCCCAATTCTGTGCCTAGGGCAGGGTAATGCCAGGCACAAGGATAAATTGGCAGTGGCCTGAGGTGACTGCTGGGCATGAGGCAGGCACAGGGGCAGTGCGGAGGGGCCAGGGGCTGTCTGACAGACATGGGTCAGCGGCGAGCCCTGGCAGCCAGGAGGGCAAACACCATCCTGGGCTGCATCAAACAGACATTAACCAGCTGGTCAAGTGAGGGGATTGTGCTGCTATATTCAGCACTTGTGTGGCCTCGGCTTGAGGGGTGTGTGCAGTTCTGGGCCCCAAAATTTATAAAGGTTATGAAGGTTTTTGACTATATTCTGAGGAGAAACAACGAATCTTGTTAAAGAGCTGGAAGGCATGGCTGGTGAGGAGGGACTGAGAACTTTCAGTTTATCTAGTTTTGAGAAAAGGAGGCTGAGATGCAAACTTAGAGCTCTCTTACAGCTTTTTGAGGAGGGGAACTGGAAAGGGAGATGCTGAATTCTTCTCGCTGTTATAGAAACATGGGAATGGTTTAAAGTATCATCAGAAGAGGTTTTGGACATTAGGGAGCATTTTTTTACTGAGTGTATGGTCAGACACTAGAACAGGCTTCCTATAGAGGTAGTTGATGTCTGTCGTTTGACATATCAGTGAGAAGAGTATACTTCCTATATGTTTCCAGCAGGGCTAGTTTGACACTCCTGCCACCTCAGGCTTGACACTGGGAATTTTGGTGTGTATTTTATTAAGATCCTGGTTTGGAAACAAGGAAGTTGTGTGAAGTTGAAGATTCATTTAGCCTTTGTTTTTAATAGGTTAAATGACAGTGAAATGGAGAGGCATCACTTCAAAGATCAAGATACATACTCTGACAAGTCTGATAAGGAAAATGACCATGACCACGAGGAGTCTGATAACGATGGGCTGGGGAAAAGTGAAGAAAGTGACAGTGACACATCGGAGCGACAGGATGATTCTTATGTGGATCCAGAACCAATTGATATCAAGGAAACAACTTACTTAGAACAGAGTCATGAAGAACTTGGGGAGGTAAAAGGGCTGTTGATGTACTGAGCAAGCAGCTTCTCCAAATAGTAAGCTGATATTTTAAGGGTCAAGCTACACTTGAAAGCTGACTTACAGGATTGGCTTTCATATTTTCAGCAGTGATGTTTAGAAAATTTTCTGTTCACCCATATTCTGCTCTGCTTTGCCATTCTGATGCTAATGTATGAGATTTTAACAGAGATAATGAAATTACCTGGCATATTGCTCAGACAGAAGATACAGAAAGGGCCTCCTGCAGCAGAGGTTTGTCAGCATTACTTGTTCTTTTGTTGTTGCTTCTGATGGGGTTTTATTAACTTACTCCTGTTTTTTTCTTCAAATAAAATCTTCGAATTGAAGGCTTGAATTCAATCTGACACTTCCTTTTTTTCTCCTGCAAGAGAGAAGTTAAGCTGTTGTAGTCTGCAGAATTTAGTGGAAGGCTTGCTGTGCTTCTGATGTCAGCTTGCATTTTAATTATTCCTCAGAGCTGCTATTCCACTTCCGCAGGTTGTTTTACATATTTGCCTATACAGGCAAATATGACAGCGATTTGTAAACCAAAATCTTGATAACAGAAATTGAAATAAGTCTTTTCAGAAATCTCCTCTTTCTCTTTAAGAGAAATGACTATGAGATTTTTTTTTTATACTCATGGAACTAGAATATCTCATGCTTTAGTGCTTTCTAGTAAAATGTCTAGACAAAGCAGTGTTTTAGGAAAAGCTGAGGAGTTTTAAGTCACACATTTTTGAGTATGCATTTTAGAACTGTTCTGGAAAAAGGGATGCCTTTCCTTGCTTTTCCTACAACCATTGCTCTTAATTTCAGAAATTATGTGGGATAATATCTCCCCTCTTCTTGGACAAAAAGGAGCATGGAGTGTGGCTGCTGGTTTTGCTCAATTACCCCTAAGTGGTGTATTTTCTATAAGGAAACCCACTGATGCTACTGACTGATTCAAGGCAATGAAAAGCGTAGATATGTCAGCTTTTATGGTTGGGAAAAGCTGGTAGAATGAACAGCCCTTTGGTGTTTAGGTCCTGCATTTGAGAAGAGAGAGTAATGCAGGTGATGCCTAGGAAAGAACTAAAGGATTTCTGAACAACATTCTACCTCAAAATTTTCCAGCCTAGAGATGATGAAAACAAATGTGGTTTTTAATGCTGAGTAGTAAATCTATCCTACTTCATGAAAGATGTATCATAAATGTATTTATAGAAACTGGATCTAACTTCCATAGTTGCTTCAGCATCTCAGAGTGATTTATATTAAGTATCCATTTCCCATCCTTACTGCAACCTTAGAATGTGTTGACCTGTCTTCTGGAGGATTGTTTGCTTTCTCCTTTCTGTAAGCAGTTTTTTGGTTCATCCTAGGCAGGTGAGGCTGCTCAGACAGAAGAAGTGTCAGAAGAAAACAAAAGTTTGATCTGGACACTACTGAAGCAAGTCCGGCCAGGAATGGACTTGTCCAAGGTTGTACTGCCTACATTTATTTTGGAGCCTCGCTCTTTCCTGGACAAGCTGTCTGATTACTACTACCATGCAGACTTTCTGTCTGAGTAAGTCTTTGGTTTTCAGTTTTAAAATTTTTAAAATTAAAATAGGGTAACAGTGTCAGATGTTGCCATTTTCCAAAAGCTGACTGTCTTGAGAGCTCACATGGTACATCTTGAAGTCTGGCCCCTCTTCTAATTTAAGAGCAGTCATGTTGCAGGCATTTCTGGTTTAGTTTCTGAAGACTGGTTGAAAGACTTCTGAAAATGAGGTTGTTTTTTTTTTTTTTTTTTCTCCAAGAAGCATATTTAAAATGAGAAACCAATACTAGTTAATTTTTAATACAATGATTTACAGTTGCCAGCTCAAATGTAGCTTCTCAAGTAATAACCTTCTCAAACAGAAGAACTTGAGTGGGAGTGGGACAGAATTTAATTTTACAAAGAATAGATTCAAATATGGAAATACAATTTCTGCCATTTTAGTTGGACTTCAATTTTCAAACAATTATTTGAAAACTTTAAATTTGGTGAGATCAGGCTGAAAGTTTTACAGTAGTGTGAATCACAGACCTGTTTTACTCAGCTCATAGATTCAAGATATGTCACAGCAATTGATAGCATGTTATAAACGATGCAATACTGATACTTGATCTGTGTTTTCTGTTTCACAGAGCTGCTCTTGAAGAGAATGCTTACAACCGCATGAAACAAGTAGTGAAGTGGTATTTGTCAGGATTCTACAAAAAGCCAAAGGTATACTTTCATATATTATTTTGTCTTCAATCACTGTGTCTATTTTGAGGACATTAGGGATATGCTGGAGTAAGTTTTTCTTTTTTAATTTATATTTTAATGCATTTTTTAAAAAAGCAATGTTTTCATTGCTTACACAAACACATCATGGAAATTTTTGATCCCTAACCATGCTGAAAATAGACTAAATTCAATTGCATTTGTCCCTTGCAGTAGAAATTGAACTAAATATTTTTTATAAAGTTGAGCTAGTTCTATATTTACCATTATTCAGTGATAAAAGTCTGAAATTGGAGGACTAATGTTTCTACCACTTCATTTAGCTTTGCACTAAATACTCTTCATAGTCATATTGATGGGAAATAGTATTGACAGAAAGTACTTACTACCTTACGTCAGACAAAAGCTCTGTAATGATTCTGGGGAAAAAAAAAATAAAACAACCCCTAAACAAATCTTACATTCTTTGTGTCCTTATGTGTAGAATACTTTAGTGGATATACTGAATGTATGATAATTTTCCTAGAGTGAACAGCAGACTAATTGAGCATAATATTCAAATGATGAAATCAAGTGCCATGTACTTCAGCATATATATTATGATAATTATTTTTCCTATGTGTCTTCAGTGATAGATGATAAAATGTTTTGTGACTTGTGTACCTGCACAGTATGGTTACTTTCTATTCAATTTCTGTTTAGGGACTAAAAAAGCCGTACAATCCTATACTTGGAGAGTTTTTCCGCTGCATGTGGATTCATCCAAGAACAAACAGCAAGACCTTTTTTATTGCAGAACAGGTAAATGGAAAAAATAATTTTAAGAAAAATAAATGTATTGTACATTTGTGCTAGTTATATGCTATGGTAGTTTCAGAAAATGTACTGGAGTGTATGAGTAGTATCCTAAAACCTCACCTGGTGAGCATAGTTTTCTTACAGTTGTCTCTTTTAAGTCTGCCTTCCTAAAAAGAGAGAGGGAGGAAGGTGTTTCCAATATTTCTGTTCTACTTCCCCTGGAGCAAGTCAGTGCTGGTTTTCTTTATTCTTGAAATACAGTAGGTGATTGCTTGATCTTTATAAAGATTGTAGTCAAATGTCACATATATTAACTGCATTCTAAAATATGCAGCCTGAATTTTGCATTGTCATTTTTAGCTCAAAGCTTATACTATATTTACTATATTGCTTGTTTTTGTTTGTCTCAAATATGGTTTTTTTTTTCCAACAGGTGTCACATCATCCTCCAGTATCTGCCTTCTATGTTAGCAACCGCAAGGATGGTTTTTGCCTTAGTGGTAGCATTCTGGCCAAATCAAAATTCTATGGTAAATAATGGGGCTTTTTGTTTGTGTGTGTATTGAGGGATGCAAAATTGGTGCATGTGTTTTGGAGCTGTGTTTTGTGACTGAAAGAAGGCTGTTAGAAGGGTCAGTGTTTTGGTTGTGGTATTGTCATTTCCTTAAAAAGTTTTTGCTACTTGTCTTCAGAATTTTAATTTCTATTTTTGGAGTGTTTTAATATTTAATTGGAGACACTGTGTATTATAATGGCTTCACTAGAGAGGATAGGTTGCTGTGTTAATATACTGATGTTCTTAATTGTATTGCTTAGTTATTAGGAAGTGTTGGCTGTTGTCTTGCAGGGGGAGAAATGTGACTGTCTGTATTTGAATTTCAGGGAATTCATTATCTGCCATACTAGACGGAGAAGGACGGCTAACGTTTCTAAATAGAGGAGAAGATTATGTAATGACAATGCCATATGCCCATTGTAAAGGTAGTGATTATTTTCATTCTCTAGATGGCAAAGTTATGAGAAAAGAAGCTTGTTATTCTAAATAGTTCATTATTCTAAATAAGGTGCTGTGTTGGACTCAAGCCTGTCATCTGGAGGAGACTGTTCTGAAGATTGGTGGCTCTAGGCTTCCACATATTTTATCAGGAGAAAAATACATCTGTTGTTTAAGCCATGTTTTCATTTTTGACACAGGAAAAGATTTTTTCATGACTAGTAAGAAATAGTAAAATCATATATATAGTTATCTGTCAGTACATGATATTAATTTGCTGTTTGAGTTGTCTTTTATTAGAGCAGCTTTGAGCTTTTCCACTATTTTCCTCTTTTAAACATAAAAGCTGATATAGTATCTACAGCACAGTGTGATTTGATTATAAATTATGAGCATTTGTCCTTAGTTTCACTATGGGAAATGGGTCATTGCTTTGTAAAGTTTTCTGGAAGGTTAGTAATAGCACAAAATAGCTTGCAGAATTGCTCATTTTTAGGCTGTAACTTACTCAGTATTGTCTACCTATATACTCCAGAATTCCCTTTCAGGATACACAGAATCACACAGGAAAGGTCATCTGAAAATAAAAGTTTTCCTCTGACACGAACATGTTTCCTCTAGGAATTGTACCCAAGTAACTTAGGGTTTTGTTTTGTTCAATTAAAAACATTTGTTTTAGCTGGGGGTTATGTTTTCTTTTGTTTTGTTTTGTTTCTTCCTCTTGCAGGAATTCTTTATGGGACAATGACCTTAGAGCTTGGAGGAATAGTCAACATCACCTGTGAGAAAACTGGCTACAGTGCAACAATTGAATTTAAACTCAAGGTTTGTGAACACTGTGAGTGGGCACAAGAAGGAGAATGAACATAATGTCCATTTACATAAGCTAAACAAAAGTTTCTGAACCACTTCTAGATGGCTTCTGAAAAATGCATTTGCCATCCTTGAGGTGGAAACTGATAAAAAAAAACATTTTCAAGAAGTGTGCATATGGAGAGGGAAGTTGTATTCAGTTGAAATTGTAGGGGAAACAGGAAAGCTGGGAGGCTGTTTTAACTGACAATTTGTCAGTCCACAGGATACATGTGCAGCCTGTCAAAAGGCCAAAGAAAATCCCTGGCAATCGTTGTTGTTTCTACAAAAGATAATCTCTAGTAACAAATGGTCCTTGGCAAAGCCATGAAATTAGTGTAGCAAATGACTGTGTCCTTCAGGATTTCGTGTCACTGTTTTCTGCCTTATTTTCTGTTTTCTTTCTTTCAACATCTGTTAGACAAAACTTTTAATCAGAAAATCTTCTAAGAAGGAAAGAAGAAACTATGTACTCTGGTTTTAGACTTCTTTAAGATTAATAAGTACAAGATACAATATTAAAGATATCAGGGCTGTTTACAGCACATTTCATAAATTCACATTTTTCCTTAAGACTAAACATATAAACAAAAATAATGTGTTATTAAAATAAACACAAAACCACTTGTTTTTGTTTTGCAGCCTTTTCTGGGTAACAATGACAATGTTAATCAAATATCAGGGAGAATTAAGCTTGGCAAAGAAGTTCTTGCTGTTTTAGAGGGTCACTGGGTAAGTAGCGAGTGATGCTCTTTTATAAATTCTGGCTGACAGTTGAGACAGGTGAAAACTTAAAAGCACTTAAATGCAAAAAAGACTCATGTTTTTAAAAAATGAAGCGCTGCTTTTGTAGAAAGTATTCCAGGAAGTATAGAATCAACATTGTTCTATTTCCAGCTCTTAAAAGATGGAAAAGTTTGAGTAGTTTACAAAGAATATTAAATGTTCCTTCACAATGATCTTGTGAAATGTTTTGGTATATGCATTAGTACTATGAAGAATTTTCATGGCACCAGCATGAAATATTTAAGGTTGTTGCAGATCTGGTGCGGTGACATGGCATCACTCATTATTGAATGTGGTAATGATTCCATTGCATCTCTGTTCCAAGCTAGAACCTAGCACAGAGAGCAGAAATTGAATTTTAAATTTAGCATATCTAATTATTCTTAACTGCATGCATTCTAAAGAAAAGAAATTCTTATTACAAAAAAAAAGCTCATGCCCTGTTTTTTTGTTATTTTGACACTCTGAGATAATTACAATTAAGAAACCAATCATATCTGTTACAGGACAGTGAAGTTATTATTAGTGACAAGAAGACAGGTGTTTCAGAGACATTCTGGAACCCAACGTCTGAGATAAAGCAGCGTAGATTACATAGATACACTGTGAAGTTTGAAGAGCAAGATGACTTTGAATCAGAGAAGTAAGTTCACTATAGAACCATGTATTTATTTTTCCCAAATAAAACTCATAATCTTCTCCAAAATAGAAGCAAATTATCATTACTTTCCCATATTTGATGATACTAGCCTTTGATAATAAAAGAAAGTAACGCTGTTAAATATAAGGTCATTATTTATATGGCTTAAATCAGGGAAATCTTGATAGAAATGTAGATAAAACTTCTATTAAAATGGTAATATTCTCTTTGGAGGGTGGTCCATTTACTTAGCCTATAATTGAGGAAATTGTTTGCAGTTATTGTGACTCTGGTGATTCTGTATATTGTTCATTTGTCAGGCTTTGGCAACAAGTGACAAAAGCAATAAATAATAAAGACCAAACAGAAGCTACTCAGGAGAAATATATTCTGGAAGAAGCTCAGAGAAGGAGTGCGAAAGAGAGGAAGCTTAAGGATGAAGAGTGGGCATGCAAGCTGTTCGATCAGGATTCAGTCACAGGAGAATGGCACTATAAATATGCTGAGTGAGTCCTGGAGTGCTTGGTAATGTTGCTGAGCCTCTTCCTGTGGTTTCAGCAGCAAAAGAACTGATACATATAGCTTATTTATGTATAACAACATAGCTGTGCTATGCTCTAGATTTTTTGGGGCATGTCAGTTTGGTGTTTGTCCTCCCTTTTTTCCCCCTAGACTGACATCTATGCAGATTTTCCCAAACTGGAAAATATTGTACATATGGGCATACCAGCTGGAAATCAGAAAATCTAGTTTCTGAAAATCAGAGAAGCCTGTGCATAGTTGGATTGAGCCATTTAATTTGTTATATATTAGAATAACTCTGAGAATAGCAGCTTTGCAGCAATAGTTAATGCTGGGACCAGGTGGCTCTGCCTGGCTGTCAAATCTGCCCTGCACATGAGTGTCTGTGAATCTCTTTGTGTGATACTCTGGGTCAGAAGCTGAAGATGCAGCTGTCTCCCTGACTGCTGGAAGGATGCATTCTGTGTCCTCACCAATGTTGCAAAAGTCAGCTTGAAGCTGAGCCCTTTACTGGTGATGGTTTTCACAGAGCACCCATGTTCTGCTGATTTTCTTTTTCAGTACCCAGCATGCTTCTGTGTTGTAGGGATTGTAAAAGTAAAAAGGCCAACAATGATACAATGATGTTAAGTAACTCTGAATCCATGGATGCTGGAAGCATATTCCAGTGGCTAAACATGGGAGGCCTTTACCTTTCTATACAAGAATGGTGATATTAAGGTCATAGCCTAAGTGTATGTACAGGGAAGAGTACAAGAATCCTGAGTACTCTACACATCTCCAGCAAATTTGGAACTTGGAGGTTTCCTGGAAACAAACGGAGAATCTCTGTATTTAACAACTCTCAGTTAATTCCTTTCCCATTTCATTGTCTTCTTATTAAGTTTGTGCAGACTTTCACGACTGAAAACATGGTGCAGCAGGGAAATTCCCCAACTAGACCAAATGCTCAGTGAAGCACCCTCTCTTGGTTTGAATCCTCTAGTGCTGTTGATACCTCTTCCTGTTCAAGAGTTGGGAACAGTCCAGCTGAATGGACTGCCCATACTCTTGAACTCTGTGCAAAACCATTAGGAAGAGGACTTTACTTGAAATCTGTTAGACTTCAGAACCTATCTTGTAAATCTGTGTTATTCCTGATGTCCTTGAGGCCTTGTGCTTCAAGGATGTGTCACAGAAATTTTGCTATGTACCAGAAAGCAGTCTGCACTGACAGCATTCCCTGGAAAAAGCCTCTCCTTTCAAGCATATAATGCTGGCTCACCACCTGGTCCATGTAGAGAGCAGTCTTCTACACTTACTGTGAAAGATGTGTTCAGTGAGCTGGAGCATTTGTTAAGGTATCTGGATTATGGATTTAGGCATCTGGCTTACAAATAGAGAAGAGAGCAATGCCTAGTTCTTAACCCAGTTACCTCAGATGACATTTAATTCAAGTCAGGTTAAGCTAAGATGTTAGTGTAGGTCTGTGTTCACAACATCTGAAACAGCTACAGCTATTTGAAAGGCATGCAGGAGGACACAAAAGGAAATCCATGCTCAATGTACTCTGGCTAAAGCTCTGCGTCAGAACATCCTTCCCGCAGCTCACTTGCAGTTTCTGTCCTGAAAGCTCTGTAATCAGTGGTGACGTTGGTGTTTTCCTTCGGCTGCTTGTTGCTCTCCAGTGAGTTATGTGTCTTATGCTGTTGTGGTTTTTAAAATTCTGAATCAGACTGTAATTGAAAAAGCACTCTTAAAAATCAGAACAAGAAAACTGTGCATAGCTTGTTAGCGTCTCATGAAACCAGTCTCGATTACCATTAGTTGCTTTGGGATGAAAGCAGGTTTGACGTAACTGATTCTTAAACTCTCCTTCATAGGCATCTTTCAAAAGGAAAAAAGAAAACTCAACAAAAAGCAGTCTAAGTATTTTTAAATTCCTCTAATTTCCCTGTAGTTCTAAAATAATAACTGTATCTGAAGCAGAAAATCTTTCATGATTCAATCAGATACGATTGGCAAAAAAAATTCATTATGGTATTGTTGGCTAATGTAATAGTTTGTACTCCTATCAGCTGGCTAGGGGTTTGATCTGGACATGAAGTTCATTTTTTAACTCTGCTGGCCCTGCAGGTTAAGACTGGACCATAAGTAGAAGATAAGATCATAATGCCATATCTGATTTCTGTGTAGTGAGAGTTTTAGCCTCTTCATACTGAGTAGTTTCTGAGCAAGGAAATATTTCTTATTGAAATTGCTGTAGTGTTAACATTATTTACTTTGTCTAGTACCAGACCATGGGACCCTTTGAATGATATGATCCAGTTTGAAAAAGATGGTGCAATCCAGACAAAAGTTCGACATCGGACACCAATGGTATGTTCCCGTTCTGTCAGCACATGCAAGATCCAGGAACTTGTATATATTGTATATTATGTGTATAAAGATCATTAGGGCATTGGGAATAATGGGAAATGTTGTTTACACACAATATTCAAAGTCTTTCACTTCTGTGTTGCATCCTAAGCAGTAGAAGTTACTTGATTGGATAGGATATAAAATATGCAAACCTGAGCTCAGCAGTTTAATGTGTATTTTCCCTTAAATAGGAAGATGCACAAAATTCAGACTGCTAATACATCAAAAATTTTAACTTGGACTTCTCTGAGATATTGTGCTTTTAACTGTCATTGTTGGAATGTGCTGCTTTGCTACAGTTCTGGTTCTCTGGAAATAACACACAAATTTATGAATTTTAGGTTACTGTTCCAAAAATCAAACGAAAGCCATCTGGTCTGAAGAAAGGAGAGTGTGGTTTTTCATCCCCAGAGCCTGATAACCAGGATTCCTCTGGGAGTGAAGGTACAAAAAGATACATTTACTTACACAAATAATAAATTTATTTGACAGCTGAAGAGTTCAGTGTCATAAGTACTCTTCTTATCACAATGTTTTTACAATATTTTAGTTTTATCCAATGTGAAGCATGTTCTGGAAAACAAAGCAGAATGGCTCATGGTTTTGATTGCAAATTTTCCTGTCTTTTTAAATGCAGTGTAGGTAGGCTTAAGTGCTGTACATATTTAATATCTAGGGGAAAAGAATGATGTTCATAAACTGTTTTCTTTCTTAAAAATTTACTTTAATTTGTAGATTAGTATGTGGCTAGAGGGTAAATTTTTCTTGTTGATAATGTTTGCAGAAGCTAAACAATATGATGAGTGTTTAAAAGATATTTCAAGCACTAAAGTTGCTGTTCTGTTGTATAGGTGACTGAAATAAAGTTTTCAATAGAAGCTAGACAGAAAATTTTCTCCTCATTTTTGCTACAGGTTTAGTTTGTCTTTTGCACTTTGTTCCTTTTATGGCAGCAGTCACTTCAGTCAATTACATCTGGCTTTTGTATCCTTCTAGCACAACTTATGAAGCATAATACAAGAATAAGGAAAAAAGGGACAGACCTTGGTGAACTACATAGTGCCATTGAGTCTATAAAGAAAACACAGGAAGACATTAAGAGGTAGTACTAATTAAAATGCTTTAAAATGGTTTAGAGAATAGTCATCTTGTAGGATTTTTTTTCTCTTAGAGGCTGGTATGCATCTTTTCTCAAATATTGATTGCTCGTTGATGTTTCAGTGTTTTCCTCTAAAGCTGCCTTCTGTAGGGAATCCTCACATAGTAGAAAGTGTCAAATTGTCTAGTCTGTAATTTACAGGATATTGTTTTCTATCTTACAGGGAGATCATGGCGCTACGAAATAGAGTCACTTCTAATTCATCACCCTGGGACTACCATTCCTTGCAGTTTAAGCACTATGTCTTCATTGCACTTATGGTTCTGCTACAGCTTATCATTAATATCTTGTTCAAATAAGAAGTGTGAACAAGGGCCTTCTTGAACTGGAATGATCAAACTGTTACTGGGGACCATATTTTAAGCTGGACTTTAAATGATGCAATATTATGTAAAAGAACTGTGTAGCAACAACTTACAGAACTTTGCCTCAGCATTCATGGTTCAGAATCATACTTGTGTCTACCCAGTTGCAGTAAGAACTGTGTAAGTGCCAGTACACTCTTGCTCCTGGTGTGTGCCTCTGTCTCGCAGTCATATGACATCAGCCTTGTGTTTATATTGCGTCACACTGATGAATCTTCACCACAGAATAGATCAAGTTCAACACTGAGGTCAGACCCCATAGGTTGGATGTGAGTCCTTTATGGTAGAATGATCAACAGGCGTACTTCATTACATATATAAACTTATCATTTTTGTAACAAAAAGTTTTGAAGTAGCCATCAGCTTTTGTAAATGGCATTGGGTGTTTGGAAGCAAACTTTTAAGGTCAAACAAATACATTATTATAGGAAAAATTGTGTGTGTTAGGAAATGGCAAGTAAAAAGTCTTTGGGAAATCTGCAATATAATGTCCTTGATTAGTTTTGGAAGTATGAGGTTTTTATCCTGAATTACTGTAGGCTTGTAAGCCAGCTGTTTTATAGTTTTAAAACTTAAGATTCATCTTAAAAACATTCCCACATCTACTGTACAGAGCACATTTTTTACAGTACAGCAGCCAGGGAGGTACTGTGTTGGTCTACTCTCTCATGAATTGCAAATGTCAAGGATTTATGGTATGTTTGTAAGTCTTGAAAAATCTACAGCTTTGGATTTACATTTGTTTATGGCCATGTCATGGTAAGCAGACAGACTGCTGATGCCAGGACTCATGGGTATTTTTGAAACAAAATGTCAAGGGGTATGCTTATTCTGTAGCTTGAGCTGAATCTCCAAAAGGCAGTGTAGAATAGGATTCAGGCACTGTCATGAGCAGAGTTGCAAATGAAAATGTGTGTGTTTACACAGGGAAAGCTCAGAAGTTGTGTGATGGCTAACACCACGTATCTCAAAACAAGAGGAGAATCCAAGTGTTTGAAATCCCTCTGTACTGCAAGTATATACTACCTACCAGAATACATGGATGCACCTTCTTAGTATGCTGTAGTCATACACATTCATGCAAAGCTTAAGTTTAAATTCAAAACCAGGGTTTCTAACATTTTTTATTTGAAGAAATATATGCATGTATAGAATTTGTAAAATTCCAGCCAAAAATGTAGTGCTGGTATTTATCTGGTGAGTTCCCTGTGCCAGTCAAGCATACCAAGGCAAAAAGGGGCTGCAGAAATGAAAAAGTATTTTCAGTACCCTAGGTGAGACAACAGGAGGATGAGTGGCACAGTGTGAAGGACAGCCCAGTTTGTTTTCAGAGGATCCTCTCAGGAATCAAATCCATCCTGGGCAGTGGAATAGTTTGAAAGTCATGTTTGGCTTTTTGCCATGGCCAGGTTATGCCTCTGCCTTGGGCAGCCTGCCTGAGTCTTCAGGTGATCTGCCCTTCTGTTCTGCATCAGTCTCACTAGTATTTAGTAAAAACACTGTTTACTTGTTTATCTGTCCAGCTTATATATTTCTGTGGCTGACACCCATGCACCTCCCCTAATCTTTTACCTTTCCTCTTCTGTGGGCCTCAGCTGTGTGAAAGTCTATTGTGCAAGCAGTGAACTTCAGCATATTTCGTACAGCTTCACATCGGCACGGTTTGGTCTTGAATAATTTTTCTGGAACATGTTATGTTAACCAGATCTTGTAGCCATGGGCAAGACTAAACCTGGTTGGACTTCTATTAAATCTACAGCTGATTTAACAGGGGCAAAATTTGTGAACATAGAAAGTCCTTTCATAAACAAACAAAATAATTACAAATGCCTCAGTCTCTAAATGGAAACTGAAGTTACCCATGTATGAAATGGCATTAAGAAAGCAGAGTATTATGGTATTCACTTTAACATTCTTAGCCTGGAATTCGGCTGTTCATTATTGCATTCACATGTCAAAGCTTCACCTGTCTTAAGATCCATTACAAGCCTTTAAACATACTCTGAACATGAGAATAATCCAGTGAGTGAGATTTGGGCAATAACTTCAATCCGCTAAAATAATATTCTGCTAAATTTGTGGTGCTGAAACTCTTGACAGATAGTTTCAAGCTTTTATCTCCTTGTAAATAGAAATGTATTTCTGCCTTTTCATGCTATTTTTTAAATCACTTCTATTCAAGAACAGTGAATAACAGAGTTTGCATGCATTTTTACATGGGCCACATTGTAGTGACTGGATTTGACCCCGCCAGCTGGCTGGCTGGCAGTGTTGGACAATGTCAGACTAAAAAGATAATCCATTGCTGAAGTTCATGCTTAGCTCACGATGAGTGAAAGACTTGAACAGAGCAAAACAAAATCCTTTTGCTTATTTTCCTTTTCAACTTATTTTTTAGAGTTGAATTCTGTTGAAAAAGTGGTTTTAGTGATGAACTGGAAAGGTAAAGGATATGTGATGAAACTTCTTGAAAAGTAAGATTGCAGACTTCTGCAAGACTTTATGATTAGATAAATTCTGAAAAGTACAGTGAAAATCTAGTAATTTGCTGGATTTTGTATATTTCCTCATTTGAATAGAACAAAGAAACTTCTTCCCTATTTTTTACTGTACAGTTGGTCACAGACATGTATGGATCCTTTTTTTAGTGCGTCACCATTGTCCTCTTTAGCCATGATGTACAGCAGATCTTGACTACTACCTGCTTAAGACTGAGCTCTGCACATATATAAAAATTGATTGTACAGTTTGCAGATGCTTGATGCTTGAGGGCTGTGGCCTTCTAGTTTTTAAAGTTTATAACAGCACTTGTTTTCACATTTGATTTCAAATTCCTGTTTTGTTTGGGTTTTTTTCCTTGTACAGGAAATATCTGCAGAATTTGCCATGTGGTTTTGTTGGGTTGGTTTGTTTGTTTGTTTTCAGATGCACTCTATGCCTTTAATTTGCCATTTAGGTACAGATTGCCTAACTGGGTACAGATAACCTAAGCTAAGAAAAAGTAAATATGAAATACATGTGAAATACAACAAGTATCATTTTCAGTAGATGATGTTTCTTGGATTTCATGTGTTGATTCCTTTTAAATAGTTGATATCACTTGATGAGGGTGTATAGTCTGGTTTTCGTGTCCTTCCACTTATGAAATCTCACAAATTATTTGCAAGGTTGTCTTGTAAAATGTAATGGTGGTGGTTTCTTCTTTTTTGTTTGTTTGCTGCCCTTGTGTGCCTTTGGCAATTTTTTTTCCTTCCTAGATTCATGTTTATGAAACAGACTTTGTATGTCAGTTTCTTAAAGGCTGTTATTTTTAGCTATTACCATTGTTTGTGTAAATAATGTGTAACAAAAATTCTGTACATCTCTACGTTTTAATTATTTTTATTTCAGGAGTACCCGCAAATCACAGAAAATTTAGCAGATATTCAAGTATTGTAAACAGTGCCTTCTATGCTGTTCGGAGACATGTAAAGATTTGTCAAATTTGTGCCATATATAATACCAGATCTTTTGTGAGGGCTGTTGTGTTTGAGAACTGATGTTCCTGCTTAGTCATTCTCTGAGGGGGAAAAAAATCAGCTCTTAAAACATTACACTATTTCTTCTTACTGGCTGGTGAGCCGAAAGTAGAGGACTTGGGATGTTTACAGTGAAGCTGCACTACTTTGTGGTAATACAGAAATAGCTCGAACGACGTAACTTCGGGGTGAGATTATTTGGGCTTTTTCTCCTTAACTTTTTCTCCTTTCTGCCCTACCCCGGCCTTTCGCTCTGCCAAGCGGGAAGATTAGCCCTCAGGACACAGCGCCCGCTTCCCCGTCCCGCGTGTCCCGCCCTGTCCGACACCCGGGATCACGGCTTCGTGTGAGGGCTCTGAGCTGTTACGGCCCGCCTCCAATAAAGATGTGTCGCACCTCCGTGTCTCTGGGCTCTGTGCGCCGCTCCCTCTCCTCCGTCCCTCCCGCTCCCCGCGTCCCCCTGTCCCGCCCTCCGCCGCTGCCCGGGCGCGGCCCTCATGCTCGGCGGGGCGGGCGGAAGGAAGGAGGGAGGGAAGGAAGGGGTGGCCCGGGCGCGGCGGCGATGGCGGCGGCTGGGCCGGAGCGGCCGCGCTTGTGGCAGGAGGCGGCGGCGCTGGCGGGCGCGGTGCGCGGCGCGCTGGGGCCGCGGGGCGGGCGGGCTCTGCTGCTGCGGCCCACAGGCGAGGCGATGCCGACGCGGGACGGGCGGCGGCTGCTGGAGGCGCTGAGCGTGGAGCCGCCCGCGGCCAGGTACCGCGGCGAGGGGGCCGGGCGAGGCCGGCGGGGGCGGCTCCCTAACGCTGGCCGTGTCCCCGCAGGGTGATGGCGGCCCGCGCCTGCAGCCACCGCGCCGCGACGGGGGACGGCGCCAAGAGCTTCGTGGTGCTGCTGGCGGCCGTGCTGGGCGGGCTGCGGGCGGCGGCCGGCGGCGCCGGGCTGCGGCGGGCGCTGCGAGATTTCGAGGCGCAAGTGCTGGAGCGGGCGGCAGCGCGGGGGCTGCGGCGGCATCTGCGGCCGGCGCCGCCCGGGCCGCTGGAGCCGCTGCTGGAGCCGTACCTGGCCGGCCGGCTGGGCCCCGGCGAGCGGCGGCGCCTGGCGTGGCTCTGCGCCGAGATGTGCCGGCGCTGCGCCCCGGCCGCCGCCACACGGCCGCAGGTGCTGCGGCTCCTGGGCCAGCGGTTCGCGGAGCTGCACGCCGCCGTGCCCGGCCTGCCCCTGGCGAGCTCCAGGGTCCTGCCCGGCATCGTCCTCCGCAGGGACTTCGCTGCCTACTGCCCGACGGACGGGGAGCTGCGGGCCCTGCTCGTCACCGAGCCCTTGCGGCCCGCCCTGACGGCCCCCGGTGTGGAGTTTGTTGTAGATTCCGAAGGTCAGTACCAGGCTTCCCTGCGCTGGATCGCTAAGAGGACAGAAGCCTTAATGAAACATTTGCAGAGTAACAACGTTAAGCTGTTACTGTCCAGTGTGAAGCAAGAAGATGTAGTTATCTACTATGCCAAGTTATGTGGTGTGTCTGTGGTAGAGTGCTTATCCTCGGAAGAAATGGCCCTTATCAGTGAAATCACTGGTGTCTCCCCTTACGTGCCTTTTGGTGATACCATGGACAGAGAGATAACTGAAAGTGCAGTGGTAACCTTTTGCCAGCCCTTGCTGCTCGTGTCCAAGAGATGTGTCCACGTTGGCTTCGCCAGTGTGTGTGCCTTCCAGCCCCACTGCCTGATCCTGTGTGGGCCGGTCGATGGCGTTAATGAGCAACATGCTGCTGCTCTGCAAGAGGCGTTCACAATGCTGCAGCAGCTGTTCAAAACAGTTGATCAGAGGGGGGGATGGAAAGCGGAAGGTGAAAGCCAGAGTAAAGCCTCAGATGTTTACACTTGGCATTCTTCAGCGACTCAGAAACAGCTGGTAAGAGAAAATACTTGTAATATTAACGAGGTTTCTGAATGTCAGCTGAAGGCACTTAGTGACAAAACAGAAAGGAAGATTTTTGACCCTGATCTGCTGGTCCACAATCAAAAGAACCACAGCACTCCTGTGTTAGTGGCACATAACACTGGTACAGTCACTGCGCGTGAGTGCCTGGATGTTGGCAAAGGTCTAGAGAAAACTTGTTGCCATATAGTTCCATTTAAACAGGAGGAGAGTTGTGCAGGTGTTGCACAGGATTGCTCCAACTGCCTCATAGAAGCGGGATCAGTTTTGCCAGTAGGAGGTTACTTTGAAATCCTGTTACATTATTATATTCAGGATTATGCAAAACAGTGTCAGCAGTCAGAGCTAACCATTGTATCTAATGTGGTTGCTGATGCTTTGCTAAGTATTCCCAAGACCTTGTACCAGACAGAACGAGATGGCTTTACCAAATTCTATCTTGAAGCCATTAATTTACTCAAAAAAAATCAGCCACTGCCTGTAAACAATGAAGGCTTAGAGTCAGTGTATTGCAAATACCAGTTAGTCATTTCAGTTCTTCATTGTGTTACAGAGCTTCTCTCCATAGACTTAGTAATTCGTATTAGGCGGCCGCTCCAAAAAATTGAGGATCGTGACTCAGAAGATGACACTTGAAATAATTAATAAAGAATGCTGTTTATATGTGTTGTTTCCTTGTGTCTTCTTGTTAAATGGACACCCTCAAAAGTCCGTGCTAGAGACTAAAAGATGCTTCTTCTCTAAGAAGATAAAGGCTAACCAGCAGAGACTGTGGAAAACTGGGTTATGAACAATATGACCTTGACATTTTGAGCATGAGGGAGTGTAGCAGATTTTCCACTGCAGATGTGCAGTACAGTCTCCATCCACATCCTGAGAATTCTGTGTACATTCAAGCCAAGGGTCAGCTTTCCCTCTTTTGGTGGTTTGAGTGTTTTCACGAGCTAGATGTAGTTTCTTTTCTTGGCATGTTTAAAGTTGCCAGTATGACAGGAGCCACTGAACTTTCAAGTTACAAACCAAAGGGTAGATTTTGTAGCCTTCATAATTAGCCAGATTAATTTTTTTTAAATAAAAATATTTTGTATACATCATAATTTTGACTATAAAGGGAAAAATCTAACTTGTTAGCCTCTTCCCAATGAAGAATTTTCTGATAGGAGATGCAGCATTTTTATCTTCAATTGAGTTCATTTCAGTTAAACTAGAAGAGTTAAGAATAATTTCATACCATGACTTTATGGCAGCTTCTCTGGAAAATTAGTTTATATGGCATTGCTTAATACAACTCTTTGTTTTAACTACAATGGGTTGAGTTGTGGTCCTGGTATAAAAGGCTATGTACTTACAGGAAAAAAAAATAAAGCAGTTCTGTTTGAAAAACTTGAGACAGTTCAGTCTGATCATTAAGGATGTTATTCTGGGTTTGTTTTTTGTTGGTTCTGTTTTTCCCTAATTCTTTTTTCCTTAGAATTTTCACTGTAATAATATTTGCTTTAAGTCCAGAAGCACCTGCGTGTGTACCTCCCTTTCTGCTGGGTCCTAAAAATTATAGGTTTGATGGAGGAGGTTTTTGAGTAACTTGACCAGCTGCAGCTGATAATAGTATCAAGTTGGTTCTGTGTGCATTTCCCAGTGTTGCATAATACTGAGAGTAATGGATTTGTTTGGGTTTTTTTTTTCAATCTATTAAATAAAATTGAGTGGGGCTGTTTAAAGCCATAGGCATAAATCATATTTACTTGCTATACCTGAGATCATTACAACAAGAAAAGAGATTTTTTTCCCCTCCATTAATTTAGGCTTTTCTTTTTTCAGTTTGTTCAGAAGACTCAAACTACCCAAGTTCTTTCAGGTGTTTTGTCAGCAATGCTTTGTTTGACTGCAACTCTCCATTGACATTTTACGTATATTCCTGGTAATATAAAACATGGTAATAATTTTTTTTCCCTGACAAATACACTTTTACAGACATCTGCTGATGAATAATGGTGAAACTCAGGGCTCACTAGAGTGATTTCTTTACCAAAAAACTAAGGACAGTAATTGTTTTTGTTAGAATCTTTTGGCAGGTGTGGAGGTGGTGGAGAATTAAACAGGGAGGAAAGAGAATCCCATCCTTGTTGCTGCCATGTGCTCTTGGAAGCTGCTTAATATGACAGGTGTAGTATGAGCCTGGAGAAATCTCCTTTGTGGAATGTTCCAGAGCTGTGTGCCCTGTTCTGCCTGGAGGGCGCTGGGAGCTCCCACCAGCCCTGGCGCTTCAGCAGCCACTTGGGTCTGCATTTTACTGCTGTAATGAGCTGATGAGACAGTTTTGCTCTTGCACAAGTTTCTGAAATACTCTCTTCAAACCACTGACCAACTTGCTGGCCAGAGAGGAGTGATTTGCTCTGTGGTAGTCTAACTACTGTACTGTGGCATTGAACATGTGAAGCCTGGCAGCAGCAGGGGTTCTCTGCAGAAGCAACTTTTGTATTCTGAATCAAGGTGCTGTCTAAATAAAGAGTGTACTCTGTCATTTCACTTTATACCATTTGCACGTCTGGTTACTTTCAGTACTGCAGTTTCTTTGAAAGGTTAAAAATATTTTGTTACATGAACAGACTTCTGGTCATTTGATTTAAATTGTGTCATTCTTACTGGGAAGAAGAAAGTCCAGAAATTTTATCATATATAGAACTTTTACTTTTGCATGCCAGAGATACAAAGGAGAATTTAAAAATGACAGTTATATAAAACTTTTTTTCTGACCTGTTTTTGGTGAAACCTCTTGAGTCTGAAGATTCACGGAGGCAAGAACTATATTTCTATGACTTCTCTGTCCTTTTATATTTTATCAATTATCTGTTTTCCATTTTGAACTACTGTTTCCCTATTCTGTCTGCAGAACTGGGATCATGGCAGGCTTTTCCCTTGGAAAATGTCCCTTTGTTCTTTGTCCTGGTCTGCAGAAGTGGATGCTTGCTCAGGATTTGGCTGTTGGGTTCCAGTCCTGGAGTCTAAGCTCATTACAAGATGTGCACCAGCTCAGGGGGGAAAAAAAGGCATTAACTTAGTCTTTGGAAAGAAGAACAGATTTACTGCTGGATTCAGCTCTTCCTTATCCTTAGGAGTCTTCTTCAGTAATTAGCCTGGATGTAAACATGTAAACATCTTAGAAATTATTTTGGGTTCACTGCTATCCCATCTGCCCCTTAAGAGAAAGGCTGCTTGTAGCCCTGAGAAGCAGCTCAGTCTGTCTTCTGGGCCCTGCCTTGGGTGCTGTCCCTGCCATTTCTGCTCTGCTGATGTTTGTGACCTGCTTCAGCAGCGCCCCGCATTGCAGAGGCTGCCTGGGCTGTTCATGTTGCTCCTTGGTGCCTAAGCCTTAGGAATGCAATAGCTCATACATCTCACAGCTATCCTGATTTTTAAAGCTGTCCCTAGCTGTAGCTTGCCCTTTGGCAGGGGACAAGTGATCTCTTGACACAGTGACAGGGATCAAAGAGGTTACCTGGAACAGCTTGGGACAACATGTTTACTCACTCAAAACCACAGGGACCAGTGTGTTGGGGCATTCACTGGGGTTGTAACAGCCTATGGCTTTTTCTTCATGCACTGCTTCACAGGGATTATTTCTATTTTTCACCATTATTCTATTATTTTTATATTTCTAAATATGGGTTGGCCTCCATGCAAAGTGGAAGTTAGGTACACATGGACATGTGTTTCAACTCCAATCTTGAAATAAGACATAAAGTTCAGAGATACTGATGCTGATAGTGATGCCTTAAGTTTTAGATTTCATATTTTTCAGATTCTGTACTGCCTTAGTGTGTAACTGTGAACTTCATATAAAGTGTTAGCAAGTTCTCTTCACAGTTCAGTTAGGCAAAACAATCCTTTTCCAGCCTAAGACCCAAGGACACCATTGCAGCTTCAGGCCCAAAAAGTGTGAGCAACAGCAAATTGAGGAGAGCAATCTACGAGGATGGGACTTCATAATCTGAAGCTTTAATTGGATCCCAATATGCTAATGGATCAAAACTTATAAAAGTGTGAAAACTCGTGACTGGACATCTGTCTGGTGCCCATCTTGAGTAGATACACAGTTGGGCTCTTGTACCACCCAAGGTTCATCCTTTGAAGGCCTTTTAATAAATACCTACTTTATTCCTTTATCTAGCCTCTGTTCCAGGTAGCCTCTTTGGGCATCAATAGCCTAAGATTAAAGGAATGGCTTTTAAAATAACTTGATGTTTAACTCTTCTTTCTGCAGCCCTTAGCAAACTTAGATTCTGTCCCACATGAAATTCATCAGAATATTTTGAAGGCATTCACCCCACCCACAAGGACTTGTAGGTATATTTTAAGCAAGGTAATCCTATTTGTTAGGTAGCAGATTCACAAATACAGGCAGGTAGTTTCTCTTTTTCCTTACATTTTAAAAACCCTGGTTTTATTATATGGGTCTAGTAATGTGCAGTGAGACTAGGTTGAAACTGCCTCCTGCATGCAGTTCTTGAGAATAGGAATAATCTGTTTACTTGACAGGAACAGACTGGTTTTTATTTGTTGGTTTGTGTGGGGGTTGAGTCTGAACAGAGGTTTGCGGGTGCTGGGACCGCACTGAGGCAGCCTGTGTTCCCCAGCTGTCCTGGATCTGCTGTCCCCACTGCCAGCCCTGCCAGCTCCTCCCTGCCCAGCGCCTTCCCTGGCCGTGCTCGCTGCTCTCCTGGTTACCAAACAGGTATGGCTTAACTTCTTTAGTGCAAGTTATGCAACCTGAGTGGGGCCTTACATTTTCATCCATGCTTAGCTGACCTTCAGCATTTTTGGCAGCTATACAGAGAGCATCATTAAATAGGAACCAGACACAACAAAGAAAATTGTTATGTTGTGCCACAAATCTCATGCTGCTGAGTCACATTTGTAAGAGGGGATAGGGGAATGCAATGTTTTGTTTAGGAACATAACTCTACATTGGCATATTTTATATTTTTCTGTATATTTTATATGCAGAAAAATTATATTGTTTCTGTTGCTCTCTCTAGAAGTCATCTTCCAGAGCCCAAAGTTAGGGGATTAATCATGCCATGCGAGAAGATTAAGGAAGATTAAATTCTTCACTTGCATATGTCTCCTGGACTTCACTAGAATTGTATTCGTCTGTTCTAAATTTCCTTTTTGTTACATGACATGTCTGCTATCAGTGGTAGAAACTTCTGATTTCGTTGCTGAATTATTTCTATACTTATTTAGGTTAATCTATCCTCTTCCATTTTTTTTAGTCAGGTTCTTTTAAATCTCATGTTAAGAGAGAGAAACTTTCAATGTTCAGCTGCAAAATTCTGTTTAGTTTAATTTTGATCTCGAAATCTAAGAAACTATGTGATTTTGTCACTGGTAAACCCAAATATTAAATAGTTGTTCTATTTACTATAGTACTTATCCCATTATTGCTATTAAAACTAAACAAAACAAGAGAGTAATGAATTTAGCACCAGTCACTTTGGAAATGCTTTGGCTGTAATTAACACGATTATAGTTTTGCAGTATCATTTTGTGTAAGGTGTTGTTTGTGTTCTGTTAATGAGACTAGAAATAGATGTTTAGATCTAGGATTATGCAAATTACTTCTCCCTTAATAGAATAGAATATTAAACTAATAATTACTTCCAGGAATAAGAATTCTAATTTTTGCATTCTGAAACTAAAAACAATAGCAAAAATGTAATAGATGTAATACATAGTAGCTCCTTCTTTATTATATGGCTCAATAAAGGACCAGATTTGTAAGCCATGCTCGTTCCTGTAATAGATCATGCAGTGTACCCTTTTTAAAAACAGTCCTGGCAAAAAGAAAACAACAGAGTTTTCCATAGGGAGGCCATTTGTGCTGGTTCAGCTTGTTTCTCACAAAGTCACCAGCAGATGAAAGAGCTGTTACACTGAGGCTTTGGTCCAGTGCGGGATTAAGGGCACATCAGTAATGCTCTGTTGTGCATGGCTGTGTCCTAAGCCATCAACAGCTGAAATCACTATAAAAGATAAAATTTCCATTAAAGGTATTTTAAAAAGGTACTGTTTTACTGAACAGATTTTTTAATCTGTTCTTATTTTGAGATTCCTGGTAAAACAATCCAGCATGGTGATCTTGCTTTTGATAAGAATCATGACCTACTTTCAGTGGATGTATTCATTTTGCAGGCTAGGCATCTGATTAAATATTACCTTAAAATGGGGATGCAGAGAGGAAATACATAGCAGGGCTTTCTTTGTGTACATGGGGGAAGAGGCAACTCCAGATTAGAGTAACATCCACTGAGATATTAACTTTAGACTTGGTACATGTCTGGTATCATGTATAAGGATTATATTTATATGCCACTGCTTTTGGAGCACTAAAAGTGATTGTAGAAACTGCTGGATTATATTCATGGACAATGTAAACTGCTTGGGAACTTTTTCCTAAAAACAGAAATACTCTGAGACTTTTAATTACTGATGCAGTTCTGAAAAAGTACAAAATAATCACAAATGCTGAAACAATTTAAATCTGTTACCAGTGTTGACTGTACTGGAGATGTTATTGGCATGAGGGTTTTTTAATGTCCTAGTGTTAGGAGTATAACCCTGAGGAGTGGTGCCCCCCAGCAATGCTGCTGCTGCCATTGCTGTTGGCACTGGAGGTAGCTCTGCCCTTGCACTCCAGCAGTCACACAAAGACGGCTCCTACTGTGCCAAGATTAGATGTGCTACAGTTCACCTTACCAGAGTGTTTAGGATTGAATTTCAGCAGCTCAGTAAATCTTGCAGGCTGTGGTGTAGGTAAGCAGAGGGGTTTTTCTGGCATTTCCAAACAACCAGTGCTTATAATGCAGCAAGTATCGGAAATTACATTCCCCGTAATCTGAGACATTTTTGTCACCTTGCAGAATTTTTCAGTGAGACACATTTTAAGCCTTGGCAGTAATTAGCAAGTAGTATCAGGATCATTTTGTTCTAGGACTCCCCTCTGTTAAAAAGTTTGCCACCTGGGCTATAATCCTAAGTGCTGCAGAAGTTACAAGAGGAGCCAATATATAATCATGCAGAAAGCAGGAAATTTTCCCCTCCTGTGTCATTGCTTTTTCTTTCTGCTTGACTGTAGAGCTCATGAGGCAGTGAAATATGGTAATAACTCTGTGGGTGTGTAGGTGGAGAGAAGGAGAAGACAGGAGATAAGAAGGCCCAGTTCAAAAAGAAGAGGGAGGAAAGATGAAGGCTGATTGATTAATAGAACATAGAAAAGGACTGTCGTGTAGAAGGAAGAATATAGACTCTCAGATTCGTGAATGGGGAGAACCAGCCCCAGCTTTCACACCTTTCTCCCTGGAGAAGCAGTTGCAAAGGGAAGAAATTAAGTTCTCCTCTCCCTTTTGGAAGACTGGTATCTTTTTCCACTTGGTAGTTGCCAAGTGGAAAAAGATAAAATCCATAAAGCTGATTTTCTCCTATCCTGATGTAGGGGAGTAGCTACCTTGGAAAGCGTTAGGAGTTCTGGAGACAGTCTGTCTATGTCTCAAGGTGTCCTGGACTGTAAACTTGCAACAGCCTGAGATAAAGATTCACATTTCTGTTCCTGAAGCTCAGTGTCTAGGAGTGGGTAAGAAATGACTGGGTGTGGATTACATTTATTTAGATAGCACATCTTGTCCTCGCTGTCCTGAGCCTCTGGAATGTGCTTTGATCCTTAGGTCTTTCAAAGGTACAGGCTGGTATCAGCAGTGCAGAGTTTGGCTCCCCCGCCTCAGCCTTGAGGGGCTCAGGGCTTGAGCTTTAGTGGTGTCCTGTGCCTGGGGAGCCCACACAAGTTCGTGTTTCAGGGCACCCGGTTTCAGGGCTGTAGTGGGAAGTTGCTGCATTTACTGCTTTGAAAATAATTGTATGAACTCTTATTTAAGCCATAAATCATCAGCTGATAAATTTGCCATCTGCTAGGCCTTAGATAATGGTTCTAAATTTACTGATGTTAGAGCATAGAAAGCCTGTCTAGGACCTCCAAGCTTACTTTTCATTGTGAAATACAGCAGGAGTTCAGTGCTTTTAGCCTCCTCATTGAATTGTAGGGAAAAAGTAATTTTCTTGTGTAGTTCTGTCTTCTCATAAGACCGAAATATTTTAAGAGAAACGATTCTTGTAAAACTCATAGGTTTCCAGCATCTCCAATACCAATCCGGTATTGGTAGTATCTTGTTTGTTTAATACCTGGCACTTATGAAAAATGTCTGTCCTGCTGAAAACAGCAAGTTTCAGCTTCTGCATATTCAGACCCCAAACCTCTAACCCAAATGTATTCAAGTAATTATAAGCAGAAAATACTGAATTGAGAGAGTACCAGACCAGTAAAATTAATTGCCTATCACTTAAGAGCAGAAGATGATTGATAGCAGTTTTTTTTTTAATAATAGTTCACACTGCTTTTCCTGCTGAAAAAAAAAATATGTGGTTGAATTAAAATGCATGAACAAGATCATAAATCATTTTCTTGCTATTGTATTTAACATATTTGAGTTTTAACCATTTATTCTGTGGTGTCTCTACGGCTTTGTAAATATGATTAACATATGATCTCAAAAGCCTTTTATTGATTCAGTAACTGACTGACTTTGGCTGTAGCATTTTAACAGCAAAAATCAAATTATAATAAAAATGTAGGAAACATCTCTGAATATCCTGGAAATCTGACCCCATGAACCATTGGGAGAAACTAGTGGATTTTTTCTTCTGGAGTTTTGTAACAATTTGTGCCTGAGGTTAGGATTTGATCCTGAACCAGCAGCATCTGCAAATGGCATTTAGAATCTCATGAACTGTGCAGCATTTTAAAAATGGTACCTTTACATTTTGACATTGCTCAGGTTTATAACGAAGTCTGAATTTATTTCGAAATGCAGAGAAATAAATTTCTCATCATTATTCCCTCTGGATTCCTGTTGGCAGAATGAGTGGGTGTTCATGTCAGAAGGTAGAATAAATGCTAGTGCCTTGAAATGCTGCCTCTACAGCTCCTAATGGTGTTGCACTTGTCATTGTGAACTTTCCAAATGCTCCAGTTTTGAACTTGGAATAAATTTGCTCCACTCGTAAAAACACCCACGTCTGTAGGAAGAAATGTGTGCATGTACCTTTCTTTAGTTTTCGTAATGTGACATGTGTTTTCCCTCTGTAATTTTCCTCCCTCCACTGTTTTTATGTGCCATGAGACACTGGCCATTCCTTATCCATATTCTTTCCTCAAGGTTGAGAGTTGTCATGTTTTGTTAAAATCTTAGATGCCAGAATTTCTCTTGACTTACTATTTATGTGCTCACATTTTTTTAATTACCCTATTCAAAAATGATGTTTAAGAGTCATTGAATGATTCAATAGAGAACAGCAGATATGAATATTCAATTTAAAGAAAGCAAATGCTGAGGACTTTTCAAACTTTTCACAATAACAGGCATTTATTGTAAAAATAACAGACCAACAGTTGGTCTTTTGCTGAAATAGCTATTAAATACCACGGAGTGGTATGTGTGTTGTATTATTCCACAATAATCAGCTAGAGGAGGAGGAGGCAGAGTTTAAGACCCCAGGGTTTTATCATTGCTGGCACTGATTTACTGCGTAGCCTGGAGTAAGTCAGTTAATGCCCATGTGATTAATTTTTCATCATGAGATACAAGGAGGCTTCATATTCATAAAGATTTCAGACTGTGCTTTAAATCATGGGGAATTCAAGGAGAGATGCAAGTGCAATCATTGTTTGAAAAAAAAAAAAAGTAAAAAACAAAAAGTAATGTATTAGATATCCTCTCATTTTCTCAATTATCTTTTTATAGAGTGAGGAAAACTGTTTCTACCAGGACTGCAGATACTGCATATTGTATTCCTTTACCCACAACTGCTGTGGGAAAAGTGAGTTGCTAATGAGGAAACGGGCAGCATTTCCTACTTTTCTTTCCCTTCTAATAAAAAACCAGCTCCCTCACATGTAAAGGATTTCTGCATGCAGTACAGAGAAATGTTTAAAATGCAATGGTTTTCATGAGCCCTTCCCTTTCTCATACTGTAGCTCCATTTTTTTTCTGTATTTCTCTGAGCCATTGCTTGTGATTTGAACTCCAAGCATCTTGGAACAAGTGAAACTGTGATTCTGTGATTCTGTGAAAATCAGGATATGTGCTGTGTAGCCGAGCCAGGACAGGTTGCAGTGACTTCCAAAAGGTGCAAAGGAAGCCCTGGTAGCCCTGGCTGAGCCAGTGTTCAAGGGCAAGCTGCCTCCCTTCTGGAGCTGGCATGGCCCGAGTGTGGTATAATGATGTCCAGGTCAATGGTGTGACTTTCTCCATGGTCAGCCAACCAGGGGTATTGCCATACTGCCTGGCACCAGCTCTGTCTCCTAAAAGCAGTGGAGGAAAGGTGTAGGGAAAATCACTGCCTGGGAAACTCTCTCTTCTCCCCTTGCAGCCAGATCTTTAATTTATTTGTTCCTTAATCCAAGTCCAGGTCTAACTTTTAGGGAACAACAAATTGTTACGTAGCGTGTCACTTGGTTTGCTAGGAGCCTGAGTTAAGTGAGCAGCAGACTACCTGTGTAACACTGGGTGATTAGGGTGAAATCACATTAGGATGAAACGTGGAGATGGAGGCTATTTACTGGGTTATACTCATCACATCATTCCAGTAGTTGCTTCTGTTGATCACTAGCACAATAAAAATGTTTTGCCATTCATTCTCTTTTCACTACTAAACTTTAACAGTCTTCATGAAATAATCCACACTTTGGAAGACTTACTAATGCCATTAAAATAGTGAGTCCAATGCCTACATATTTATTATTTACCTTTTGTTTCTTTCTCCATAGATACTGGAGATGATGTTTTTAAAAACAATATTAGAAACTTATAACTAATAAGTTATGAATTATAACTTTACACTGTTTAAGTTATAAATTATAACTTTAACAGCTCCAACACAAACCTCTAGGTCAAAATCAGGTACTTATCTGGGATCCTAATCCCCATTTCAATTCTTCAGACCTAATCTACAAAAGAGAAAGAAGTAATTTTGCTCAGATTTGTTCCAATGGACCAAAAGCAACATTTTTTGGGTATTATGAGAGATGATCTGGGTTGCTTGGGAGTCCACTGTATAATACTTAATTCACAGAATGCTATTTCTATAGCAATTCGTGCACTCTGAATGTGTAGAGTATTAGATATTTATTTATAGAATTACGTATGTTAATTGTAGGTTGTTATGATGCTCTGACTATGAACTTGAACTTCCACAGGTACCTTGACAGAACATCCTAACAGCGAGGACAAGGACAGAGAGGCATGATTGTGTTAAAAAGCTGATTAATTATCCTCAAGGTTCTATGGGAAAGTCAGAGAGAACTGATTCATATGCCATTAGCAACTGAAACCCCAATTTTAATTTTAAAAAAACAGTGCTGATGTCTATTGTTGCTCATAAAACAAGCAACAGATTTTGATTAAAATCTGACTGCTGTTGCAAAGGAGATTGACTGGAGAAGCCCAATCAACTAGTGCATGGGTGACAATAAATGTCAGAGTACTGATGGAACTGGGAAAGGCCGTTTTTTGGCTTTGCTGTGCCATGGAAGGGCAGACTGGTTTAATGCCCTGGGCCATGGAAAGCTGCCTTGCCTTACTGCTGCTGAAAGAAATCACTTGCACTGATTTGCCCTAATATATAAAAATCAAATTTCCAAGTACAAATGGAAAAAGAAAAAAAAACCAGAGGGTACAGTCCTGGAGCTTGAACTCCCCTTTGCATTTGGTGAAATGCAGACCTCTTCTGTTTCCTAAATTCAAGATACTTTACAGAACCTGGGTTCTCACAGGATGGCAACATGAAGGTTTTAGGTTGATAAGGCCAGGAACATTTGGGAAGGGCTGATGCTGAGCTCCAGAGATGGAATGTTTGCATGGACTCCCTAAATTTGAATTCAGACTGCAGTTGCTGTGAAAGGGGAATGGGAGTTCAGGATTGGACAGAGGACGCCTATTTGCATTTGTCTCCGGTTTCACTGAGAGCATCCTGCATGTTTACCGAGCCGAGGATATCTGCTGTCTGCAAGGCAATGACTCTCAGTTCCTGCTGAGATGCCAGAACTGCAGGAGACAGAACTGGCCGTCTTCCAGAGGCGAGCTCACATTCCCCGAGATGCAGCAGTCTCTCTCTGACTGCTGTGTGTGGCACTAGAAACCTTCCAAAGCTGAGAATATTTTAAAAAGAAACAATACTTTGTATCAGTAATGAGAACAACTGTTAACCTCAGGTGTCACATCTGCTTCAGGTATCCTGGGTACTCTTCAGATCCCTATGCAAAAGCAGTTTAGGTACTTTTCTACTAAATGAACCTGGCTCCTTTCTATCTCTTTTTTGACCCAGATGAAAGGAAGCCTCTTTCTTTTCTCTTTTTCTGGAGGCCTTCCTCCTATCCCAGACACTGCCTGTGAAAAGAGGTAAAGGTTGTGCACGCTCCCTCCACTGTTGGTGTGCTTGAAATGATGATGGAAGAACCAGGAATCCCAAAAAGCTTTGCTAGCATTTGCTTGGTAGGTGTCAGCCAGCAGGTTAAAAGACTGGAGAGGCCCTTGGGCTGAGCTGGTAGTCGTGCTGCTATCTTACAGTGCCCTTCTTTCCATCCCCTTCTTTCTTTCCTGTTAAAGTGTTTTTGTAAACTGTATGCAACTGAAGCATCTAGTCTCCCCCAGGCTGCTTCTTGCTCTTAGTTCCTTCAGTTCTTTGAGGTTGAGAAGAAAACCAGATCCAAAGTATGGAACAGCATGGTATTTTGGTGATAGACAGGATTTGGATCTTCAGTTTTTTAATGTCTGCCTGTCTGCACAATTTAGATGTGAGGGTATGTGCCTCCTGTAATTGTCTTAGGTGAGCTGGGTCAGAGATAGCTGGGAGCTCTCCCCATTTCTCATGACAGGTTTTGGATATAAGAGATAATCAGATGGCAGGGCTTGGTGTTTCATAGCTGTCTAGGCAGGCTGCCTTTCAGCTCACATTTGCTCTGTGTAGAACAGACTGGCACAGCTCTGTCTACAGCTGATATTGCTGATGGGATGGGCTGGGGGACAGAAAACCACAATATGTGGTCAGAAATCTGCCCAGCTCTCCTACTAAATATAAGGCAAGAAAGGCTCACCTTCCTGATGACTGCATGGCAGGTGAGTGCACATGAATGCAAACTGCTAAAATTCATAAATGTGTATGATTAAATTGTGTTCTTCACTCACTTTATCCACTTTTCTACTTGGTTCATATACAGCATTCACTTAGTGGATTTGACTAAGTGGTGGTCTCTGTGCAGTTGGCAGTCACAAAAAAACAGAAGAGGAGAAAGTTCCTTCCACAGGAAAAACACATTAGAAATAACATCACCCCTGGAGGAGGCAGTAGTTGACACTGGAACTTTTCCACTCTCTTCATTTGCTAATGTTGTAAAAGTTGGCAGCTATTTAAATTGGTGACAGCCCTCTAAATACATCATGGGTTTTAGTTTGTTTTTTTTCTTAAATAAGTAATCCATCAGAATGGCAAAATACCTTTAGAAAGAAGAGCATTGTGATATTAAGTTCATCTAAAAGTTACAGGGAAAAACACAGTCTGCCTGTTAATTGTTTTACTTCAATGCCTTTTGCTGATATTGAGAGCTTAGAACAGCTCAATAGCGCTTTCAATTACTTGGGTGTAAATCCAGAAAATGACAGTGGAGTTGGTCCAGATTTACATAAGGACAAATGAGATTTTAAGAAATGTCTGTATAGTTTCCTTTCAGGCTTTAGATATAATTATCTTAATTAGCCTCTCAATTCAAGGGTCTAATTTCCACCATGGTTAATGAAGAACACTTATACTTGGTGACTGAATTATCTGACTTGAATTATCATTTTTAGAGAATATTCTAAAGGCTCCTAATGAGGGAAAAAAAGCCTCAGAGTTCTCCAGCTTTATTTTTCCAAATATGTAGACTAAATATAGCATGTGTTCCCCAGAAAATGTGAGTGACAGGGATTAGTAATTCATGAACAACATGGCCCATTTACAGCCCTACCAGCACAGAATTCACCGTGGCATGGAGAATATCAAACAAAACAACTCGGTTGACTTCCATGCATTTAAAACAATGAGGAATAAAGGCTTAATTCAGACTAAAACTCCAAAAGCTCCCTGGATTTAGTTAACAGTAATGAAAACATTGAATAATAGCTAAGAAATAAGCTGAAACCCAGATTTTAAAAGGCTGAAAAATAATTAATTAAATGCCCAAAGTGCTAGGAGTTGTAGTTGAAAATGAAGCTGAGTTCTGTCACAAGGCTTTGCTCAAAAAATACTTTTCAAAAGTCCTACCAAAACCCATGGATTTTGTTTAATTGTCAGTGTTTTAAATTTCTGCCAGCCCATTCTGAGAGGTGGTATGCTGTGACTATGAGCAACCCATTGAGACTATGGTGTTTTAAGCAGTTGATCATTTTTGCATGGTTTTCTTTTAAAATAGATGTCAGGACTGGGTTGCTGGGGCCCCAGTTCCTCAGGACTCATTTGGAAAGGGAGCATTTTAGGCTCAATGCCCTGGGCAGCCGTGGAGGCAGAGCAGAGCAGTGCTCCCAGGCAGGCTGTGTCCTGTGTTATCGGCACAGGAAGGTGCACTTGTGTGGCACCTGCTGCAGGGGCTCCAGGCCAGTGAGGTGAGCCATGGCAGTGGCTCTGAGCAGGGATGGCAGAGCACACTCCAAACCCCTGTGAACAGGGACTCCAGGCAAATGCCACCGTGGCATGTGGCACTCAAGTGCTGTAACTGCCTTCACATCTGGCTGTCTGTATAGTACTCCTGCAGTGCCAGCAAAGGAGCAGCCAGCCTCAAATGTCCAGAAATTATTGGGTAAGGTATGGGATCAAATAGCCTTTAAATGACTGGCATATCTCCAGGTTTTGAGGCTCATACTGCAGGCGTGTTTTTGGTGCATTGTCATAAATGCAGCAAAAACATGGTAGCTTGAGCAGGAATTGCTCTCCTTCCCAACAGAGTTAACGTGAATTACCCAACCAACACACTCCTACTCACCATCTTAAAGTACTGCATGTTGTATCCTCAGAACTGGCCCTTTTCCTGATACCACTTTGGTTTGTTCTCCCCAGCTGACTTTGAGCACAACCTGCTATTTATGCCTGCCCAGTCATGCTTCTATAAAAGAAGAAGTTGGTCCAGCTGTAGCTCCAGTGGCTGTGGGAAGGAGGAGTTCATGTGTTTGCTGCCTTCTCTCCCCTTACAGAAGTAGCCCAAGTCTTTGCAACTTTGAGTTTCCTTTTGTACCTCAGCTTTGCTTCAGGTATAAATCACCCACAGCAGGCATTTGCTGCCTGCCACACTACAAAGCATCAGGCATTATCTGTAAGCACTGCACACAGTTTTGCTGCAGTTCAGTAAACAATGTACATGGCTGCTGTGCTCCAAGTGAGTCAGAGACCTAGAAATGAGCTGTTACTGAACAGCAGGGTACAGACTAGGCCTTTCTTTACCCAGTCCAAGCACATAAAGCAAGTTATTGCTGGAAACATTTCCTTCTCTGGTCTTTTCTTCACTGCAAAAATAAGTACTTTCCTGATGTCTGCTAGAGATCCAAACCACAAACATGTGAAAATACATTTGCTTGTTTATTGCATCTTAATCTGCCAGCTCCTGTTATGCTAATAGAAATGAAAAGGGCACCTTTCCCACCCAAAAAGTCTGGGTTTGTCCTTGGTGTACCCAGGACAGCAGCTTTAACTTTGGAAAGCTAAAGCCATGTTTTCGTATTTCTTTTTTTACCTTGTTAGGAAAAAAATCTTTACAATACTTGTGCACTAATCTGCTGATAATCCTGTGTCTGTAAATCCACTGAGTGAATTGGTGCAGGATGAAAACCTCACTTGGGCTCAGCTGCCATCAGGAGCTGGGCCTGAAGGAGGAGTTAGGCTGGCAATCTGGCCACCAAGCCCTGCTGGCACTGCTGTCAAACACTGCCAAACACTGATCCTGCTTCACCCTCTGGGCTGGTGAGAAAGCAGCTGGTGTGATGGGCATTGGACTTGTTGCTGTGCCACAGCAACCCTTGGCATTAGAAAAGCACAAGGATAGGGTTGCTGCTGAAACCTCCAGTCTTTCTTGTGGTAAAGCCATGGATTAAGCAGCAGCAGCCTCCTCAGGTATGTGTGAATGATGTAATCAATGTAATCCAGTGATGTAATCCAATTTATTTTTGATGACTGACAACAGATGCCTTGCTGTGCCTCACCTTCCCACCCAGTTCTCTGTCTTCTGACTACCCCTTCCCAGCCTACCCCTGTTTTGTTTTTTTTTTTTTCTTAATTTTGGCCTTTTCCCTTCTGATTTTAATTTAATCCTTTTCTCAACAAACAAATGAAACCTTCCTGTAAAATTTGCTCTGCAAATGAATGAATCATTGTCATGCTTTTTCTCCCTTGACTTTAATAAATGTTATAGGATGAACAATGTTGCCCATGTTAAGTAAATAGAAAATAACTAAGAAAACAAAGTGAAAGAAGTCAGTCTCAGTATCCATTTCCTCCTGACTGTAAGACAACAGCAGGAATCATGAGCTATCAGCCATGTGTGGCCTGCAACCAAAAAGCTTCCTGAAAAGTGGGAGCAACCTTCTCATGTCTCTCCTGTGGAGAGGCAGCACACTTACCAGATACAAAGACTGCCAACAGTAGCTACTGGCACAGATGCTGCCAGGGAATCATGCACAGTTGAGCAGTAAGGCAAACTCCAGGAAAACTCAACCTATAATTAGGTAATTCCTGCCTGAGCAATTGGCATCAAGCAAGTGAGAAATCAGCTGTGAAAGAAAGGAATTGACTGGCTTAAAAGAGAGGCAGATTGACTGGCTTAATTCTAGGGGGGCTGGTTGGGTATTTTTGGCTTTTTTTTGTTTTCATCTTGGCTACTTTTGTTTTTTTCTCTTTTCTTTTTTTCTGCCTTGTGCACCTACAACTCTTCCTCTCTCCTTCCCTCACCCACCCCTGAGGTGACAAGCAGATATTATGCACTGTCAGCTCATCTGCTGCAACAATTTTTTCCTCCGATGAAACTGAATCTGGAGTAAAACTTTGGGGAGCTGACCCCAGAGTAGTGCATGTGCAAAGTCCATGGGGTGGTCCCAGGAGAGAGCAGCTCCTCTTCCTCAGATGAGGTAAATATATTCAGTTACAGCTTGCCTACTGGCATGTTTTGGTTTTAACAAACCCAGGGCAACTTACATTACCCCGACAGTGCTTGCCTCCACATTTGCAAAGGGTTCTGTGCCCTGAGTACCACAGGCTGCTCAGGGCCAGCTGCCCAGTGCTTGGAACAGGCTGCCCTCTCACTGGTGTATCCCTCTAAGGTGTTTCCGCACTTTACAGGGCCCAAAGCAACAGCTTTGGTCTCAAAGGAGGAATGCAGGTGCAGATGGATGACCTCCCCCAGCCCACCTGCACCTCTTACACCACATCTCCACAGGAAGGCTGCTGCAGGTACCTGAAACCTGATTCAGCTGGGTTTGAGTAAATCTTGTCACTTACACCTGGGAAAGAAAACTGCAAGAGAGGTCTCCCACGGCAATTCTTTTGCAGCAAATTTTCCTGTTGCTTGTGCATGGGTACAGAGCTGTGCGATCCTGTACTTGTGTCAGTTTTAACACCTGTACCCATCTGCACATAATAAAAGCATCTGTTCCCTGAAGAGCACATGTGAACTGACTGAAATGTGAATTTGCAGGATTGCTTCAATGTACTACACAGAGTTCCTTTCCCCTGCTAATTCAGGCCACAGTGGTGGCACAGGCATTAGTGCTCAGGCAGAAATTGCTGCACAGCTCGTGGGTGCCTGATCCGAATGAGCTCCTGGCTGGTTCTGCTCCCCTAGAACTGACCTAAAGGCTGAAGTGTTTCAGGCAGGCTCCAGGAAACCTTGCCTGCCAGTCCTGCCTGCATGGTGCCCGTGCATGGCTCTGGGGTGTCTGGTCACACAACTGAACATCTAGCTTGGCCCTTCCCTCTGCCTCCCAGAAGGGGAAGGAGATTCATCTGAAATGCTCAAGGCCAGGCTGGATGGGGTCCGGTGCAGCCTGGCCCGGAGCAAGGCGCTCCTGCTCATAGCAGTGGCATGGCCTTAGGTGCTCTTTAAGGTCCCTTCCAGCTCGATAATTCTGTGCCATGATTGTGTGAGTGAACGCTGCTCTTTCTGCTGTGTCACCGCGGCTTTGCTGGAGAATTGGCTGCCGGAGGGAGCTGCGGGGCTGGCGGGGGGCAGGACACGCTGTGCTCGGCAGGCGGCCAGCCCAGCCCCTGCCAGCTCAGGCCCTGCCAGCCCAGCCCTGCCAGCTGGGCGGGCCCTGCCAGCGTCACCCCTGCCATCCCGGCCTCTGCCAGCCCGGCCTGCCTCATGGGCAGCACGGTCACCCCGGGACACCTCAGCTGCCGAGCAGGCCTGATTTGGGTGGGCACTGCTAAATTAGCCAGAGCACTCCCATGCTTTGGCCATGGGGCACAAAAGGCTGTCACCTGCTGTCCCCAGGGATGCTGCACCCAGACTCAGGTGTGTTTGCCCAAGGCAATGGAGGGGGACCTTGTGAGGTGCAGTTGTCTCATGGCTTGGTGCTGCAGCTCTCCCTGTTTCTGCACCTCTGGAGCACCATGTTTGCACAGGAAAGGCTTGGCACCATCAGGGGCTGACGGGCCCTGTGTAAGCAGTGTGTGTGCACAAAGCCTCCTGCCTCTGGGCACAAGGGTCTCTGCTCACTCTGGGCCGCACACAGGAGGAGTGCTTGTATATGTATGCACACATGTGCACAGATACAGGTGTGTGTATGTTCATTTATGTGTAATAGCCGCTAAACTATGCAGGTCAATGCCCTCAGTCTCAATGAGCAGCTCCCCTCCTGCACAGAGGCAGGTTTGGGGAGAAGGAGGTACCTGGTGGGCCGAGGTAGGGATGCAAAGATGGACGGTCAGCACAGGAAAATGTTCAGCAAGGGCCGTACAGGGATCTGGAGACCTGTGCTAGTGACTCGTTTTGGACTGTAAACAAACAGCAGGAGTGCCACAGTGTTGTGAGGAGTCCTACACAGCCATTTGAATACTGTTAATCTCTCATTTCCCATTGCTGGTCAGTTGGAGACTAGAAACTGGCAGTGGGAAAATGATTTGGGAAGTCAGGTCTGCTGTGTGGGAAGTTTTCACTTTGCATCTTCTGTAGGTGAGGGCACACAGGTGACCAAAGGAGGTTTGGCTCACACAGATTCCTTAATTCACTTTCTGCTCAGTTTGTAAGTGATATCACTGCACCATGGCTGTTGTGAAGCTCCAGCAAAGCCTAAGTGTGTCTGACTCCAGCTTGGTAATCGGAAGATCTGCAGCAGCTTTGACTCTAACCAAGAGAGCTATCAACCTGGTCCCTGAGAAACTGCATGAAGGACACAGATGGAATGCCTAAATGGAGGTATTTGTCAGCTCAGTCCTTGCTTGGGAGGCTGGTCTAGAAGAAATAACACCTAACACAAATCTCTGTCTGCCTCATGTTGTGGAATTGTGTCTGTGCTGGCCTGAAAGCAGTCTCCTCTGAACTCCTCTGAGCAAGGGCTCATGGTCATGGACAGCTGAGATCAGTGACCTAGGCTGGCTTCAGGGGCTGTGTAAACAACAAAATCACAGCTGAGCCAAAGCAGCCCATCTGTCCTGAGCTCCAGCTGACTCTTGCTTTGTTTTGACAAGATGCCCTCCCAATGGTGTTTACCATTGCCAATTTTTCTTTGTTTATTTCTCTTGCTTATCTCTAAAGAATTACTCTTGTTCTATTGCTGCTGCCCAAATTCTTAAAAATTATCTTGGATACCCTCATTTGCTGGGAAGAAGAGCCCACAGGACATCACTTTGCCTTTAGCCCTAACCATATCAGCCAAAAGCAGCTGCCCATGCTGTTAGTGCCACACAAGGCCTCCACTATCAAGATGTGTGTGTCCCCAGAACCTGAAAATGGGATGTCATACCAGTCTTGTTATGCCTTTTGGGCTTTCAGGAGGGATATGAATCTTCTGATTCAAGTGGCTTATTCTTTAGGATCACAGCCTGTGGTGTGCTCTGATGGTGTTGATGCAGCATCAGACCCTACAGGGGTGTCTGCCCCAGTCTCAGCTCTGCTGCTGCTCCTTCTCTATGTGCCCTTGGCTGCTGTGGGTCCTTGCCTTCAGGGAGAGCACTCACCTCCTGCAGCTTGCAGCCCCTTGACCCAGAGTGGCTGCTCCAGGGGCTCGTGGTGTTGTGGCTGGTATGGCTCACAGCTGCTTGCCCAGGGCCAGGGGGCTTCAGGTCCCCCCCAGACACCACGCAGCACCATCCACAGCAAAGGGCAGTGGCCACAGGTACTGTCTGCCATGCTCTTGGAGTGGTGAGTCACCCACAGTGATTCTCATTTTACCCTTCTGAAGCTCAGTCCAGACTGAAATTAAAGGAATCTGGAGGTCAGGTTCCTTCAGGACATCTCCTGGCTGGGATTGGAGGTTACTGAGGCTGCCGCATCTCCTGACTGACTGCCCAAGTGCTGATGGCTTTAGTGCTGCTCTCAGGACCTCTGGAGCAGAGTCATCCTGCAGTATGGATTACCTGGCACATGCCAGCCTGAGGATATGACCATCATTATGCAGAGAGGCAGTTTGCCCAAGGAGAGGAAAGCCAGCTAAGCCATGTCTACCAGCACGCTCCCTGCCAGGCTCTCTGCTCCTGGGAAGATGAGCCACTGGTATCTGATCCAGAG
Source organism: Zonotrichia albicollis (assembly GCF_047830755.1). Lineage (NCBI taxonomy): Eukaryota > Metazoa > Chordata > Aves > Passeriformes > Passerellidae > Zonotrichia > Zonotrichia albicollis. The sequence goes on from NC_133822.1 coordinate 47,052,526, forward strand.
GGAGACAAGTAAAAGCCAACCAAACAAGTCCACCTAATCCACCTCCAAAAATATCCCCTGGCTGTAAGAGGAAAGGCCCTGGGAGTTGCTGACTGCCTGTATCACTTTGGCACATGGAAAGAAAAAACACAGACCACGAGGAGGGGAGTGTGGGGTATGTGGAGTGTTTCTGGGCTCCTCCCTCAGGCAAGGTTGAAGGGTGAACAGTCCTGAGGTGAAAGCAGAGCAGTGGTTTCTCTTGGGTTTCACTGCAGGGTGGTATGCGAAGGCCACCCACTGTCCCTGCCAGCTCTTGTCCTTGTCCTTGCAGTATGTCTCCTCCAAGATTGCTTATACCAGCCTTTCCCTGTCAGGTCAGAAAAAAGATAAATCCAGCTCTTTCTGTCTAGCAGACTTCTGCAGTTTTCTCATCTTTACTGGGATTCAGAACTGAAGCAGACCTCATGCATTAAAAGAAGTAATCAAGTGAGGTTTCCAGAGTTTGGACTGCATGGGAGAGGAGGGGCATCAATTTGCATAATTTTGATAAAATCCGGGTCAGTCCTAAGATGGAATGATGCTACATGTGACCACAGGTGAAAGGAAACTGGTTATGTGTGGGTGTGAAAATTGAGCACACAAAAGGGGCTGCCTTGCTGCCCACATCCCACCCTGTTCAGCCAGGACACAGAGAGAGGGAAGGGAGCTCAGGGATGAGTGGTCATTGCTGCCACTGCCTCCAATCTGGATTTGAGGAAGTGGACAAGAGGAAGCGAACTCTTTCCCTGGTTTTACCCTCTTTTAATATTTTTGCAAAACTGAAATGAGCCAGAAACCACAACAATCTCATTTGGTGAGCTGTTTAATCCTTGGTCAAGGAAACAAGCATTTTCAGCCGTGGCTGCTTCACGGTGTGTCAGCAGCACCAGCAGGAACCTGAAACCACTCTGCCCTCTCTTTTGGGCAGAAGCAGAAATTACTCTTTCCTCAGTACCCAGAACCCAGCTGCAGGGCTCAGGCTCCCAGGACCCCAAAAGTGCAAAGCAGAATACTATCTCATCCCTCATGTCCCCTGCATCCAGCTGTTCCTGCTGGTGGCCCCTCTCCTCAGGGCAGCAAGCTTCCCTGGGGCCTCAGAGTGAGGAGCACCTGGCCAAGGAAACATCAGCCTGTGTTCACCAAGGTCCTGTTTGACCTGCACAGCCCAAAGCAGGATAGCCCTGGGATAGAAAAAAAAACACAGCTCCCTGCAGACCTGGTCCTCTGCACTTAAACCAGCCTGTGTACTGAGGGCTCTTCCGGCCCAACAGTGAAAATCTCATGCCTGGGACTTGACTCTTGTGGTTTGACACTGGCCAGATGCCAGGCACACATGAAAGCTTCTTGTTCACACCCGTCTGCAGCTGGACAGAGAAGAGAAAGTTTAATGAAGGGTTCATGAGTTGAGATAAGGACAGGGAGAGAGATCACTCATTAAATACCATCAAGGGTGACACAGGTTCAGCTTAGTGATATTAGCTGGCGTGGCTGACTGGTGGGGACAAAGGCAGCTGGCTGGTTTGTGTTTCTCACAGCACATGACTAAATACATACAGTGCTTCCTTGCTCTGGAGTTTGTCTATACATGCTGCAAGGCATTTGGAGACAATTAGCTGACCAGGTGTCTCAGTGCCCTCAGTGTGTCTGACTATGCAAGGGACTGCTTTGCACAACAGAGAGGTCTCTCCTGCCTGGTTGTTCTTGGTCTGCACCCACCAAAGAATGTGAGAAGGCTCTCATGGGACTCCTGAAAGCAGGGACAAAGCACCCTGCAGTCTCTATGCTTACCAAAAGTGTTAGAGAAAAGTGAACATCCCTTGGCATCAGGAGACAGGCAGGAGAACTTGTAGCTTTTATTAGACCATCAGACAGAGCCAGGAGAAAAGAGCAGTCAAGTTTTGGGGCATTTGGGTGTCTTTATTTTTTTCTGAGTGTATTGTTTGGTCTATAAGACATGACTCCTCCTTGCAAATCTTGCTTCTCCTCTGACTTTAGACCATGGCAGTGGCAACAACCTTCTTAGCACTGTGTCCTTCTTCATAGAAATATAGTAGTGAACAAAAAATGGTGAGCACCAACAAGTGCTCTGAAGAGGACAAGTGAGATGGAGGGGAAACACCATTGTGACTAAGTAAAAAAAATAAAATCCCACTTTTTTGTGCCTTTCCAACTGTATCTTGGGGGAGACACAGCCAAAAAGAAGGGTACTGGCTTGTCTCCGAGCCTGCTTTTGTTCTGAAAGCTTCCAACAACAACTGGGGTTTATTTTTGTCCATAATGATGCTTTCAGTCCTGCCCTGAACTAAGCGGTGTTAAGCCTGAACAACTGGGATCTCCTCGCTCAAGACTGTGGCATTTTGTTCTCCTCAACTTCTATCACTGACAAGCAGATATTCACAGAATCACAGAATATGCTGAATTGGAAGGGACCCACAAGGATTATTGAGTCAAACTCCTGACCTTGGACAGGACCATCATCAAGAGTCACACCATGTGCCCAAGAGTGTTGTCCAAAACTTCTTGAATTCAGACAGGCTTGGTGCTGTGACCACTTCCCTGGGGAGCCTGTTCCAGTGCCCAACCACCCTCTGGGTGAAGAATCTTTCCCTAATACCTAACCTAAATCTCCCCTGACACATCTTCAGGCCATTCCCTTGGGTCCTGTCACTGGGCACCTCAGAGAAGAAGGGGAGAGGAGCCCCTCCTCTTCCCCTCATGAGGAAGTTGTAGACTTCAATGTGGTCTCCCCTCAGTCTCCTCCAGGCTGAACAGGTTGCTTGCTCAGCCACTCCTCACACAGCTTCATCTCAATGCCCTTCACCATTCTTGTCTTCCTCCTTTGGGCACTCTTTAGCACTTTAACATCTTTTTTATAAGGCAGTGACCAAAACTTTGCACAATATTCAAGGTGAGGCTGCCCCAGCTCAGAGCAGGGCAGGACAATCCCCTCCCTTGCCCGGCTGTGATGCTGGGCCTGATGCACCCAGGACAGGGCTGGCCTCTCCTGGCTGTCAGGGCACTGCTGGTTCTGTGCAACTTTCCATTGACCAGGACCCCTTTCCATGGCACTGCTCTCCAGCATCTCGTTCCCCAGTCTGTCCTTACACCCAGGGTTGTCCTGTCCCAGGTACAGAATTTGGCACTTTGTGTTGAACTTCATGTGTCTGGTAATTGCCCAGCCCTCTGATTTGTGAAGGTCTCTCTGCAGGGCCTCTCTGCCTTCAAGGGACACAGCAGCTCCTTGTATCACATACAAACTGTTGTTTGAAGCTGCTCTGCAGTCTGCTGCTATCCCACCCAAACCCTCCTGAAGCCTGACCCCGACTAATTGTTCACACAGGCAACCAAACTCCTCCAAAGGTTATAAATGAGAGTACACATTAACATATGCACATTGTTGTGCACACCACCTGAGTACCTGCTTTGATCTACAGCAAACAAAACCCATTCTAATAGCTGATCAAAATCATCAACATCTGCCTTTGACCCTGTGCTCCCCTCACTCTAAGCAGTACTCTCAGAAATTTCTCCAACAGGAAATAGGATGAAAATGCCCACATTTTAGCTTTCTGCAAAGCCAGTGTGTGGTGGCTTGGCTTCAGAGACATCTAGTATGGAAACTAGATGGAACATCTACTCCCTTGGTCTGGATGCATCATTCCTTTGTCACTCTAACTTTGCTGTAGTTCAGATGATTGAGATTTCAGGTGAGCTTAGCATTTGTCAGAGGAATCAGCATTTCACTTGGATGAACAGACAGTTGCCCCCTTCAGCAAGATAGCTTTGGATCAGGACCATATTTACTAAAAACTAATCTCCCAGTACCCACTGAAATTGAAGTGAGTCAAACGTTGTCTTGTAAAAGAAACACATTTGTCACTTGGATGTATTTTCAATGTGTAATGTTAATCTTTCTCATTGCTCACATGAGAACTCTTTAGTAAATTACTGCTAATTAAAATAATTTTCTAGACAAAGAAGATTTTTACATTTCTCTTGCTCAGGTGAAACTCAGAAATGACACAAAATGAAGCCTGAATCACAGAAGGAAGGAAAACAGCCTGTTAGAAGAAGCAGCCCTGAGAACAGTCATGATGAGCAGAGGCTGAAGCAACCAAACCCTCAAAGTGACATTCACAGAGGAGCTTTGCAGCATCCCCACTGAGCTACAGAGGAAGATCCCACTCACCTTTGGATGGAAATTTTCCCCACGTGACCACAAGCTCACAACCCATGGAGTTGTTGCACATGATGCCCTGGCCCTTGACTCATGGATTTCCCAGGAGAAAGACTGGGGAAAGCATCCAGCCCTTTTTCTGGCTTTTTGACCAGCTAAAGGGACTACTGTGTTTTTTGCAAGATTGAAAACTGTATTTTTTTTTTGTTGTATTGGGGATGTTCTCCCTTTTGCTAGCTGGCCACAGCCCTTCTGGGGCTTGCTAGTTCCAGCATACCTGGATTTCTGAGGAGGAGTTGTATGCAAATATTAAAATAAAAATAGAGGCTTTTGCTGCACTCCTGTATGTTTGCTGGAAAGCTCTCAGAAAGCACATTGAATACTGAATTTTTTCCATCAGTGCTTGCAGCACTTTCTTGACATGAAAGTGATGTGATAAAATGTATTTTCAAGGACACTTGAGTGAAGTGCATCACTCCGTGTCATCTTTCCGGTAGAAATTCCCCAAACGGAATAATTTAAGATTTTTTTGCATAGCTTGATGACTGTCAGAAGTCTCTCCATCAGCTTTGCAGAAGGCTGTGGATATTTCCACAAAATACAAAAAATAGGCCAGATGATATCCAGATCACATTAACCTCTAGAAGAACAAATGCTTGTTTTGCGAGGTGCTTTGCCACTAAATAACAAAGAAGCACTAAAAAGAAATGTAATGCAGGGGATCACCAACCTGACAAAAGAAAGCAGGAAAGATCACTAAAGTGACATTCAGAAAACATATTTTGACTAAAGACTAGAGAACATCTGCTGCAGCATCTGAATTCGCATACCACAAATTAAAACAAATAAAATATCCCTGAGCTGTCATCTGCTCTCTGTTATGAGAGCGCAGCCCTGCCACTTCCTTTCTTCTTGGGGTAGGATGTCCTGACTGCCTGACATGGCTTTTGCCAGGAGGACTAAGTTTTAGCACAAGCTCCTCAACCTCACCCCAACCTCCTCAGCCAGGCACTGCCGATGATTTGCTGACATTTGATGGGCACAAGCGGCAGATCCTGCCCCCAGCAATGTTTTTGAAGAGCACTGGGGATGTATGAGGACAGGAAAATGGATCTAAGGAATGGCAAATTCCCAACAGGATCACCTCACAGCAGTCTAGGCCCAGCATCAATCCATTTTCTCTGCAGCTACACCAAAGCACAGTTTTATTGGTAATGCTCTCATTGGCTTGTCTGTTGTACTGAGCTGTTGCCTGTGGTGCCTGGCTCCTGTATCCTGTTTGGCAGAGGGGCTGTTGCATCCCCAGCCCTGCAGAGGCTTTTTGGGAAGCCTCTCATCACATGTGGAGAGCAAGTTTTCAGCCAAATTCAGGGCCAGATGTGCAAACACCTCTGCAGAAGCAGCTAACAGCCCAAAGGGACTAGTCTAAGCAGATCATCCAGACAATGCATTAGGGGCAGTAAAGTTTCAGGAGAGTTTATCTCCATTTTGTAGCTCAGGAGTTTATGAAACATCCTGCAGAGATCACAGGAAACATTAGGCATGGCTTGGATTTGAATTTATGTTGCTTGAACCCAGCTCTGACTTCAGTATACGAGGGCCACCTATAAATCTGAAATGATAATGAGCACAGAAATAAAACCAGCCCAGCCTGTTTTTGCCCAGTGCTGTTGCACGCCTCAGCACACCTCTGAGTGCCAGCATTGGGTGCTGGGTGGCACTGTGACAGGAGAGTGACAGCAAAGCTATAAATCTCTTCAGACATAAGTTACCATTCATGGTCATAAAATCAGAAGAGTAGAGCAGAAAATAAAGAGCTCTAATTTATGATGGATGTATCTCAAGCAGAGCTTTCTGCTGCCTGCATTTCAAAGCATATGGATACTTTAAACAAAAAGCCCCAGTTGGATATGGGAAGATTCTATTTAGCATTACCTATTAGCATAGGACTCTGTTTCTGGAGAATTTGCCTAGTGTGTGATTTGGCCCCTGTTGCTCGCCAGGCATGGAGCAACATCCACCTGGTCAGTGATCATGGTGACATAAACCACTGCCTTGTCAAAGTTACCTCTGCTGTGGAAGATCCTCATCACTGCCACAGGACAGCCTGCAAAGGCTGGACCCAGCCTGGCTCTGACAAGTTGCCAGTGTGTGTGCTGAATTACCCCCATCATCCAAGGAGCATTCAGATTAGGGGTTTGAGGACCTCATGTCTCTGAGCTGCTCAACCACTGAGGCACCAGCATGACAGGGACATTTGCTCTGAGCCATCCTTGTGGTGTTGAGATGCTCAGCTGCTCTATCACAGCCAGTGAGAGTGGCCAGTATGCCTTTACCTGTCTTGCTCCTACATGCAGTAGGCCCAGAGGCCCAGGGCCTCCATACAACAAAGTCTTGTTGCTGTTCCTTCTCCAGTACTTCCAGGGCTGGCACTGCAGAGCCATTTACACCAGGCTTCTATTGATCCTGCAGGACAAAGGCTCTCCTAGGGACATGTGGAGTCACCAGGTGACTTTGCTGGGTTTGTGAGCGGCCACCTTGTTTGTGAGCTACCACTTTGCTGAGCTACCCCCTTGCCAATGGCCTTTCCTACATGCCAGGCTGTAACAGGCTGTTAGTAAGATGGGATTTTACTTCAGGCTGTTCCTAACTGATGCAATAAGCAATATTATTGCTTATTGAAACACCTTCATTGGGTGATTTTTATGCCCAGAATTAATAAGAAATTGCAGTTCTATGGCTTGAGCAACATCTTGCAATATGTGTCTTGAACAGAAGTTGCTAACACAGTTTGCACAGCAGCTGGTACTGAGTGTGTTGCTAGCCCAACCTCCAGCCAAGAAAGTCTCTGTCTCACCACAGTTTAGGTTTGGCATCTGAGTAGGAATGATGTGGTACTATAGTTTTCAAGCGTGGCTAGATTTAATATATTGGGTTTTCCTCTCTCTCTGTCATATTCTGAAATCCATGGAAGACTCCTGACTGGCTTTTGGCAGAGTGCTAATTTCACCCTTGTAATTCCACCCTCCTGTTTTTTCCTCCCTCTCACTGATAGAGGAGAGAGATTTTTTTTTTGTCCTTCCCCACTCCTACTGCTCTTGCCCAACCAGGGAAGTTCAGGGATGACTTCAAGGAAAATCGGAAAGGCCTTGGGTGGCTTTTCTTCATTAGTTGTGGCTCCAACTGTTGCAAAAGAGGCACAGAGCCATCTGCCATCTGGAGCTCCTGCTGCCCAGCCAGTAGTTGTCTCTCCCAGGCTCTGTCTGCAGGGCCCATGGCACTGACGCAGCAGTGAGGTTGAGATAGAGCTGAATTAGATTTGCCTCTTTATTCATGCAATGATATGCTTAGCCAGAATGAGGACCCACTGCTCAGCTGTGGCGGAGCCCAGCCCTCATTTATTCTCCCTTGCAACAAGGATGAGGCACACCAATGCCTGAACTGAGGGCTTGGGCTGAGCACAGTGCTGTTCTGCATGAGTTAAGGGCACTGAGGTAGGTTACAAGTTGTGTCTTTGTGGGGCACCAGGGCTTTAGAGAGTCATTGTTTTTCTCTTGTAGCATATTTGGTATCTCTATATCTGATAGCTGCATTCAGTTCAGCCTAAAATGTCTCTTGAACAGGGGTAGGATCTGTCAATTTAATCAATAAAAGGACTAAAAATGGAATTTTTGAAGCAGCTGGAGATCGTACAGCACATCATCAGCTTTGCTCCTACACTGCCTGTGTAAGTACTGTTCTTTCCTCTAGTGACAGCGAGCCCACATTGACTGGTAGCTGGCTCTCCAGTTCTCAGAGGCCATGGATCATAAATGACATCAGAGACTTTTCTAAAATTGGTTCAGACTATTAAAGGAAGGGCCATGGCAGAAAGAGGAATGAAAAAGAGACAAGCTGGTGACATATTCATTCAGTTCCTCTTTCCCTACAAATGAAGAAGATGTAACTGAACTTAAAAGAGACTGCTGAAAAAAGTCATGTGGAGACCATCAATAATGAATCATCCAAGGAGATGAGCATCCAGCAACAAATTTTCTGAAAAACTAATATCTCCTGTTATTACTCCAAACCCAAACATTTCTGGGTTGTGTTCCAGTGATGACCCCTACTCAAAGAGTCTGCAATCCAAGTGGGAAAATCAGATGGGGGGCTGGAAGATGTCCAAATCTCCTTTTACTTGCTCTGCCTGTGCCCTGTCTCTGCTGTTAGCAGAATGACTGGTACCTGGCTGTGGGTGGGGGCTAACAAGCTGGGTGTCCTGGCACTGCCCTGTGCTACCACACTGCTCTGGGTGCCACGCAGCACATGCCCTGCTGCTAGGAATGGAGAACACTGCCTGGAAAATGGGTGCTGCTATCCCTGGGGAAGCAGATCCACAGTGTCAAATTCCCATTGACTTTGGCTCAATGAGTCCAGTGGCTGCTCCCCAGGCAGTCAAGCACTTGGAGGAACATGAGAGATGTTTTATTCCTGCTCATTGAGTTGCAAACACCTGAGCTCTCCCACAAATACCACACTTGTGCTGCAGAGAGGCAAAATATTGCAGGCAGCATTTTGCAGAAATTATGTTTCCCTATTAAATGAAAACCACTACTGTCTCCTCTCCTGTTACTTGCCTCTGACATGCAGCACATATTGCTCAGGATTTAGAGTTAGGAGTTCCTGCTGTGAGCCCCATCCGTTCCCTCCTTTGCACTGCCAGCCTCTCTCTTCTCAAGCACTCCTGCCTGCTGCCTCCGTCTCAGCTGTTACTTAACGACCTGCCAGCTGAGTTGCCCAAGGAGACTGAATAAACGTTAACACTACAATATTTTCTAGCCCCTAGGGCTCTGATCCTGCAGTTTGCATTTACACAGCAGCAGCAGAAGTAGTTGTGAATTTGGGGGCTGTGGAAAGGAGCCCACCTGTGGGAGGGAGCCCATAGGGTGCCACGCCCTGCTCTCATTGCAGTGCAGAGGGACATAAAGGCATGGAGCTGTGGGGTGCTGTGAGTCAGCCCCTCAAAGAGAGAGCACAAATGAGTTATCTCAGAGGTGGGTCAGGCTGTGCAGTGTGCCGTGGTCAAGTGCTGGAAAATAAAGTGATAACAGAGGATTATAAAGCAAGGCTATAGGGCATGTTAGAGTACAGGGTGCATATTTGTATGAGTACAAAATAGAAAGGGTAAAGAGGTTGTGAGGAAGCAGCAGGGAAGAGCTCAACCATGCATGTGAGGGGGGGAAGCGCTTGCATACTCACTCTTATTCCTTTTTGTCACATCATTTATTCATCACAAAGTCCTCTTTAGCATCCGTCTTTTTGGGTTGGGGGAATTATGACACAGCATCTTCAAAGCATTTCAGCAATGCTCCTTTCCATCTGAAAGGCAACAAGGAATTTTAGGTGGGTGCAACACTGCACACCAGTGCAGTTCTCCATTTGGGTGAGGAAAGGCCCTTCTTCATGATTTGCCCTTCTGTTTCCCTGCAGAGATCCCTCAGAGCATCATTTCACCGATGTCCCAGAGGTGCATCCCCCACTGCCCCCTGCCTGCACCATGTGCCTGCAGAACAGCTTGCTGCCCACATGGCCAGGACTATGCGTCAGCTTGGGCAGCCAGGCTTGGCTCCAGCACTGACACATGGATTTGCAGTTCCATGTCTGTGCCCCAGGGTGGTGACCCTATGCAAAGGACATCCAGCATGACTGGCAGAGCTTCTATTGCATCCTCCATCACAGCTCTCATTCTTTCCTCTGCACAAACTCACATACAGGGGCTTGCAAGCAATTGCAGCAATGCATCTCCCTGCCTGATGTCTGATTTATTGACTCATAACTCCAACAAGCAGGGGGTCCTTTTCCAATCCTCATCTTGGTCTCATCTGACACAAGGTGCTGGTCTCTGTAGCACTGTGTGCCCTCTCCTTCTCCCTGTCTTCACATGGCTTCAAGGAGATAAACACCTTCTTTCCCCTCTCCAGGAAACTGTGGCCTAATTGACAGATGGGCCAACATCTCATGTGTGAATGTCTTCCTTCAATTCCCCTGTTTCTGAGATGGCATCATACTTCATCACCAGCAGTCAGCTCCTGCACTAGCATGAGCTTTTTGACTCTGAGAAGCAACATCATGGCACAAACATACACCCCTGCAAAAACTTCCAGCATGTTATCCTAATCCTCAGCAAAATAGACCAGATTTGGGAATAAAGACCAAGATGTCACTGACCCAGAGGCCAGAGTAGAATCATAGAAGAATTAGAGTTGGAAGGGACCTCTAAAGGAAGGCTAGTCTAACCTCCTTGCAATGAAAATGCCCCCACATCCCCACATTGCATAGGAGTGCAAAACTGTGACACCAGGATTTTCCAATGGTCTCGCTTCTTGTTTCTTCAGCAGCGACCTATTTATGAAGCCACAGAGCACACAAAAAACTGCCCCAGAAAAAACAAATCCACACTGGAATGCGCTGGGGAAAGTAGAACATATCTGTATGACATATGGATGCATTTCTTCCTGATCCCAGCCAGCAATTATTTTATGGAGATAAAAACACATCAAGCTTTGATAGTTATATGACTGTGAAGAAACTTGGGAAAATACTTTATAGACATAGAAAATGTATTTCTTGGCCAAAATGTTCATCAATAAAACTTATAGATTAGTATTAATTACAAGTGCCTAATCTTTGTGCAAGTTTTTATCTAAGTATTAAGCTTTATGTTTCATCATCTAAGTACTTGTGTGGCTTTTCTGCCCTCAGTGGATTTGAATCACTGTCAACAGCAGGGAAGGAAAGCAAGAAGATGAAAGAACATCTGGCATGGAGTTCTCCTGTTAAAAAATGAAAAAAGATATAAAATGCACTATAAAATTTTGCAGAACAGTTTTCACAGAGTTTACTGGTTTCCCTTTAGTGGCATGTTGTGGACCCAAAATGGGGTCAAAAGCCATCCAATTCAGTGAGATATTTTCCCCCTGGATTGAAAAAAGCTTTACATTCAATTTCAAGTCCCATAATGAACTTGCATATACATCCTCCTAGCATGTGTGCTGACCTCTCTAATGTGAAATGGGGGGGAGCTGACAGGAGTGGACGAATCCCTGTCCTTCTCCTGCCCAGTCCATGTGCTTTCCCCAGAGAGGCTGGCTGTGGCACAGGGGCTCCTGACGCCTTCTGCAAGCACATCTCATTACCTTGTCATCCTGAGGCCAGCCACCAGCCATCAGCTAACCAAAGAGACCCCCCTCTCTGAGATCACACCTGCCAACTCTGCTCCCAGAGTCAGGAGACAAATAAAAAATGCAGCAGCAGCAAATAACTTCTACAATCTACAGAGGTGGCAAATATGTCAAAAGCATTTTGATATTGAACTCTCACTTAAAATCAATGATCCAAATGGGATTCAACATGTTCTTTATTAAGGGCTAAGGGCAAACTTAATATCTTGGAATTCATTCGCACATTAGTTGGATGGACTTTATGAGTAATTGCTTTATGCAGCACTTCCCTGCATTGTGCATTATTAAAATCCTGCAGCTGGAGGAACAAGGATGAATGGGGCTTGCTCACCCATCCTTGCCCAGCACTACACCAGTATGGATGACCTCCTGACCTCTACACTTTTACCCACACAAAGTTCCCAGTCCCCTGTCCTGGCCTCTCTTGGATGAAATCCCAGAGTTTTTCTCCTTATCCTTTTGCACTTAGTTACTGATATGTAAGGAGAGAGGTAATCCTCCCCTTCATCCAGATTTCACTCCCAGAGCGGGGCCTGAGCTAAGGTCAGAAGGAGGCCAGGAGCAAAGTACAGGTGGTGTTTTTCCCTGATGTCTGCTTTGAAGAAAACCTTCAGCCCCAGAGATAAGCATGGAGACCTGCCTGTTGAAAAGAAGAACTTGTCAGAAGGCATTTCTCCTTGCAAACATGGCCCAGTCCTGGGGTGACCTCCCTGGCTCCTGCTTTTCCTGCTGCTTGCACAGGACACTGCTGTGTCAGCATCCTGCAGAGAGGTCATGTGACACACAGCCTTCATCTACAGGTTTTTGTTTGTGCAATCAGCAAGGTGCCAGGCCTGGGAAATCAGTCATGGGAGCTGTGTTTTCCATGTAATTGGGCTGCTCTACTACAGCCCAGCAAAGCCACAGTGCTGCTCCCAGCTGCTGGGTTTGCAGGGGACCACATGTGGTGAGTGAAATGTTTTGGAAGTTCTTTAGGAAACACTCCTGCATTGCAGATCCTACGTGTCAATATGGAAAACTTGTCTAGGAAATAGTCAGGAAAAGCCTTGAACTTTAAAAGCACCACACACACCATGCAGAATATAAAATGCCAGCCCAAGAAGAGTGTCCCACTGGTGAAAAGTCATGTCCAACACTGACAGATCAACCAAAGCACTGCAGGAATAAGCCCTGTTCCACTTAATTAAGCCACACAGGTCCTTCATTTTTCTGATGTTAGTGGGTACAACTCTTTGGAAAATGTGACATCACACCATTGTGCTCCAGGATTGCACAGTTCTTCCAAGATTGAATATTCAAGCATGGACCATTGCAGATATTGCCACTAAAAGATGCCGCAGTGCCAGTCAAAAAATCATGTGTTAAAGAGGGGTAAGGGAAACTGTGCAGCTGCTGAGCCCTTCCTACACATGTGTTTTCAAGGAGATAAAACTAGTGTTGATGTATATTGACTTTATGGAACTTTTTGAGTTTCTGGTGGACAAGCAATATGCTAAGGCCATTTCACAACCCTCAAAGGCTGCGGATGTTTTGCAATGCAGCAGTGCAGTCCTCAAGGTGGTGGAGCAGCGAGGGCAGATGGGCGAACAAGGAGCTCTGTTCCCTTGCAACACCAGGCAAAGGTGCAGTGATGAAGGTGCCTCTCCCTCTTTGGTGCCTCAGTGATCAAACCACTGCAGAGTCAGACCTGCCACTCCAGGCACCCTGCATGTGCTCCAATCTTCTCAAATGACTCTCAAAAAGAATCAAAACTCATTAAAAATCCCAAGGTCAAGCAGCAGCCTGTGAGCAGCACTTGCTCAGACGAGAGGTAAAAGCTCCAGCAGTTGGACCCTGTATCCTTTTGCCAGAACACGTGTGGTTTGGCCAGATACTGCCCAGAAAGGCCTCTTCTGCCTCCCTGGGCTCTTGTGCACACACAGGACGTCTTAGAAGTGTGTCAGTAATTTTGTTCATCTAAGACCCCTACAAAATATATCTGGTTCTTTCTTTAGACTTCTCAATTCCTTAAGGAAACTAAAGGAATTAAACTAAAGTAAATAAAAAAGTTCAGATTTGGCATTTTAAACAGCTTTTCCTTTGAATGAACATTGATGTCTTTGAAAAAATTCCTATAGAGCAAAGAGAGTTTTCCCCAATAGCCATACCTGGGTGTGGGAGGATCCTTTTTGGCCTTACAGTGCTAAACATTGCGACAATTATTTTGCAAGATTGTGTCCCATCATACAGAATTATATTTCTGGTATTGTACCCCAACAGATCTGTCTCTACCCATGGGCAGTGGTTAATTACATTGTTTTTTTGGGGTTTTATTTTTTTCCCAACAATCACTGGTGACTGAACCACTCAGACACAGGGATAGTGTTCCCTTAAGATGACAAAGGGAAGCACCTTTGCAGTGTTGTGATGAGAAATGGTACAGTTCCTCTGACTGGATGCTGACATCTCCTTTAGGGCGAGATTAATCATGCCCTAGAAACATCTGCAGCCCCTCACTTCAACACAAAGTGAGTTTTACTCACTTCCCCTGCTCATGGATTTTCTTCCTGCCTCAATGACAATAATTCTGGCACTTGGCCTCCCTCTGTGGTGCCTGAAGATATTGAAGATACCTTTTGATTTCAGGTTGGTCCTCCCTGTTTTGGGAATTCTCATGGCTTGGGGAGTGGATGTGCATATCATTTAGGGCTGTCATCTTTGAGCTCTGTTTCTAGTCTTGCCATAGTGCTGAGGGCTCTGCACCACCTGCAGTGCTGGCACACAGCTGCTTCAGACACCACAAGCCTGAGCCAGGAACTTGTTTGGCAAATTCCAAGCCCAGGGGCTTATTCTGAGCTGTCTCTGTGCCTGTGCGAGCATTTTGTCCCAACCCTCCTCACCACCAGTTAGACTTTCAGTACAGTTTCATGTTTTCTGGGGTGCTTCAGCACTGACACGCCTTTTATGAAGCCCTCCAAACTGGGATGAAAGGGGTAGTCTGCAATGTGTACTGAGGAATGGTGTCCTTTTGGAGTGTTCCTCCCCTCTCTACTGTTTCAATGCACTTGCGGAAAGGTGAAGCTGGAGTCCCACAATTTGCTGGAAGCATTTTTGCCCTTCCAGCTGGTCTCTGCCTGCAGGTGCCTGTCACAGAGATGCACGTTACATCTTGTGCAGCAGGCCACCACCATGTATTTACTGTCACTTCATTGAAAACAAAAGACAAAATAGTATCTGGAAGGGCACTGGAGGCAGCATCTGATGGCTAGAGGTACTTATTTTGCTATCCACCAGCAAACTCCTACACTAAAGAGATGCAGAGCTAAAAATAAACACATGGCCCATTAGTGGTGAAGTACCTTGAAGCAATTGCCTGGGGAGAAAGAGAGGATAAGTTGGTAGAGTCTGAAAAAATAATTAACAGTGAACAGAGGCTGAAAGAAAAGCATGGATGAGGTGGGAATTACAGTAAAAGTCTTTTCCCAGGGGAAGTGTGCTCTTCGCATGCAGAAACTCACTTGCACCTCCCATGCAGCGGCTTGCAGCAGGACTTTTTCCTTTGCAGCCAAAGGTTTTCTGGAGAAAGAGTTCTTGTTTGCCTTCTGGATTTGAGAGTGGATATGTGCATGCATTTTTACTGCCAGACAGCCTTTCTGTGCCCTTAGCCTGACCACACACCTGTGCCAGAAGGAAACTGGTGATGTTCACTGCATGGAGAGGGAGCAGCAGGAGGGAGGGCCCTGACTCCAGGACACAGAGGGAACCTGTGGATGTCTGGGAACTTAAAGCACAAGTCTGTGTTGGGCTTATTGACAAAACCTGCAGAAACCAAATGTATTTTGAAAACCAGGCCTTTTTTCTATTCTGTATAAAATGTGGGTGGAATTTTTTCTGGATCAGCTGTGTTTCTGATGGAGTCAAGCAGGGCTGTGAATCACACAGCTGCAGTGGTTCTTTGCATCTAGACTTGGACTCAGCTGTTGAGTATTTCCTCTTGTGGCACCTTTGGTGCCTGCCCTGCCCTTATCCCAGTGAGGTGCTGGGGGTGCCTCCACCTTCCCCCATGCACACCGCCCTCCCCCCCCCCCCCCCCCATGGAGCTGTTATCAGCTCCCAGTGTTCAGACTTTTGGCTTTGCCCACTATTCCTTTGGAAGGAGCGTGGCCCAGGCTGGAGAAGAAGCTGGGGACAACTGATGCAGTTGATCACTGCGCAAACACATAGAGATGCACTGCTTGGGCACTGCATCCCTCCAGTGCACAAGGAGGACGCAGGAGACTCAATCCTTAATCCCTTGGCTCTCTGTGACATCTACAAATCAGCATGGCTATCAACACCTAATGATCTCACCTCCAGATATTGAGCAGTATTTGTACAGGGCTCCCAAATGTATTGCATTTGTGGGGTGCCCTGTGGCAGGAAGGAATGATGACTCAGACTCCATGTTCTCAGAAGGCTAATTTATTATTTTATGATACTATATTATAGTAAAGAATACTATACTCAACTATACTAAAGAATACAGAAAGGATACTTACAGAATGCTAAAGAGATAATAATGAAATTCGTGACTCTTTCCAAAGCCTCAACACAGCTTGGCCCTGATTGGCTAATGAGTCAAAATAATTCACAGAAAACCAATGAAACAACCACCTGCTGGTAAACAATCTCCAAACACATTCCAAAGGACCAAAACACAGGAGAAGCACATCAGATAATTATTGTTTTCCTTTTGCTCTGAGGCTTCTCAACTTCCCAGGAGAAAAGTCCTGGGCAAAGGGATTTTTCCAGAAAATATGAGTGTGACACAAGTGCCTGCCCGGAAGACCCTGCAGAAGTGTGTTGCTCTGCACCCAGTGCCCACAGAGCCCTGAAACAGGGAGGGGAGCAGTGCTGTACTTGGATTTGTAACACTTCATTCAACACAGACAAAAATGTGAAGGAGAAACAGGAGGTTCAAATTTTAAAAATAGCTGTTCGTAAAAGTGTAACAATTTCCTTTTTTTTTAAATTAAAATGAAAGTTTAATTACATCTGAGTAACTCAAGGCAATTTTCAAGAAGCTGGGGAGTTTTTGTTCACTGTTTTTGGAGTGTTCAAGATTCAGCATCTCACTCTTTTAAATTTATCTGGTTTCCAGCGAAAAAATAATTTATGGTTACAACTATTTGATTAAATGGTGCTCTGGAGAGCTTACCTGCAAACAGTACTGAAAGAAGTGTCTTGTAAGGTTAAATTTTCCACAAATCCCCCAGTGATTATCATTCATCCAATGACTGAAGTGCCTGCAACTGAATACAGCAAATAGAAAAGCCTACACTTCATGCAGTTAGAAGAATTTTTTAAATGTAACTAATTTTTCTAATTGGCTTCTCTCTCCAGAGAACATGGAAAGAAACATCACTAGGACCACTGCTGCTCCCCCAGAATTACACAAGCTTTGCTTTTGTACCAGCCATAGCATCTGGGGAATGTTTTTAAACCCTGGTAAACAGATAGTGACCTTTTCTTTCTTGCAGCTTGATGGGTATTCCCCAAAAAAGAAACTCAATTTGATTTCTTGACATTTCTTCTGCTGTATGCCCAGGTTACCAAAGGCCATATCTACATGGTAGAGAAAGAAGGAAGAGAACAAACCACCTTCTCAGGGCTCTGAGGTTTGCATTAACCCTGCTTGGAATGACAATTCTCCTCTCTCCTGCCTCTCTCCTGCACTCTGCAACACCTAACAGTGCCTCCCATCTTTGGTTTCTGAAATTAAATTCCTAAAGATTTTTGGATTTGTTTTAGCCTATTTTTGCTTGCATTTTTTGACCTTTATTTCACTATGAGTCTTTATTTTCACTAACTTGAAACTGGAAGAAAATCAAACCATATGCCCAGACTGGAATGCAGGAATTCTTGCCTCTTTAAGAAAGGCTTTCAATTTCTATTCATGTTGCTGGAAGTGATTATTTGCTAAGGATTAAAAGACTAGAGTTTTTTCATAAATGTAAATACTAATTTCTCAGACTATAACACCCCCTTCATTTAATACAGGTTCAAAAGACATTTTACCCAGAGGAAACTACCCAATAATAGTATTGTCCAGGTTTCTTGTTCTTTCTTGAAAGCAGCTGGTTCTAGGCTGCTTTTAGAGGGAGGATACAGCTCAGGAGGGAATGCCAGTTCAGTATTGCCAGTCTTCTGCTTCTTGCTAATAACTGGTGCTTTATACTCTGTCTTCTGTATTTTTCCTTCTTTTTTTCAAAGCAGGTGTATGTAGGTAGACATGGAATCTCAGCAGGACTTCCACTCTTTCCCATCCATTCTCCACCCCAAATCCCAAACTCTCAAAAAGTTGTCTTTAGCAACATTTACTCAGCCATGGCAAGGAACAGCTAGATGGAAATAACACTGAGGCAGATGCCAGGGAAACCCAGCCAAAATCCAGCTCTCCTAACCACATGGCTGGGCTCTCAGGACAGGCAGGAAGCAGATGTACTGCCTGCCAGTGGAAATGGGGCTGCAGGTGCACTCATGAGCCCGAGCACGGCACTGAGAACAACACCACCACCATCACCACCAATCTGTAGGAATATTTCTACCAGAGATGTGCAGCTGCACCCGAGCAGCACCACCAGCTGTACCATCACTCAGCAGTATCATCAGGCAGGCAGCATGGCAAACTGCATGAGGGCTCTCTTGTTTTCCACACCCCACAACATGAATTAGTCACATTTTTCTGGGTCTTCTGCAGGTAATCTTAAAAATATTTTCGCAGCCAATACTTGTTAAATTATGCATGGTGTTTACTTTCACTCCTCTGCAGTTCTGCCATCTTTCATGAATATGAAAAGGAGAGCTCTAGAGAGCTGTCTTTCTTTAGATGGCAAAATTTTCCAGGGTGTTCAATCTGGTTATACAGTTCTGTACTTGTGCTGTTGCTGATGTTTACTTGAGCAGGATTTGTTCAGTGAGTGGGAATCACCTGCAGGAATACAGGATAGGTGTGCACTGTCTGGAGATCATTGTGGATGCCTGAATTGCCTCAAAATACCTCAAACAACAAAACAGAGCCCAACCAAATTAATGCTGAAGCCTCAAAAAAAAAAGGCAAGGCTTAGCTGTAATGAGTAATGGCTGTCTGCTAGGGGACAGAGCTGGTGCTTCAGCAATGGTGAAGGAAGGGGCACAATTACAGTCAGAAATGTGAAACCTGTAATATACATTCTTTTCTTCTATTTTCCAAGAAAAACTGCCTGTGGCTTTCTCTTGGAAGCACTGGTACATCTTCAGGGCCTGGTCCTCAATATACAGGCTCCATGTTCCCAAATGTACTTGCTCTGGGAAATGTTGGAAAGTGAATTTCCCACATTCCCACTCTGGAAATGTTCAAGGTCAGTTTGGATGGGGCTTTGAGTAACCTGGTCCAGTGAAAGGTGCCCCTGCCCCTGGCAGGGTGGTTGAAACTAGATGGCTTTTAAGGGCCTTTCCAACCCCAACCATTTGATGATTCCAGGATTCTATGAGTCTATGAACAAACAGGTAACATCAGCCCAGGAATGCACACAGGCATCATACTGCTTTGCAAGACAGGCCTTCAGCCACGTATGGGGCATGACTGAAAGAGCATCTGAATTTTCTGCTGCTGGTGTAAAACCATGATAACAGATGTTAAATGAGATGCTTTTTCTCTGTTGTTGCCATACTGAAATTAAGAATGTGTCAGTCAAAATGAGGTCCAAAATCTGCAGCTGGGATTCTCACAAACACTCAGAGCCAGCTTACTTAAATTAGATCAGGGCTAGAAATCCCTACTTGTCATATATTTTCTGAAAAAAATAAAAAATCCAGTTTTCCGAAAGCAAGTGCACAAACTCCACAGTAATTAAAATCCTTGTTTGTTTTTTTTTTTTTAAGGAACTCCTTGAAAGAAGCTTTCAGCAAAAATACTTATTCTTAAGCAAGAAAGTATTTAAATTCATACTTGCAGTTCAAAATTTAAACTCAGAGTTCACCCCTTGAACTATTTAGAGATTCTGAACAAAAATAAAACTAAGTAAATAACACCCTCCCGAAAAGTAAATAAAATAGTAATATACAGAGAGGAATATGTCTGTTGAGCAGACCTTTCCCACAGTCAGCTGGGGTGCCTGGGCTGGGCTGAGCTGCTGGTGGCAGGCAGGGTGGAGCCCTAGGAGCAGATGTAGATGTCTGGAGAGAGAGTGAAACAGGCACTTCCAGGACATGACATGCCTTATCCCAGAACAGCTGTCTAAAATAGATCAGACACATTGCAGCTCCTAAAATACCTGCTCCTTCTCAACTTTGGAGCAAACCGGGGTGGCAGGCTCTGACAAAGGAGTCTGGATGATACAGGGGTTGTCCTCAAGGCAGGTGGGGCAGATTCCAGCCAGGAACAAGACGGCTCTTTGTAGCCAATCCACTGTAGTGGCATGCAGCTGTACCAGAAACAGGACAAACTCCACTCCAAAGGCAGGGGAGAGTTTGCTGTGCTGCTCTGTTTTATGTTTGGTCTCTGTGTATTGATAATCTCTAACAGTTATGATATTAATAATTCATAGTATCAAACTATTATAGTGCCTTAAGTTAGCCACTGTCTCATATTTCCCTGCCTCTGGAAATCCATCCCCAGGGACCATTTGAGGTCAGCACATAGTCTGCCTGGGTTTGGCTGCTGTACCCAAGTGTTTCTCCCTTTCTGCAGTTTCCAGCTGATGCACTCTGAGCTTACCATTTTATTAGTCCCCTGGTACCTGGTCCTCCACCTTGCTCTGCTAGATACAATTTGATTCCTGCTACTTCAGCCCTCTGGGTCGTCTGATTACCACCCCAACCATCTGCCCCTGGACCGACAAAATCTCATAAGTTTGTGTCAACACCAAATTTAATTGGCACCCTCACATACTGAGGTGATAACTGAAGGGCTGACCCCAGAACATGTGCTTTAAAGAAGCTGTTGGATTTTTTTTTACCAAACTGTAGCTTAAAAGTATTCTAGTACTCAGACAGTCCCTGGCAAATTATGCCTTGTCATGCTAAAAGAATAATTTTATTAATAGTTTTTTTAAGAACAAATTCTATATAAATGACCTCAGTATTATGTAGGATTATATCCGTAAAATTCTGTATTTGTTGTATATATTAATGCATCAAACAGGTATTTTCCTACAGAAGTCTTTCAGTATTGCAGTATGACACAAAAGTATTGTAGTACTGATTATTAACATCTTGCCAGCCATCTCAGTATATTGAGATCATAATTATTTACCATTCAGCCTCCATAGCAACACTGAATGTAAATATATTTCCTAATATTCTTATAAATGGAGATTAAGGCTTTGCACATTCCAGCTGTGAACATGCCAGGAGAAGAAACAGGGACTCCATCTGCTATCGTGTTTGTTCAGTTGTCTGAAAAAAAAAAAAAAAAAAGCAAACCAATTTAAAGGAATATTGCAGTAAAGAAAAGGGATTTTATTATTTGAAAAAATTCAGGGTTTTGGTCAGCTTCTGGTACTCTCCTAGTCCATTTAGAGCTCCTGCTGGGCAGGATAACAGCATCGATTTCTCTGGTTTTGCTGCAATTGCTGCTTTGTCCAAGCATATGAGTTGTCAGGATCAGCGTGGCACTGTCAGATTTGTGTCCGGGGTGTCCCCTGCAATGCCACACCCACCCTGCAGAGCCAGGCACTGCCAGCGCTCACCGTCAGCTGCTCGCAGCAGCAAAGGCAGCCCCACAGAAATGCTGAATTAGCATGGGAGGTGGCAAGTGCTGAGTGCGCTGGGAACAAACACTCATCCATCATCCTATAGGTCCAGCAAGGAGCGCCAGGCTCTCCGTTTCCTAGTTTATATATTCCACCCTCAGTGTTTAACAAACAGCAGAATCACAATAAGATATTTTATAAACTTTCCCAGCCCACCAGCATGATGTGAATTTTGGCTCCTTTGTGGAGGTGGCAGGAGGCTGTACTTTTAATGAGTGTTCCTGTGACTTCTGTCAGGAGCAGGGAAAAAGACTTCTTGCAGCAGGGAAACAGAAGAATCCAAAAGAGAAATTAGCTGCTAGCAAGAAGAAAGGGGTACTGGGGCCTGTTTCTCTTCTCCTTCCCAGCAGCTCTGTGCCAGATTAACCCTTGCAGGCTCAGATGAGACATTCTTGATGCAAAGGGGTATAAAGGAGCTCTCAAGTAGGTTCTTGTTTCTTTCTTCTCTAATCTGAGTCTGCATAACAAAGCAAGTGCTTGGTTCGGCAATGTGAGCAGTACCTGGGCGCTTCCTAAAAGCAATTAAGAACGCAATTCAAGAATCATCAAACAAGCTCTGCCAATCCCCAGGAGGCAAAGATATTTAAGCATGTAAAGGCAAGATAGTTGCTTCCTTGTCACATTCCAGAGATGGAATGGATAGTTCCAGATATTTGCGTTGACTGACAAAATCAGGAATCAAGCCTAACATATCCAGTCCCAACACTGGGAAATCTGACTTGTCTTGCAGGAGGGTGAGTGCATGCAGGAGAAGCATGATGTTGTCACACATTAGGCCATTCTCTTTTCTTATTCTCTTCTGTGAATATCACGAGGCAGATTAGGAAGAATGAATACTACTGCCCACAGATTTGCCCTGTCCTTCAGCAAGCTGGGCCCAGATGCTCCCTGCTTCCCCCTTAGCACTGCTATTAGTGGTGTGTCTGATTCATGGGATGCAAGTAAGGTACAATCTGCAGCCAAATTTGCTTACCCTTCTGCAAAGAGAACACCTGGAAACACTGATGCATATTCAGGTATCAGTGGCTCGCATAATCCTTCCTAGGCAAGAAGGATGATCAAAAGAGCTAACAGGCCTTTTCCATTTGGAGTACCTATAAGCCTGAAAATGGTGCTGCATTGATATCCTCAAACAGTACTTTGGGCCATTACCAGGCACATGCAGGCAGTGGAGCAAGGTGCAGATGTGGCACCTTGTCGCCACATGCGGTCCCATGCCTGGGAGCCTCCCAAGGCGGTGGCTGTGCCAGCTGCCTGCAGCCTGCTCAGCACCGTGCCAGGCACAGCTGAGAAGGTCCCAGCTCTGGAACAGGGTCAGTGGGAACTCAGAACCTGCTGGGCCACACTGTGCTCCATGTCACAGATGTGCCCCTTCTCCTGCCTTGCTCCACTGGCACTGTGATGCTTCTGACCTCCCAGAGTTAATACCTTGACAGGTCTTGAAAAACAGGTACTACAGCAGTGGGAGCATTAGAATGAATCCCAATGAATTTCCATGCCTTGTTATGAGAAAGAAAAAGCTTTCAGGAAAAGGGGCAGGAGCATGCTGCTGCTGCTGGGGGCAATAGGACAGCCATGACCTTGTTAGCACATCACCTTCCCAGAAACAGGACTAAGGCTGGGGTGGGGAAGACCAAGGTCTCCAGTCTTGGCCACCCACAGTTGTTTCTTGACTCGCAGTCCCTTGCAAGCAGAAGAATGTGCCATCCTTGATTTCCCCTCCCAGCCCACAGCCTCATGTGCCCCTCTGCCTGCCCATGTGATCTGTGACCAGCTGCAGATGGCCAGGCTCCTCAATGCCCCTCGGCCCCAGGGCTTCTTCCCTGTGCCATGCCACTCATGAACTTAACGTGCTACACATTAGGTCTGACGAGTTAAGATAAGCCCAGGTGTTCACTGCATGGCCCAGCACAGTGATTCCTTCCTGCTGGAAAAGAGGACACTGGCATGGCAGGAAACCATGGAGACTGGGCTGGAGTTAGGCAAAAACCACATCTGGGGCAACCACAGAAAGAGAAGCAGAGCAGCTGCATCACTGTAGCAAGGTTTTGTTAATTTCACTTGCTTAAATACTTCTCAGCATTGATCAGGAAATCACACATCGTTCATATATGGGGACAAGAGCATCTTATCTACCTATGCTTTTATGCAAACTAATCAACAAATGGTGTTTGAATGGTAGCATTTCTAAATCCCTAAACTGGATACTGCAAGTAGCATCCCTGCAGTCTGATGTCAGCAGAGCCTTGTACTCAGCCCAAACTCCATCTGTCATCCTGTCTGTAATTTAGTCTAGCTCAAAAGATGAAACATCTTTTCAAAATTCATAACGGTTAGGGAAATGGAAATAGCTACATTTTTATTCAGCCTCTTCTAATATGTTTTCTTTGGCCTCCCACCCCCCACCCCAGTCTGAGAGCATAATAACCACTAGGAAAAGCTCTTTCAACAAGCATCTCTTAATTCTCTGATGCTTGGTTAGGACAGACCTTTGCTATTCCTTTCCTTTCATCCTCTTGTGACCAGATGAAGAATTTCATTTTGCTGGGGTTTTCTGAAAATTTAGGATGTCACTTGAGCACTTCCAGCCTTGCCCTCTAGACACTTCCATGGGAATTTTTTACATGGAACTGTTTTTTGAGCAGAAAAGAAAAAAGTCACTCTTCTTATTTAAGAAAGAAAATGACCTTTTATCTGCAGTGGAGCAAGGATTCTTCCTTTGGTCTTACCCCTGGGAATGTTGCAAAATAATAACAATAATAACAATAACAATAACAATAATAATAATAATAATAATAATAATAATAATAATAATAATAATAGGATAATCCTATCCATATGCTCACATTTTTGTTAGCAGCCTGGGTGGGGCTCTGCATATTCAGCAGTGTTTTGCAGCCGTTAATAAGCACTGATTTTGCCGTTAATAAGCACTGATTTTGCTATACTGGGGGACAGAATTATGCCTCCCCTCCTCCCACCTGTCAGTACCTGTCATTTTCTAGCTAAGCTCTTTAAACAGTAGTGTGCTTGATTCTCTTTCCCCAAAAGCCATCTCACCCCCACCTGTTGCCTAGTCTCACACTAATGCCTGGTCCTGTCTCCATCCTTGAACAGCTGTCTCCTGCAAGCTCCATCTTTCCATTTACTTTTCTCTGGTGCAGCCTTGGAATGTCTTGATGCCAAGCTTTTGCCAAGGTTGTCCAAGCAGCCGGGAGTAAGAGTAGACACAGACCTTGACTCTGCTGTCCTCAAGGTCCTGCTTTTATTATTAGACTTTGCTCACTGTTTGGCTACCATGTTTGAAACCCAATGTTTAAAACTGAAATGTTAGCTCCACCTCAGCCTTCCTATTACACAAAGCAGGTGGAAATCTGCTGATCAGAACTCCCACGTACTTATTCCAGGCTAGGATTTCAGCTGGCTGTCTCTTTGAAACAACATCTTTCAGTACTGGATCCTTGCCACACGCTTCCGGGGAGGTCAGTCCTTGGGAAAGGTCACTGGCAGCTTCCAACCCACCTATTTTACTGTTTCTTGTGTTTCTGAAATCCGGTACTGACAATGCACTGGAGTGCAAAGATAACCTTTGGTCTTCAACCAGTACACTGCAGTGAAACCTCGAGCCAAAGTGTATCACTGGATTTTCACGAGGATGCCATACACAGAATCCCACCTCAGACTAATGCAAGTTTAAATATTAAAGAATGCAGCATTTCTTTGAAGATGTCTGTCACAGTGTGCCACTGCAAAAACACAGGAACACACTGCCAGCAGTGGGACAAGACAGATGCCCACTGTGCCTGGCAGTGCTTGTGCAGAGCGTGCAGCACAGAGCCAACCTCTGCTCCCCTGAGCTCTCACTCCCGCCGTGCCGAGGGAGGTGTGCTGTGTGCCAGGGCAAGCAGTGGGATTTTGCCACATTCCACTTAGCTCTGTAGCTGAGACGGTTTAGAAAGATCTGGGTCAGGTTCAAAGGAAAAACACTTTAGCAGTCAAAGCACTCTTTTTTTTTTCAGGATGCATTTGTGAAAACAAGGCAGTATATACAGCCAGGAGAATCTCTCACCCTGTCCTCAGCAGAGCTCATAGACCCTGGAAAAGCAGAGCTCCTTGTCCTGCTAGGACGCTGTGGCTCTGACCCATGGAGTGCTACAAAAGAACCCAGAGAGAGCAGAAGAAAGGAATACAGAGACCAAGTGCTTTCTTTTGTAATATACAATACCTTACTGGGTTGCTCTGTGCGTGTCACTGTAGCTCTCTGAGATTTTTTCCTCTTGGTAAAAATGAAGCTGCTGTTACAAATTTCCTCACCAGAACCTTCCACTGGTCAGTCATGCATCTGCATTAGCACAGTTTTGTCGTTTTTAATGTTACATTTGCATACCTGGATCCTGTGACCCCTGTTTACTTCTGGCTTGACCTCCTTGGTCCTATTCCCTTTGTATCCAGGATAATCACAAGCATCTGCTACCCACAGTCAGCAGCTTTTGCAGATTATGCAGCTTCTGAGAGAGTGTTGGCCTATTTTATTTTGTCAATATGAACACAGAGGCTGTGTTTACCACCCGAGCTGCTGCAGTGCCCTCTGAGAGGTATTCAGGCAAATGTGTGTCTCATGTTTTTGTACTCTGCTGGGTACAGAAATAGAGAGGGAAGAAAAGTCTGTGAAGAAAGAACAAAAACTTATTTTGCCTGCTATGGAAGGTCTGTACCTTAACATTATCTTGATACAAAGAAAGAAATAATCAGCTTGGGGTGCTTTGTAGGATGACACTGCATTAGAACTGGGTACTTCAAAATAGCCCAGAAAAAAAGGGGGTCTAGACAAAGCTGCACAATGCTGGTGGTCTGGAGGGTAACAAACAAGTGAGGACATATGGATTCAAATCCCAATTTTGCAGGCAAAGTCCAGCTCTTGGGAAAAAAAATACAAGAGACCTTAGAGAGGGCTGTGACACCTGGCTGAGTCCAAAACAAAATGCCTATTTATTCAGGACAAATTATCTTATTTTTCTTTTCTTTTTTTTTTCCCTGGGGGAAATACAAGGCAACTCTGTTGGTAACACTGGGGTTATCTGCAGATTCACTGGCATGCATGGGCTCAGTAGCTTCCCCTGGTACCAAGCTGAGGGCTGTGGTCATGAAGAGAGCAATCAGCAGTGTGGAAAGATAAGAGTTCCCCTGCCAGAAAGTGATAACAGCAGGGAAAAGCAGATTTTCAGAATTCAGGTCCATGGATAACTGTTTCCACATATATTTTATAAAAAGGCTTTTAGATCCTAAGTTGTACTCATTTCTGAGTAGCCCAGATTATCACACTTTGCCTTTCATATTTGCTTGTTTGCCAGGTTATGTGAGTTGTTAAAAAGACCTTTGCCTCTAAGACTTTCTGTGCCCACTCTGCCGCTGCCCAAAATGGCAATTTCTCACCTGTTCCTGAAATGTCAAGATGCATTTTTTTCTCCTGTGGGATAGAAGTAATTTCTGAAAACCAGACATTTAAATACTCTGATAAAGTGAATGCCAAATCTTCTATCACTATTTTTATTTTCATTTTCCATATTGTATTTTTGTATGTAGCATCCATAGGTACAGTCCCAAGAGAGTAAAAGGAGATAGCAGTAGTTAAAGACAGCGTTGTGACAGTATTGTTACCCTTACCTAATGGCAATTTACATTTCATTTTCATGGAAACTCATTAGTAGTGATCTTTTAGATTGTCTTCTGAAGGGTTATCCCAAACAATTTATGTTCTGGTGTTCTGACCAGACAGCTTTTGAGTTCCCTCCAGCTTTTAAAAGTTGGATTAAACAGCTAGGTAAAACAAATAAGGAGGTAATTTGTATCACCTCATTTTAGCTGACTGCAAAGCTGTCCCAGCAAAAAAAGACACACCCTGCCCAAGCCCTGTAATCTAATTCTTCAGTGAAATAGTTTAGAATATTGGACAAATTTTCACTAAAAAAGCCTTCACAGAATACCTGAAAATAATTTGATGAACTGCTGAACCACAGTGTTTGTCACCTTATCTGTCTTGAATTTGTTTGCACTAACTACCATATCTATATATCAGAAATTTGCCATTGGAACAAGTGTCTGAGAAAGATTAGATGGGTTACACTGGTGACATCCTGTCAGCTGGGTCATTGTGTTTCACATCATAAACTGCAGATGTCCAACTGAGCAAGACACAGCTTTTAATGCAGCAAGGATTACAGCAAGTTACAACATAGATTCCATATATAGTATGCTACCTTAAAAAGAAACAATAAAATTTGGACTATTTCTAAGAAATGAAATGGCTTTTCCTTTGTAGAAATGTTGTAACAGTGTGGTAGATTGACCTTGGCTGGCTGCCATGTGCCCTCCAAAGCTGCTCTACTCCTCCTCTCCCCAGCTGGACAGAATACAATCAAAGACTCCTGGCTAGAGATAACGACAGGGAGAGACCACTCACCTGTTACTGTCACAGGTAAAACAGACTTGACTTGGGGAAATTGACTGAATTTATTGCCAATCAGATCAGAGTAGGACAATGAGAATTAAAACCAAATCATAAATCACCTTTCCCCCCTTCTTTCCAGGCTTAACTTCACTCCTGATTCCTTCTCCCCTTCAGCAGTGCAGAGAGATGGGGAATGGGGGTTATGGTCAGTTCACACCAAAACCCCGCCATGTGAAACCAATGGAAACAGTGCCAAATAATCCAGTGAGATATGCACATGCTGATGTCCCTGTGCCCCTCAGTGTGCTCCTCTCCTCAAACTGCAGATGGAGCATTTCATTTTTTTCATTCTCACTTACCAATGCCCCAGAGTCAGTTCTTGTGCACATGCAGAATAGGAAACAAGACCATTGGTTTTGACAGTTTTCTCCTTCTGACACCTTTTGTCCTTTTATCCCTTTGTCCACCATTTTCAGAGCTGCTCATCAGGTGTCCCCCCTGCACCCCAGGGAAGAGCAGAGGGGTGCAGTGTACCCCAGCTGACCAAGGATGCAGGATGCAATTTCACCACTGCAACAGGGAGCTTGGCACAGATTCATTTGCTCTACTGAGAAGCATCTTCTATGTATAATGCCAAGACATGGCAAAAATGAGTGGCTCTGAATGCCCTCTGAGTTTGGAAGCCCCTTGTCACATCTCAGGCAGCCTCATTCAGTCTCTGGGTGGAGTTTCAGGATGGATTATTAGTTTATCTCCCTCCTCCTGCTAGTCAGAGATTTTGCAAGAGGACCTTTAATTTGAGATGAACTACAGAAATGCCAGCTTACATAGCAACTCCCTGATGGAAGACAATCCTCTTCCTCACACCTGCAGGAATAGTTTCAAGCCCAGTAACTTGCTGGTGCTGTCAGCTGTTGTGGTTTACCCCAGCCAGCAGCCAAGCCCCACTCAGCTGCTCATTCACTCCCCACCAGCTGAACTGAGGAGAGAATCAGAAGGGCAAAAACTGGAGAACTTGTGGGTTGAGATGAAGGAAGTTTAATAGAGAAAGCAAAAGTCACACGCAAGCAAAGCACAACAAGGAATTAATTCACTGCTTCCCACGGGCAGGCAGGTGTTCAGCCATCTCCAGGAGAGTCCCATCAGGTATAACAGTGACTTGGGAAGACAAAAGCCACGACTCCAAATGTCCCTCCCTTCCTCCTTCCTCCCATTTTATGTAACTGAGCATGATGTCAGGTGGTCTGGGGTATCCCTTGGTCAGCTGGGGTCACCTGTCCTGGCTGTGTCTCCTCCCAATCTCCCACACATTCTCAGTCTCCTCATCAGCGTGGCAGTATGAATGAAGAAAGAAATGGCCTTGGCTTCCAGCACTGTCAGTCTGGCACCTTTCTGAGCTCCAAATTCTCCTGAAAATGTAAATGGAGATGGTGAGGATGAGAGTTAAATGCAAAAGTGGTGTCATTTTTTTGCATCAAGATTATAAAATTAAATCAATTTTCATAAGATCTTCCATTCTTTTGAAGATTAATTTCAACTATGAAAGACAAGTACATTGCTGCTAATGTAATTTCTTTTTAATCAGGAAAGAAAATAAACTAGCAAAGAAATTCTAGGATAACATAAACCCATTTAATTAAACTATAGCATTCCATATTAAGTTTGTTGTATTTTTTTCCCTTGTGCTTGGGATGCTTCCAGCCAAAGATCTGGCAATTTATAAATAAACAGATCAAGGTATTGCGAACATCTTTTTCCTTTCCAAGAGTGGATACAGAAACAACAACATAAAAGGGAACAAGCACAGAATGATCTCTACAGCTGCTGCAAGGACTGCCTACTCAAAGTTGGAATTGTGGGATTTTAATGCATCATCTGACCTTCCAGAAAGTGTGAGCTTGTACTTACAATCTCCTTCAGAGAAGAAACTAGGATTGTCTGCATTTGTTCCCTAATGCTTGACATCCTGGAAGTGAAGGTTTAAAATAATTCACATGGAAATTGCATCTAGGGATGGCATTGCATATTTTCACACAGCCATTTCTACTCTCTTTAACGTGTCTCATCCAAAAATAATGGTGCTAAATGGCACTAAGGAGGAAAAACCTTACCCAGACAAATTGCTTGACTGCTAAAAATCCACTCTATCTGCACACCACCTCTGCTCATTTAACATGAACTGAAACCCACACAAGTAAGGGAAAAACACACTTTCCTTCCTTTCTTCTTCCTATAAGAAATGGGTGAAAAGGGGGTGAGGGTGAAAAGAGCTAAAGGCAAAATTCTTTATTGCTTAGGATTATTTGGTGCTTCTTCAGAGAAGCAAAATTATAACTGAATGGACTCACTTAGCTAAATTTTCTCCTATAGGGAGGGTTTCCTTTGTACAGGACACTTGGAATGTGAATTCCAGCACTGAAGTGCTACCCATGTGGATATAGAGCTGTAGAAAAAGGCATGTAAGCAAAACCTGAAAATTTTTATATTAAGTTTGTACATTAAGTACAACATTATTGTACTTAATGTTCAGGAAACATAGTTGTGGCCTATCAGGCAATGCAGCTTTGTTAAATTACATTCATTTGGAATAAAAGAGGTTTGAAAAAACATAAGTGAATAGCAAAAGCAGTGTGCTGTGAGAGTTGAAATGAAGGAGATGCTCAGTGTGACGATATTCTGATTTTAAGGACTAAGTACCCATTTTATTTCAGCTGCTCCATATTTTTTCTTACACAGTTCTACTGCAATTTAGTTGTTTTTTAGATCTTCTAAGCTGCTATGAGCCCAATAGCATTCTTAGAGGCATTCTGACTCCTTTTTCCTTTCCATTAAAAAGGATGCTCCTCTGAAAAGAAGTAGGTAGCATGTTTCCTTCCTACCACCCTTGTCCTTGTCATTGTCTATTTAATTAAATTTTTATTTATTTAAGGGATTTAGGAATGTTTAAATTAAATTAAAATGACATTCTAAAAAATATCTAAATTCAAAATGAGGACAACTTGTCTTCTCCTCCTCCAAAAAATACAAAATACAAGATTTTGCCTTGAGCTCAGTCCTTTCACTGTCTCCTGATGTGCCTGGGAGGCAATCCACTCCAGACCAGCCTGCAAACATCTCTGTGGCTTTGGGCTGGGAGATCTTTCAGGCCATGAACACCTTTTCCCTAAGAGCCATGCTACTCTGGAGAGCAAAGGGAGAGTTTTGGCATGTCAGCATCCTCTCCTGAGCATGTCTGCTACTGACTTGGGAATGGAAATTAAATATTCCCAGCACCCAAGAAAATTAACACCTTGAGTGGCTTCCTTCTCTGAGCAGGTAACTCTTTTTTGACAAATTCTCACACTCATTTGATCAGACCTAGTTCTATTTTATTCAAGACAACACCTGCCTCCAGGTCACTGCACAAATATTGACTTTCCACCAATTTTTAATAGAAAGTGGGAGAAATTTTACTTATGCATACTTCTGTCCCTCTTTAAGAGCCTTTTGCAATTTTTATGGGATTTTTGTCCTAACTCCTCACATTTCTGTTAGTATTATTATTGCTAAAGAAAAGGAAACATTAGCAATCATAGCAATTTTAATAATAATAAAAAAGTAATAATAATTAAGAAAAAATATTATGTCCTGCATCTTTCAGTCTATAAAACCAGATTTCAGCCTTCTCTTTTTATCTTCACTCATTTTCTATTCTGGTTTTTCCTTCTGTCTTCTTCCTCTTTCATGAACCTACTATCCTATTTGTTCCCCTCTCTAGCAATTTTTTGCCTCACTCTGCTCTGGCCTTGTAACTTGCACGCTGGCCATTTACTTGCTGTTCCTGATCTTTGTTTCTCACACTAAAAAGAAAATCTCTCTGATTCCTCTGGAGCCTTCTAAAGACCACTACTCATCTCACATGCAAAGCTGAATAAAATCTCTGATGATAACAAAGCCTGAGTTAATATCTTCTTGGATCTGTTGGCTTCAGCAGACTTTCCCAACTGGATAAATGTGTTCATTTCAATATAACCATTAATCACATACTTTGAATTCTTTGTTGCTCAGAACCACTACCCAGCTGAATATGCAGAAAGAGCACTGAACCATGCAGGAGTATGGAAAAAGAAAAGGAAAGGCAAAAATCCTATACTTACACTAAAACACTATAAAGCACTTCAATGCACACAGAACTATGTATTGTTCCTAGGTTTACTGGAGCTTGGTTGAACTTTGGGAAGAAGATACTGAGCCAAAAGACACAGCTGTATTTTAAAATATATTTTAAAATAATTTGAATAATTTTAAAGTGTATTAAAAAGGAAGAATCTATTTCTTTCAGAATACAATATATTTAATTCAATGTTTGGTTGAAGTGATGTTGTCTGAAGGTTAATCGCTGATGTTTCCCTCTCACACATCTGTGACTCTTACAAAATGTCTGTAGCACTCATGAGAAAAATTACAAAGGTTTATGTCACTTTCCTATTGCTTTGTTAAGGTTTGAGATTATCTTTTTACCTGCTACACTGTGTGAGGCCTGTGTAGGCAAAATTGATCTTGAAGGTGGGTCAGCCTAGAATGCAGTCTGTGCTAGTGTCCTTCAGCCTCCTCTCATTCACTTTATGAAGAAGAAAGAGGAAGAAAGAGAACCTATTTATTGAACATCCTCAGGAAAAATCCTCTCCATAAATATCAGCTATGGAAAGGCCGTGTCAGACCAGAAACCACCTTCCCAACAGAAATCAATGAAATGTGTTTATTTCCAACAAAACCAAATATTTTTTGAGAATTCACACTTTGCAGTGAACAGCTGTTTCACTGGAAAATTCCTGACCAGCAGCAGCATATGGAAAGACAAGGTCATTGTGACTCGGTGTTGTCATCTCCAATTCCTTGGAGGATTAATGTGGATCAGTAATAACGGCAGCAGCAGAGCAATTAATAATTGAAAAGGCGCTAATGAGCGCATTGATGATGTCAGCAGAGTCAGACATTTCTTACTCACTTCTTACTCATAGTATTTTGTCTCTTTTTGATCCTTTTACACCATGTGCTGAGCAAAGAATGGAGTTTGTCTCCTTATGAGGCCTGACCATCCTTTATGAGTGGAACTCTCTTTGATGATACTGTGACTGCAAGTAGATTCCTGGCCATTAAAATCCTGCAATCTGTGCTTATCTTTTGAAGTTCCATGTAGTCCATTAATTTAGGGAGCCGAGATCATCTTTGTTCTGTGATTTACTTTATCTGTCAAATATCCAGGCCATCAAAGAGGGGTGGTGACTACACATTCCCTGTACATTTCTGTCTTTACCATTTAGGATGAGCAATCCTACCTGGTTAGGCCCTGTACAGTGCTTGCATGGCCTCTAGTAAGATCCACCAGAAAGAGAAGAAAATCTTAATCTCTAAATTCATCTGCCATCTTTGATGTAAAATCAGCTTGAGCTGTAATCCAGGAAATCCTTGCTAGATGCTCAGGCTGATGCTCTTAATGGTTTTGCTCTGCTGAAAGCTGTGGGCTGGATGGTGTCTCAATGAAATGACTGTGCTGCACAGGGGAGCTGCTGCCTCTCAGATTGACTCTGTGGGGAACAGAAAAGACCTGCCCTTGGGGTCACCTCTTGCTGGTTAACTGCAGGATAAGGAATGATAGGGCAAAGGAGAAGCAAGAACAAGTAAGTAGCCTCATTTTCACAGCTGCCTCATCTTCACAGCTGCCTCATCTCTTCCCTTTGCAAAACCATTTCAAAATTGCATTCTTCCTACCTAAAATGTCTTGGGGGCTTTATCAGGGATCATTTAAATTAGAATTTGCTTTTTTTTTTTCTTTTGTTATTGCAACTCTACATTTCATTTATGGCACCTGCACAATGCCACCTGTTCTTGACAGGGATTATTCTGAATGCAACACATGGATCAAATGGAACCTCTAGAGCCCTGAAAAGTGTTCTAAATATATGCCATAACCGTGAAGTTAAGAAAGGGATATGCAGCCTGCAAACCTAAAATTACACAGTGGCCATTAGCAGCCATGTGCCTACTGGAGGAACCTGAAGTGCTCTGGGCTCCTGTGAAGGGATGAGGGAACAGAAAGAGGAGCATCAAGCTGCAGTTTGTGGGGCTGCAAGCAGAAATTTCTGTTTCCAGGAGGAAGAAACTAATTTGAAGAGATAAGAAACAGTACAGAATAATGTCTCTCTGTTCTCAGGAGCACTGGAACAGAGTAGTAAGTGCTCTGTCATACCCACGAGGGCAAAGGCAGCAAAGCAGCATGTGGGAGGGAGCTGGGAAGGACTGGGTGTGGTTGATGGCATGCCATCCAGCTCCAAGTGACCCACTTAATGGCTGCACATTCCCAGCAAACATGACTGATGCAGATGAGGCAGATGGAATGCACACGCTCATACTAAGGAAGAAAAGAAATTCAATTATACTGTTCCAGTGCAATAATCCCATTAAACAAAAGTTGCACACCAAGAGGATGAGAAATCAAAGCAAGGAGCAATTGTAGGTATGGCTGAGAGATGCTGAGCTGTTCAGGTTGGGATCTATGAGGAGTTCTCTTAAGGACCAAGCAAAGATGTGTAGCTCTCTCCTTTGCTGATGCATGCCCTGCCTGTGGCTATGCAGGACTTTCAATATTTGCTTTTTTCCACAGATTTCCTGCAGTGTACAGACTCTTATCCAAACACTTCAGCCAGTCTTGACAATATCCATCTAAGTCCAAAGCAACAAGTGAGTACTTTACAGACTATAAACCAACTTCATTATAATTTTCTGCTGAGTAACGCATGAAGAAGATTAGGCCTGCAATCACCTATCGCTGCATCTGCTTCAATTCTTTTTCCAGAGCATTCTGACAGCAAAACAAAACCCCCAAACCCCACAACAAAAACAACAAACAAAAACCCCAAAAGTGGTAAGTAAACTAGTGAGAGTAAAGATCATATTTTTACACACAGACAGTGCAAATAGTTAATTAGCTGAAGCAAATGAATTAAAATTCAAGAGGCCACACATTCTTATTTCCTTTGAAGCTGTTTTTTCTTTTTAGCTATGTCAAAAGTGCCTTCTATTAAGGTACCAAAGTTCAAACAGAAAATAGTTGTTGTTTTAATGGTTGGAAAAACTTGTACATCTTTCATTACAGAACCCTCAGGTCCATGCAGCTGCACTTTGCTGTACCTGCTTTCCCAGTCACCACCTAGGAGATGTTTTCAGTTCCTTGGTAGGAGTACAGAAACAAATAGGTGCAACGCTAGTGAGACCTTAGATGACAATTATCAGCCACAGTTATTGATTACAGGAACTGAAGGCTAAAGTTATTGATTACAGGAGCCAGGGGTAGGAGCCCCACTGAGCTGCAGAACAGCACCCAGGGGAAGCACACAGGAGGGAGGCTTGAGCTGCTGCAGCCACACACACCAGAACGAAGTTCAGAGCTCAGAGGGCAGCACAGCAATGCTGCCCCTTTTGGCACAGGACAAGGAGTCACTGGGACTGGGATTAGACTGATTGCTTGGCAGCAGGAAGGAGGGCAGCAGGAACAGAAGAATGGCTGGAATACTCAGCATCTAATGAGATCCTGAGAGACTGAAAAGCATTGGGGTGGCTGCTGCTGCCGTCTGCCTTATGGGATTTGGGAGGAAGAGCTGTAGATGGAGATATTTTTGGAGTAAGCAATCAATTTAATGAAGCAGGATTCCTCCAGTTCATTGACTGTCGAGAGCATATATTTGCAAAGCAGTATTTCATCAATTCATATTTTGCCATTTAAAAAACCTAGAGCTTTGAGCATGCTAGACTTTCATAAATATTTGGAGCACTGCTTGCCCATGAATTTATATCCCCTGTACAAATTACTTAATGATTGTATTCCTATTCCTCTAATACAAGTAATTCCACTTTAATGTTATAAAATGCCAGGTAACATGTAAGGTATTTTAAATACCATGACATTTTAATGAATATATTCATGTCTGAATATCTAATAGGAAACAATATTATAAAAAAATGCTTTACTGATGGACTGCACAATAAAATGTACTAGTTTATAGTAGTAAATATTTATATTAGTATTTTATAGTACATTATATATTGATATGTGAAATGCCACTACTTGGGTAGCTATGGAGAATTTAAAACCAATATGTTACCCTAAATGTAAAACTGGTTTGGTAGAGAAATCCCAAGAGCTCCAAGGTAAAATTTATTTTGTGAACAGACAAATCTTCCCTAGAAATTTCTGAGTTCTAGAATTTATTGAAGACATGTTGTCACTGTTGTCATAACATTTAATTGTGTACTATTGAATTTACATAGAACACCTGATTTTTACAGGACAAATGTAATTATGCTGATCCAATCCTAAATAAAAGGTGGGAATCTTTTCTAAGATTCTTTCTTTCTAAGTCTGTATTTCCCATGATGGCTATCCTTATAAATTATTTACATTGTAATCATATTATTTTTCATTGTGCATTAGCAGTGAATTAATGACTGGATGAACAGCTATTAAGAAGAAATTAAAGAATCTGGCCTTTGACATGTGGGGAAACTTTTTTTCAGAATCCCTTAAAGAATTTTGCAGAAAGGCTCTTTTCATCACGTCTTCTGAGTTCTTTGTTATTTTATCTACCATTTATTATTCCTTTTGAGCTGAAAAAAAAAAAAGCTATGCCACAGTGATGTTTTTTCAAGAAGTTGTTTACATAAGAGATGCACTTTTGGAATAACAAGTCTGCTTTCTGTCTTTCCTCTCTGCGTAGCTTCTCTGTTGCATCAATTTGCCTCTTTACCTGTATGGTGTCTTGTTTGGATGAATTCCCCAGGCTTAAAAGCTGCTTCATAACCAGGTATTTCTATCTCAATGCAGATTTTTTCACCCAAGGGACAAATACACATAGCAGTTCTAGGCTATCATCTAGACCTTCCAGGAATCTTGACCATCTTTAGTGTCCTTCTGGCATCAGCAAAAATACTAAGATATGTTGCTTCCTGGAGTAGCAAATTAATAAGAAAAGGTATCTTGAGGACAAACACCTCATCTGCCCCAAAACAACAAAGCTGTGCTAAGGGAAAGGAGAAACACATCATATAATATTTGCACATCTGCCTACACCTGGAATTTTTCAGCCATCATAAAGGAGAATAATTCTGGAGCACCTGAGGAAAAGGGACTTAGGGAGCCAGGTGAAATTGGGCAGAGATGTGATGCTTACAGATGCAAGCACAAGCCAAACAACCTACTGACTATGCATACTCTCTGCATTTCAGACCCAGACACCACTGTGCAAAACAGAAAGGAAAAACAATACTAATCTTTCAAAATAAATATCCTGGGCAATTTGTGTTCCAGGTGTTCTAGGGCACTCCATTTTGGCAATACAAGCTGCCCAGACTACTTCTAATGTTCAGCTTTCTGTTCTTCACTTTCGGTGTGGAAAATAGTGCTAGAGAATTTATGTGGATTCATTAAATGCACACACTTATATTTTTGATCATCCTTCAGACCTTGTATTGTCAACAGACAAAAAAAGGCACTTCTAGAGCATAAGTCCTCCCACCTTCCAACAATTAAAACAGCCCAGGTGAGTTATACTGTACAAAGGCTTATCTTTCTCCATTATTAATGCAACACAGGAAAGTGGAGATATTCAAGTTGAGAACACCTGAAACAGGTGGAATTAATTCCACCTTATTTTTAAAGGCTTTGGTTACTTCACTCACCAAACTTCCTCTCCTTTGCTCTTCTCTCATACTTTGCAACTTCCCTTTATTTTTGTGCCTAGTTTCTGCCCTGCATCCTTTTTCAGCTGATGCAGCAATACCACAGAGTTCTTAAGAATCCCAAATCTGCTCATTGCAGTGGGAGATAGAGAAAGATGAAAAGCAATAGCATCAAAATAAAGCAACAAAACAGAATGACAAGCAAAATGTCAAAGCAGTTTTAGCAGTACTATCAGCTTTTAAATACTAGTATATTTTATAAGAAAACAGCCTAAATTAGGCTACAGATATGATTTGAAATGAATAGAGATTATAAGGCCAAATGATGCAGAAGCAGTCTGCTCTCCTGCAGAACACTAAAATGTTATATTTATAACTGGGACTCAGGGTGGCTTTCTAGAAAGTGATCTAATAAATAACAGAATACAGCCAACTTCCACTTCCCCAAGTATGAATACTTTCTTTCCCTAGGCAAATCTGTCATGCAAGCCATAGTGAACAATTTTGATTTGCCTTCTTCATGGACATTTTGGAATTAATCAGATGACATGTGAGCTCTGAGTATGTCAGGCATGCTGTGCTACTGTTCTGGTGGTTTTGAACTAAAGGTATTACACTGCATTTTTCATAATGACAACTTCAGCTGAGAGTGTTTTTCCAGATTTTCCATCTAACATCCTTGAACATCAAATGTCAACAAGGCTTTTATGTAAATTTCATAAAATAACAGAACAGTCATCCAGTCTGAATTCCTGCTCAAAGCAGGAACAGCTAGAGCAGGATGCTGAGGGCTGTACTCAATTGGGGTTTGAGTATCTCCAAGGATTCAAACTGGTGTCCTGTGCCATTCACTTTCAGAGTGAACAAGTTTTGTCATATGTTTAAATGAAATTTACCATATTTCAATTTGTGTCTGTAGCCTGTTGTCTTTTCACTGAGCATCACTGAGAAGAGTTTGGCTCTTTTATTACCCCCAGGCAGGTGTGCATAAATATTGATGAAATTGCTCTTAGCCTGCTCAAGACTAACAGTCTCATCTCTCTCAGCCTTTTCTCATAGGAGAGATGCCCCAGTCTCCTGATCAGAACAGCTCCTTTCCAGAGCTGCCTTACTGAAGGACAGGACTCAGTGCTACAGATACATCTCACCAGGGCAGACCAGAGGGGAAGGAACACCTCCCTAGACCTGATGAAACCCAGGAGGCTGTTGAGTCCAAACTTTCACCCTGTCTTCAGGGACCTGGAACTCCTGAAGGCAAATCTTATCTGTGCAAATTGAGGCAAAGGCAGCATTGTGCATCTTGGCCATTTTTGTGTCATTTGTCCTGTTCAACACAGGGCCCTTCCTGCTGAGACACATGCAGAAGCCCTTCTGGTAGCCTTTCACGTCCCTTAACAGAATCAAGTCCTGGTAGGCTTTGCCTTTTCTAATGCTATTCTTCCATGCTCAGACAGCATCTCTATATTCCTCACAGGTTACCTATCCCTACTCCCACCTCTTGTGATGCTTCCTCTATATGACAGTGTTTTTTGAAGAGCTCATTGTCCATGTAGATCTCCTGCCACCTTTGGCTCTCTGCAAGTTAGGATGGACTGATCTTAAGCTTCAAGGAGGGAGTCCTTGAAAAATCAGTAAACTCACTTGGACCTCTCTTCTCTGCAGGCCCATCTTCTAAGGGATTCATCTCAGTAGGTCCCTGAGCAGGCCTTTTACCACAGAAAGTGTGAGATCTTCCCTCACAATGTTGTTATCTTAGCACTTTCTTATTTGGGTGTATATGCTCAAGGTTCCCTTCAGTCCTGCACTGCTGGTTCCAGTCAAAAGTGTGCTTTGGCTATTTCAGCCAACAGGATTTAAGCATCTGAGAACCCCATTGGTACAAACTCTTCCAGACACCCTCTGGACAGAACTGGTGTCAGCCCCTGACAGACTGTCCTAAGAATCCGTATGCAAGATACTGCAGCCATTGACCCAGACTCAAAGATCTTTAGCACAATACCCTCACCTTTCCTTTCCTTTTGACTCCTCTCAGCTCTAGCCCCAAGCCAAAGCTACAGAGGAAGCAGTATGGGAGCAAAGAGAGAAAATGAGCCTTATGCAAAGGTTTTAAATATGCACCATTTCTTACAAATTTGCTTAATAAAGCTTGTTCATATCCCTAAGTTGACATGCTTCAGGTGGCTTTTTCCATACAGCTGATCAGCCCAGAAATAACCCTAAAAACATCAAGTGTACTGTACTTGAGATTTTAACTTCTGTACTACCTCTAAAGTAATTGTACACACATTTCTTCATTGTTTTCAATACATCTGAACAATTTAGTTTTTTTGCTCCAGCTTATCACTACATACCACATCCCTATTTTCTCTATCTCTCCTCTAGGTCTGGATTGGTGGGGTTTTTTTCGTTCTGTTAATTTTAATTTATACCTTCTGTATCTATGAGCAATCCCTCTAATGTAAGAAAAAGTCATAATTTAGTCCCTACATAGTAAAAAATATTGAAAAATGAAAGATGTTAAAGGTTTATTGTATCAAAAAGTGTATAGTCTTCTTTCAGCATTTCACTTTTTTTCAAACCATGTAATTTTTATTTGTCTTTTATTACAATATGTCAAAGGTTACACACACTGTATTTCTTTAGTTTGCTGCTACCCCTGTTTCCCTGAGGGAAAATTTGCACTCATTTCACAAAAGCAGAAGTAAATACAAACCAGAAACCTATGAGAGCTGTTCACTCAGCTCTACGGGGGGATTTGCATGATTTGCCATGTGTTAGCTCAGCAGAACTTTCTATGCTGCCTGTGGCACTGTTTCTAAACTGACTTGCTTTCTGGGATGATGTGTTTTCCTTAATAGAACAAGTAGCTCCTCAAAAAGTAAACAATACATGGAAAAACTAACCAGCTCTGTGGTGTGTCATTCATTGTCTGGCCATGTAATTTGGAATAATCATCCAGGGAGAGTTGAAAGAATTGCTTTTAGCCACACAAAAGCAATCTCATCTTGTTAAAGGAATACTCTGGATTCTCTGGTTTCACTGTGTACTGATAAACCTAGTACGTCCACACAGGTTTGAGATT
Source organism: Zonotrichia albicollis (assembly GCF_047830755.1). Taxonomy (NCBI): domain Eukaryota; kingdom Metazoa; phylum Chordata; class Aves; order Passeriformes; family Passerellidae; genus Zonotrichia; species Zonotrichia albicollis. The sequence continues at coordinate 47,092,937 of NC_133822.1, forward strand.
GTACCAAGGAAAAGGCATCTCTTTGTGACACTTGGAGTTTTTGCTCTGTAAATAGTTCAGTGAGTGTTCTCATTTCCAGTGACTGATGATAACTTCCATGGTGATTGCAGTTCAGCCAGCTACCAGAGACACAAGCACACAAGGAGCACTTATATCATCCATTGCTGTGACTCAGTGCCCACATCTGCCAACAGATTTCAGGAGAGGGTAACCTTGGACAATTGGTCCTTTGGAAAACACTCAGGGCGAGCTGTTCTGAAATCTGCCATGATCAGAAGAAAATGTGTAGTTGTAGTTTTTCATACATTGCAGGTCTGCAGTGCTGAGCAGGACATGAATCCTGTAAAACTGAGCCTATGTTAGGTGCCAAGCCTGTTGCCTAGTAGTGTGAAGGGGTGTCTAGGTGTTCAGGTAATCACATCCAGGTTCATACTAAGGATCTTCTGCATTTTTCAGGTAGTACAAAAGAGAATGAAAGCAGCTTTAATGGTCAAGGAATCACCTGCCACAGTGGAGTTCTTGATTTGAAGTAAGCATACTAAGCTTCATGACCAACACATTTTTCTGAGCTAAGGCAGTGCCGCTTTAGCCTGGCTGCAGCCTGAATGCAGCACAAGCACGCTGAATGCTGTGCTGAGCAGGACTGAGCCTGGATCCCAGTGCCAAACCCATCTGTTGCAACAGGCTCTTACAGAAATACTGGTTTAGCCTCCTGCAATAGAATCAGTGCTTGACCTTCTTTAGGGGCCTCCATGTACCAACCCAGAGCTGTGCTCTGTCCCTGGATGCCCTCCGGGCTCCTGGAGACAGCCTCTGCTGGAGCCCCCCTCCACAGGCTAGGACTGAGTCAGTGATGCAAGCTCTGGGGGCAGGATGCAAAGGGAGCATTCCTGATAAGTGCTAGGCACTGAGGCAGAGCTCAGACTCCTGCCATTGTGTAGCTCCATGTGTAAGACACTCAACTGGCAAGTGAGGGACCTCATTCAAACTCTTCTGCTGATTTGGAGCAGCAATTTGACCTCAAGTCACTGTCCCCAGAAGACACATCCCAGCTTCTATGCCATAGGGCAATTCTCCTAGTGTCTCTGTCAAGGCTCTTTGTCCCAACTGGGAGAAAACGATGGCTCTCTGTGCACTCAGTGACCACACCTGAATGTTTCTTACACACATGTTCTGAGTCTTTTAAAAAAGCTTCGAGATGTAATATTAAAAAAATAAAAAAAACCCAAGATCACATTTACAAGGAAAATATATATATGTCAATATCTAAGGTATTCTCTGGTGATTTTATTCCCATTATGCAAAAAATTGCATTAGTTTGATGTTCTGTGCAATTCCAAGTCAGTACTTCAACTATCCAGACAGACTGAAACCACAAGTTACAGAGCATGCTCATGGAAAACACACAAAAAGCAAAGAAAAACATATCAGCCATTAAAACTCAAGTTTTACTAAAGTTTATGTAATTTTCATGACTGTACAAATGTTAGGATGAGTTGAACCATTTGACAGCAAAACAACTGAAACTATAAAGTTTGAATGTGCATACAATTCAGGTAAGAAGTAAGTTTGTTTTCTCCTCATACCACACATCTGTGATGGCAGGTGCCATGTGGAAGCAAGAGCTGTGTCCTTATATCCTGTCATTTGTCCCTTTCTAGCTGTTCACAGAAACTGCTTCTTATTGAAAAATGTTTCCATATCTGTGGTTCTTCCAAAACTGCTAAAAAGCCCTTGGTTAAGGACTTTGGTTTTATTTTGTCTTATGAGAAGGGGCTGAGTTACTTGACTAATTCAAACCCCCAAAAGACATTTCTGAATTCTGGTTGGAAGGCATTTCCCTCCAACCTAGAGGTACATTTCCAGCTTAGACTCGTGCCCAGTCTTTACCTGTGGCTGTTGACTACCTTACGCTCTCTACTCCACACTGCTGCCTTCTGCATGTCTCATTTCTCCTGTGCCCCTTCACAGGGGTCACTGGGTGTCACCTCAGGGTTGGGCATGTCGCCAGGTGGCAGATGTCAGAAAGACAAGCAAGGCAAGCCACTGCCTTGTGAGTCACTTATTTACAGCGGATTGCCACTTTAGCTGATTGAATAAAGGGAACGCCTGTAATGGTACATAATTGTTGTTGCAATAATAGCAATCGACTGCTCATTTTTACCACATGCCTGCTGTGCTTCTCTGCCCTCTTCATATTCCCAAGCACCAAACACCTCGGATAAATAAGACATTAGTATCCAGTACAACTTTAAAAGGATTGCAAGTGGGAGTACAGGTATTTTAATTTTAGAGTCATGTGGCATCCCCATCTCTGTTTCTCCCTAATTCCTGTCACTCAGACTATGCTGTGCTGTCCTTGTCCTGGATCCTTCTTTTTCTTCCTTACAGCTTTGTGGTTTCAAACTATTTAAAATTGAATGATATAAAGAAGCCCACCTTCAAAAAGTCAGTGTGCTGGGGAATAGGAAGGCATCCCTAAGTTCTCTCCATAAACTTCTGTCTTGCAGATGGGATTTATTTGCCACAAAGACATCTGCTTTTGGGGGCTGAGATTTTACTGCCAAACACCGGAACAAAGCTGGTGTGGGGCCATACAGAATAGAATCCTTTATAGTTTCCTTGTTCTTAATATAGAAAGTGTTGCAGATACTTGGCAGATCCACTCCTTTTTTTTTTTCTTTCTGTTGTCATTTTCATTATTTAAATAGATACATTCAGGCTGCAGATTGCTTTGACAAGTAGATGGAAGAATTTGGTAAATTCTAAAGAACACACATTAGGTATTTGGCAGTATATCCTCAGCAAACAGCTCTAATGCCATCACACTCTGTGTCTGGCCATCCCACCTGATTGTATTTGGAATCACTGGCTCCTTCCAGCCAAGGGGAGCTGGAAGTTTCAAAGATATTTACATTTAGTGTAGATCACAGATGTCTTCTCCAAGTGTGCTCCATGCTATTACTCAAGACCATGGGCATGGGAGTGAAACTCTAGAAAGGAATCCGTTTTAGGAACGGCATTGTTTGGAGCTCAAAGTCAGGCATGACAGGCACTTGCAGGAAACCAAGTCTCTGGCAAGGCAAAATGGGAGGGATGGAGTTGTTGCTGCCTTTGGCCGTTCATCCCAGCCAAGGCAGAAACGGTCGAAACTGCTGAACCACCGCGGTGCCCAGCTTGGTTTTTCAAGGTAAGCTAGTACTGACTGTGGTTTTGTGGCACCTGCGGCCTCTGTGAATGCAGTTTACCTGCCCGACTAACTTCTATTTATGCTCAGGTGCCTTCAGGAGCCCCCGAGTCCAGGCTTAGGGCAGCACCGAAGCACTGCGGATACATCGCACCCTGACCGGCGGGCGGCTCCGCCCTCGCCCCGCTCCTGCCGGGGCAGCACCTGGCGGCTTGGCCGGCGGCGAGGGGCCCGTTCCCCCATTCCCCCGGGCCCGCGGGCGGCCGGTACGTGAGCGGGCGCGCGGCCGGGGGGCGGCACGGGCGCGTGGCCGGGGGAGGTGACACGGGCGCGTGCCCGGGGGTGCCAGCGCGGGCGGCTCCGCGCGCGCCGCCGCTCGGGCCCAACGGCCCTCGGCCAACGGCCGGCGCGCGCTCCCGGGGCGGGCGGGCGGCGCGAGGGCGCGCGCACGCGTTGCCATGAGACGCGGGCGGCGGGGGAGGGGGGTTACGTGGTGACGTTAATTCTATATGAGCGCGAGCGGCGGGAGCGCGGGTCCTTTCACCGCCGGCCGCGCGGCGCCTCCGCCTCGCTGCTCCTGAGTCACCGCCGCCCGCCGGCCGCGCAGGTACCGCCGGAGCGCGGCCGCCGCCGCCGCCCCGGGCTGGGGGTCTGGGGGGCACGGGGGGCGCCCGGGGGGCGCTGGGCCCCCCGCTCTCTCGCGGGGAGGCCGTGGATGCCGGCCCGGCCTAGCGGGGCCCCTGGGCTGGCGGGACGCGGGGGGCCGGCGGTGCCCGTGCCACACCGGGTACCGGCCCGCGGGGCGGCCACGCCGCTGCTCGCCCCCCCGGGCCCGCAGCGAGCAGCGCTGCCCGCCGCCTCCCGCGCGTCCCTCCGCTGCGCCCCGCGGAGCGCCCGGGCCGCGCTAGGCCGGGGCCCGTGGCGTGGCCGACGCTGGGGGGAGGCGGGTCGGCCCCGCAACACGTGGGCGCCCGAGCGGGGCCGCGCCCGGCGCGGCCGGGGACCGGGAGGGCGGCGGGGCCGGAAAGCGGCGCGGGGAGGAGCGGGTGAGCGTCCGGCCGGGCGCGGGGAGGGCGCGGGAGGGGCTCGGTGCCGGAGCGGCGCGGGGCCCCGCGCGGTGAGTGCGCACATGGCGGAGCGGGGCGGCGATGGCAGCGCGCCGTGGCCTTGTGCCGCCTCCCGCGCCTTGTTCCCGCTCCGAGCGGAGCCGCGGCGCGGGTGTGCTGTGCTCTGCTGCTGGCAGGGGGACCCAGAGATTCAGCTAGCGGGCGGGCTGCTCCCTGCCTCGGGGTACTGTGGTGTCCGAGAGCTCAACATGTCGCTTCTCCGGGCGCCTGTTTGCTGGTATCTCCCTGAATAGTGTCCCCAAGGAAGGCTGAGACACTACCTGGAGGATTTAGTAATTACAAGTGGATCTACTATCTTGTGTTCAGCATTCATTTAGATGTATAAAACATACTCTATTCCATATTGAATGTTTAGGGGCCTTACACTGCCAATACTTGTGAGGCTTTCAATATTGGCTAAAAAACCGACATCGTCTGCTTGCAGAAAGAAAGCACAAACCTTTTTTGAAGCAACTGGGATAGTAATAATGCAACAGCACCTTCCACATTTTATCTCCAAGCTCTCTGCAGTTAGGTACATGCTTGAAGTCCTGTTGAGATACACTTTGAGTGTATCTCACTCTAGTGAGAGCATTTCGTGTTCTACCTCACTTGTGGAGGGTCAGAGAAGTGGGCATAGTGTCTGCAGGGTATGACAAATACTCTCCTTTGCTCAGCACCTCTTGGGATTTTAACATCTGCTGGTAGATAGATGCTACATTAATCAGGCAGGAGATAGTGCCTGATAATTTTAATTGCAGTCATGAAATGAAACTTGAGGGAAGAGTTAAGGCCTAAGGCTGTGAACTCCTGAAGGTAGTTTTTGACAAACATGTTGGTAGCTTTTTAGCAGCCTTCCTGCTGAGCCCATTTTACAGTGGTACTCTTTAAAGAATGAGAGAATCACTGTACTTTGATTGAAGCAACCTGAGTGGTTTCCAGTCTCTTGCAAATCCAGAAACTATATTAATCCTTAGAGGAACATGGTATTTAAAATATACATACATGGAAGTTTAAGTGACTTGGATGCTTCTATACGAGACAAAAGTTGAGGCTGCTCAGGCTTTGAGTACCTGAAACATTGATAGAAGTGCTTAGAACAGGCCACTGACACCTGAGCTTGTGTGTGTCCCACTTAGTCCCGTGAGAGTGATACATGTTAGCAGTGTTACTGCCCTCCACTTTTTCTGTGCTTTGTGACACGTCTTGGATATCGTGTACTCTTGGTTTCTGAGGCCAGAATGTTGGTCCTGTGCACAGGTGGTAGATTGGTGTTTTTCAGAGCTCCTGGTCCTTCTCTGCCTTGGACAGACTAGGGAGTGAATGTTGGGAGCACGCAGAAGTTCTGTGCTGCATCTGTGCTGCCAGCCCAGTGTTTCAGAAGTGCCCGACCTGCTGCAGCTCTGCCTGTTGACACGTACACAGCAATGCTCCCACCATCCTGGTGCATCATCTACCGCCTGCCTCACTCAGAAACTATTCCTGGGAGCAGCTGGGGGCTTGTTATGGTGACCTGCTTACTAAACACCCTGGAAAGAGGTGGTGTGGTTTTTTCCTTAGCTTTGAGCATGTGTGCACAAGTGAAACTGAAACCAAGGTGGTGTGGGCATGGTGTTATAAACCTCTGTTAACAGAGTTTTCACAACCCCGAGTGAGACCTGGATCTTCCAGGCTGAGGCCATGTGCTCTAGTAGAGAACTCCACATCTATGAGGAAACTTTGGCTTACCCTGTACATTTGATAAAAACCTCTTTATTCACTAGGCTCCTAAAAGTTAAAGCAATGCTAACATGAAGAGCTTGACTTATCATGGCAGAAATTGTATTCCTTCAGGGAGTAAAATAGCTTGAGGATATTAATTTCAATAGTGAAAAATTTTAGGGGGGGAAATAAGACAAGAATCTTCTATTTTGAATTTTTGTTCAGTCCTTTGGTGGAAGCCAGTTTATTCCAGTAGAACATCAGGTATTATGAACATGTCTCTGGTATCTTCACCTTTTTGCTAATGTAGTTGTAATGCAGTTCATGTTGAGGTTCTTGTGAAACAGCTGGAAACATGGCATATCTCTAACTAAGGATCTGATTCTAAAGGAAACTGCAGGAATTGGACAGGTTACAGAAAATGGAGATGCAGGTGTTCTTTCAATGCCTGTTTGTTATTCTGCATCCCTGTAAACATTCAGTGCAACTTCAGCTCTGGGATTTTCCATGAGCTGGGAGTGCTTTGGTATTTGTGAGGTACAAATAGCCATTTACACAGAAGACAGAACTTTGCAAACAGAAGCAAGACTTTTTAATGCTAGTTTTATTTTAGTACAGCTGAGGAGTCTTCTCAACTGCTCTGGGCAACTGCATTGCTTTGAGCTTCTCCTTAGGGAGGTGGCTAGTAAATAACAGAGTGGAACTTCATAGTAGGTGTTTAATCCAAGGAGGGGTTGTGATGAGGGTTTTAATACTTACAGGTCAGTTTTCATTTGTAAATTGCTTGGCGTTCAAAAGTGATTATAATTAAAGCTAATTCAATCTAGCTGATTCTCACTCAGCTCAGAGGTTAGTGCATTTCCTCATCACCCAACACTGTTAATCTGGAGAATAGGTCTGGTGTCATAATGTATTTGTCTAGAAAACCAGACATGCCTGGAAGGCATCACAGAAGTTGCTTGGGGATTCATTTGATGACCTTCTGAAAAATTAAGCTATTTAGAAGCAACGTGTGAGGGCTTCCTACACTGAATGATTATATTATTTTCTGAATCAGCAAAGTTAATGCAGAAGTAAAAATCCTAATTATTGATATACTTGTGTATTTAGCCATAACTTTTGACCTTAAGTTTTCAGGAAGACTTGACATATTGCAGATTAAATCTTCATTGCAGTCAATTAAAAAAGTTTTCTGATTTACCTTTGACACTCCAGAATTACTTAAAATATAAATATTTAAAGATATGAACTTCCTGAAAGATTAATATTTTAAATGAATTTGCATCATCTGCTTAAATGAAGACATTATCTGTATCCTAACTAGTTGTCAAAGGTTAAACTGCAGGTCTTTCCTAGATAGAAAGCTGTTTAGATTTTTAGTACTGGAAAATACGATGCATTTGGGGGCTGTGTGCTTAAGTGTACATCTGCACAGACATGACTTGCAGTGGTGATGTCTCAGTTTAAATCTTAACTTGCCACAATGAACAGACAGTTTGCACATCAACTGTTTCACCTTGTCATTGAGGACTGTAGAAGAAAGTACTACCAGTTGCTCCTTGGTAGATTTTTTTGTTCAATGAAAGCCAATTTTAGATACAAAAGCTGGGTTTTGGATGTACCTGTATCTTTGAAGCATTCAACTGATGATTTTATATTTATTCTTTAAAAAACTACCACTACCAAATAACAAACAAGCAATGAGGAAACCTTCACTCAAAACATGAGAGATACTAGAATTAACTGAGTGTTGGAGATTCTGGTTATGAGGTTTGACAAAGTGGGTGCCTGAAATCTGAAATGGACAAACCCCTAGACTTCTAAGACCCAGGATAGAAACATAAATGTTATCTTTTCTGACCATCTGCACTACAATTGGTTCAATCCACTACTTTATTTAGTTATAGTTTAATATGCAGTGTTTCAAAGAACAGAGAAGCAGTTCTTTCCGATTTCTTGTGGGATGACTTGTCCATGAGGGACAGTTTTGGTTTAGTTTAGGCCCTCGTTAAACCTGATAGACATTGAAAAGTCAAGTTGAGGAACGCAGGGAGGGTCCATGAAAAAAAAATTGTTCATATTGAAGCCAAGTTTGAATCAGTTAGTTTTGAACTTCTTGTTAATGTATGTATTTTTGTCATTTCTTGTTGCTCTTCACTCAATTGCTATTAATACAAAATGTGAACAGCTTCTGTTGCTCAGGTATTTATGTTGCTAGGCCCTTAACTGAGCTAGTTCCTCTCTTCAGTGTTGAGCAGTGGATACAGTATTTT